>NC_133656.1:69802656-70129353 GCF_009905375.1 Apium graveolens | reverse complement strand
CCACCTCTACTCACCTACCCTCAGACAATATCTCAAATCATATCTCTCCACTTCACAAACAGTTCAACCTTCATCCTCATCACCTACTATGAAGCCTTCATCTTCCAAGGCCAAGAGAACAAAGACTATTTCTCAAACACCTCAGAAGAGAAGGAGGATTGTTTTGAGAGATGACTCTGATAATGAGGAACAGGTTTCTACTTCAGAACCTGTTAATAAAGAAGCTGAGAAAGTTCCTTCTCAGAAGGATTCTGAAATTGGAGGATCTAGGCTTCTCAAAAGGCTTAGAAGAATGATTGTTGATGAAACTCCCAAGGAATCCATATCTTCAAAGAGATACAAGAAACAAAGGGCAAAAAGGCCAGTTTCAGATGATGAGGAAGCAACAGCTAAGGAAGGAGATCAGGAATCTCTGATCTCACAAGAACCAGAATGTGCTAAGGCCACTGCTTCTCCATTAACTTCAACTAAGGAAGCTATTACTGAAAAGGACAACACACCTTCTGTGTCTCCTAAGACTGTATCTCCTGTTAATTCAGGCACAAATGCTGATATTGATATCCAGAACTTGGTTGTGCCTGAAGTACTTTACTTAGAAGCTCCAACAGCAACTAATCCATCAACAACACATATTACTGATGCTGCTCAAACTACAGAATTATCTACTACACCTTCTTTGCATCTAGATGCTGATGATCAGAATATAGGTGAGCATCAGGATATGGTTGTTGATCAGAACTTGGAACCAGATCAGCAATTAGAGGATGATCCCGAAGCCTCCATTACTACTCATACTGTTGTTTTATCAGAAGATACTAATTCTGTAAGTTCTGATGTTGCAAATGCTGGAGATACTGGTGATGCCGCTCCAAATGCAGATGCTGCTGAAGCAGGTCCTTCAGGACATGCTCCTCAACAAACTGTTCTGAAATCTGAACTTGTTAAGAAGTTTGTTACAAGAGAAGCACCAGTGCCTTGAAGTGAAACTCCTGCAGGACAGGAGTGGACTAAGGAATGGAACTCAGTTACCTGTGCTCATCTGCAAAGCATCTTGCTGAGCACTTGACTAAAGCTGATGAGATGTTAATTACTGATGATTTCAAAACACAACTTAGAGTCACTGCATTGAGTACTAAACATCTACAAGGTCTTCATTCAACTACTCATGCAGA
Source organism: Apium graveolens (assembly GCF_009905375.1). Taxonomy (NCBI): domain Eukaryota; kingdom Viridiplantae; phylum Streptophyta; class Magnoliopsida; order Apiales; family Apiaceae; genus Apium; species Apium graveolens. Next base: position 70,128,181 of record NC_133656.1, on the reverse strand, counting down.
GTTACATAAGATTCAGAAAGAATTCATTAAGCAAGAACAAGTTCAGAAGATTGATAAGAAAAAATTCTTCCAACCTACCTTTGATAGAGTTGCTTATATTGATAAGACTCAAGAAAAACAACAAGCTCAAATTGATGATATTCTGAAAAATCAAGCTTCTCAACAATCTCAACTTAATGAAATCCAAGCCTCAGTGGAATTGCTTGTCTCTCTTCTCTTACCTGCTGATGCCAAAAAGGGGGAGAAAGTAATTAAGTCCAAATGCAAAACTGATAAGACACTGAAGGGGAAGGATGATGAAAAGGATGATCAAGGAAACTCTGGAATAGGTAGAGGTCATAGTCAAGGTAGAGGTTTCTCATCAAGAAAAGCTGAAATCACAAGTCACAGGACAAGTTCTGATACTGGAAAAAGAATTAGTTCTGCTACTGGTAAAAGGATAAGTTCTGATGAACTTTTAGAACTTGATGAAGAAATGTCAAGACAGTTATTTCTTCAGGAAAATCCAGGAATGGACTTGGAGAGTTTAATGGAAGAAGAAGCCAGACTTAAATCAGAAAAAGTCACATCTAAACCTGAAGCTTCTGGTAAAAGGACAATTCCAAAACTCAAAGGCATTGTGATAAAAGAAAGGACAAATACTGAAGCAACATTGGCTAAATCACAACCGCTGATAGATCCAAGATCCAAGGGTAAAGAAAAAGTTGGTGAACCTATCAAGGTTTATGTGCCTCCTGAGAATGAAGAAATCACTGATGAAAAGGATGATCTTGCTCTGACTTCAAGAAAAGTTTCTAAGACAACCTCTGACATGGCTTAAGTTGTTTAGAGTCAAGAGACAGTAAGTTCTGATATTTCGAAGAAGCAAGTAACCTCTGACATAGCTCATGTTAACTTGATATCAGAAGATAAATCAAGGAAACTCCTACCAGGATTCACTAAAGCAAAAGACTCAACCTTTGAAGATTGCTGCAAGTGGTTTTGAAGCAAGATTAGTTACTGGAAAGGAAGCAAGAGATAAAACTGGATTGGGAAGTGCTGATGAAAGAAGAATACAAAACACTACCAATGATCCAACTTCCTTGAGTGAACCAGGTATTGGAGCAACTCCTGAGAGATTGAATCAACTGGAATCTGTACAAATGGTTTACCATACCTACTTGAAAGAACACATCTTGTTGTACTTCATGACAGATGGTAGGGTTTATCATATAAGGCAAAATGCCATTCCATTAAAGTATTTTGAAGAACTGGAGCATGTACTATTCTTACTTCAAGTGAATGATAGATTAACAGAAAGTGCTGCAAACTATTTGAAGGATCAGATTCAGAGACAGAAAAGGCTTTATTCTGTTAAGTCTGACAGCACATATCTTCCAAAGTACAGAGATCACAAGGGTGATATAGTTGAAATGAAGCCCAACACTGCTAAGATTATAACTACCCTTCTGGGTTGCAGGGCTTTGGAATTCAATCTTGAGTCTGATAAGGCATATTTGATCAGACTGGATCAGGATATAAGAAAAGCTAAGATTAATGATCTCAGGGCTGCAATCTTTCAAACTGGTGAAGATACTGCAGAGCTTAAAGATGCTAAACAGAGGATGATTGATGAACTAAGATATGCTGAGAGATGTTTGTTGAAGAACTATCTCAGAACAACTCCTGACATCAAAGAGATCAGAAGATGAAGCCATGTCAAGATCTACAACTGCTTAAATTCTGATATTTGTACAGACTGAAGTTGTTATCAGAAGTTAAAGATTGGTAAAGCTTTAAGGACTGTAAGTTGTAGTTATCTAGTCTAATTCTCATGCATTTGTACTTAATATTTTTGACATCATCAAATATCTGTTAAACTTGTATATTATGCTAATTTACAAGTTGGGGGAGATTGTTAGATATATTTGATAATATCGTGGCTAATATGATTTATGTCTAGTTTTCAGATCTTACTTAAAACAGGATAAACCAGTACTTACTGGAAGTCAAGACTTAAGGATATCAGTACTTATAATTATCAGGAGATAATCATCATAAGATGGATATCAGAACTTAAGTACTGAAGGACGTTCAAATAAGGACAACAGCTGATTAAAGGAAAGAAGATCGAGACAAAAATAAGAAGACATATGCATGAAGAAGGAATTCTATGAAGAATAGAATACTTGGAAGAAAAGATATCTGATTGATATATTTTTGGAAGCAGAATTATATTCCATATCAATTAGCGATTATCTTGTAACTGTGTAGTATATAAACACAGACATAGGGTTTACACAATAAGTGTTAATATATTCGAGGAGATCATTCATTGTAACCCTAGCAGCTCTCGTGATATTTGTTCATCACTGAGAGGTAACAGTTCCATATTGTAACAGAGTTTATTGTTTCAATAAAGTTTGTTTTCTGTTACTTGAGTTATTAAAGTTCGATTTGATTGTACATTACACTGTATTCACCCCCTCTACAGTGTGTGTGTGACCTAACATAGAAAGTGCATAGCCCATGGAATTAAGCATATTAACAATGTCAGTGTCTGTGTGTGGAGAAGTTACAGTATTATCAGGATTTTTGAAATATGCTTTAACAATATCACTATTAACACAGAATTCCTTACCTTTAATAGTGAAAGTGACAGTCTTATCAGTTGAGTTGTATGTTGCAGTCGTCCACATTTCTTCAACGCCCTCACAGTAAATAGTGGGTGATTCCAGCATGGCATAGTTGAGTTTGCAGTTCTTCACAAAATCCATCATTTTGTGGTAGTCTCCAGACTGCTGAATCCCATTGTTCACTAAAGCCATGAAGTTGTTCATTTCATAGATAAATCTAGTTTGAGACATGATCTTGACGACTGGTGCCATTGTTAGAGAGTGAAAATTGCAGAGAGAGATGATAATTTCTTTTGAGAAAGAGAAAAGTTAGAGCAGATGATTTGAGAATGATAAAAGAAAAGCAATGAAAATGAATTATGCTTTTATACTATCTCAAAAATAACTGTAAAAAATAATAAAGTAAAATAAAGTAACCAATAAGAAGTGCCCAAAATAGCCATTTAAAAATAAACTGTAAAAATTCCATCAATTATTCGTCGTGTTATGCTTACAAACTGTAAGTATACTCGATGGATAATGTTCAGAGAATCAACGGCTAAGAATAAGACAATTCGACGGATGAGGATAAATCAGTTATCCGTCGAGACATAAAATTTTCCAGAAAAATAATTGATTTTATTAACAAATTGTATACCGACGGATGATCAAACTCGATGGATAATGATCATCCGTCGAGATGTAAATTTTGACTTAACCAAAATTTCATCCAAGACTGAAAAATCAATTAAATTTATGGCTACATTACAACTTGCAAATTATCTGTAAAGATTCAAGAGTAATTAAGCATACCTAACTCACTTACCAACATTGAAAAGGTGGATTCATCCAATGGCTTGGTAAATATATCTGCAAGCTGCTTTTCACTTGGAACAAAATGTAGTTCCACAGTATCATTTATTATATGTTCCCTTATGAAGTGGTACTTGATGTCTATGTGCTTTGTTCTTGAATGTTGTACTGGATTTTCAGTGATGGCAAATGCACTTGTGTTATAATAGAAAATAGGAATTCTTTCCACTTGCAGACCATAGTCCAGCAATTGGTTTTTCATCCACAAAATCTTTGCACAACAACTGCCAACAGCAATATATTCAGCTTCAGCTGTAGAAGTAGAAACTGAATTTTGCTTTTTACTGAACCAGGACACAAGCTTGTTTCCTAGAAATTGACAGGTTCCTGTTGTACTTTTTCTTTCAATTCTATAACTTGCATAATCTGCATCTGAATAACCAGTTAGATCAAAACCAGAATCTCTAGGGTACCAAATGCCAAGTTTTGGTGTTCCCTTGAGATATCTAAAAATTCTCTTAATAGCTACTAAGTGAGATTCTCTAGGATCAGCCTGAAATCTAGCACAAAGACATGTAGCAAACATTATATCTGGCCTACTAGCTGTTAAGTACAGAAGTGAGCCAACCATGCCCCTATAACTTGAAATATCCACAGACTTTTCAGTAGTGTTTAATTCAAGCTTAGTTGTAGTGGCCATGGGAGATTTTACAGATGTGCAATCCATTAGATCAAACTTCTTTAAAAGATCATAAATATATTTAGTTTGACTAATGAATATTCCATCACTAACTTGCTTAACTTGTAAACCAAGAAAGTAAGTTATTTCTCCCATCATGCTCATTTCATACTTACTTTGCATCAATTTGGCAAACTTTTTGCAAAGTTTCTCATCTGTAGAGCCAAAAATAATGTCAACTACATAAATTTGAACAAGTATACTAGAGCCATTAACATATCTAAAGAATAAAGTTTTGTCAACAGTACCTCTTATGAAATGATTTTCTATGAGAAACTTAGACAAAGTGTCATACCAGGCTCTAGGTGCTTGCTTCAGTCCATAAAGTTCTTTTAAAAGATAGTAGACATATTCTGGAAAATTTGGATCTTCAAAACCAGGAGGCTGACTGACATAGACTTCCTCCTCCAAATCTCCATTCAGAAAGGCACTTTTAACATCCATTTGATAGACCTTGAAATTGGCATGGGCTGCATAGGCTAAGAAGAATATGATGGCTTCAAGTATTGCAACAGGAGCAAAGGTTTCATCAAAATATATTCCTTCTTGTTGACAGTATCCCTTAGCAACCAATCTAGATTTGTTCCTGACTACTATGCCATTTTCATCCATCTTATTTCTGAATACCCATTTGGTGTCTATTGGACTCTTTCCTTTAGGCTTGGTCACCAGCTTCCATACTTTGTTCCTTTCAAATTGGTTTAGCTCCTCCTGCATAGCTAAAATCCAATCAGGATCCAACAAAGCTTCTTCTACCTTCTTTGGTTCTTCCTTAGAGAGGAAGCTTCTATATAGATATTCTTATTGAGTTGTTCTCCTTGTTTGAACTCTAGAAGATACATCACAAATGATGAGCTCAAAGGGGTGATCCTTTGTCCATTTCCTTTGTTGAGGTAGATTAGCTCTAGATGAAGAGGCCTCATTGTTGTCTTGATGTGTGATTGAGTTTTGATTATTGGAAACTCCCCCTAAGTTTATGGATCTTTGATTAGAGAAAGGGGAACTTTCTTTAAGTGATCTATTCTGATTTTCAGCTTCTTTTGATGACCCGACGGATGGTGAATTTTGAGTATCGACGGATGAGGCTGGTTGTCTCCCGACGGATAAAGCAGATTGTCTCCCGACGGATGAAGCATTTTACAACTCGACAGATGTTGAATTATGTGCTTCATTGGTAGTAGATTTTTCTACATTATCCTTTGATACTATTTCTTGATCACTTTCATCATCACTGTCATCACTAACCATCTCCACATTGTCAAATTTGAGGCTTTCATGGTAATCTCCATCTTGTAATCCTTCAATCTTTTTATCATCAAACACAACAGGTATTGATTCCACAACAATGTTGGTTGTCAGATTGTAGACTCTGTATGCTTTACCAACAGCATATCCAACAAAAATTACTTCATTTGCTTTATCATCAAACTTCCCATTCTGATCAGTTTGATTTCTCAAGATATAACATTTGCAGCCAAAGACATGAAGAAAATTTATAGTTGGCTTCTTGTTCTTGAAAAATTGATAGGGAGTCATGCATTTTACTTGATTTATCAAAGAAATATTCTGAGTATAGCATGCAGTATTTACAGCTTCAGTCCAAAAATATGTTGGTAACTTTGATTCTTCAAGCATTGTCCTTGCAGCTTCAATAAGTGATCTGTTCTTTCTTTCTACAACTCCATTTTGTTGTGGAGTTCTTGCTGCTGAAAATTCATGCATAATCCCATTCTCTTCACATAATACTCTTATAACAGAATTCTTGAACTCAGTTCCATTGTCACTCCTGATTCTTCTAACTTTGAAATCAGGATGATTGTTGACTTGCCTTATGTGATTGATGATGATTTCACTAGTTTCATCTTTAGACTTAAGGAAATATGTCCAAGAGAACTTTGAGAAATCATCTACAATTACTAGGCAAAATCTTTTCCTAGAGATGGACAATACATTGATTGGTCCAAATAAATCCATGTGTAGCAATTGCAAAGGTTCTTCAATTGTTGAATCACGCTTCTTTCTGAATGATGCTTTAATTTGTTTTCCCTTTTAGAAAGCATCACACAGTCTATCCTTAAAAAACTCCACTTGAGGAATGCCTTTAACCAGTTCTTTCTTTACTAGTTCATTCATGGTCTTGAAGTTTAGAGGGGATAGCTTCTTGTGCCATAGCCAACTTTCATCTTGACTTGTTTTTCTGGGAAGACAAGTAACAGATTCTGCATTTGATGAGTTGAAGTCAACTAGGTACACATTTCCTTTTCTCACTCCAGTGAGAACCACTTTGTTGCTCCTCTTGTTTGTCACAACACAGGCTTCTGAGTTGAAGGTTACTGAATTGCCTTTATCACCAAGCTGGCAGATACTCAATAAATTATGCTTGAGACCATCCACTAAGGCAACCTCCTCAATGATGACATTGTCTTTTAAAATCAAGCCATATCCCACAGTATATCCCTTGCTGTCATCTCCAAAAGTAATACTTGGGCCATCTCTCTCCTTGAACTCTGTGAGCAGGGTAGAATCACCAGTCATGTGTCTTGAACAACCACTATCCAAGTACCACACATTCTTTCTATTTCCCTGCACACATTAAAATCAAATCAAGTTAATTTTAGTACCCAAGTTTCCTTGGGTCCTTCCTTGTTAGCTTTCTTCTTCTTTTTCTTAGGTTTGATCTCATTTGACTTGGGGATATCAGATTCATCCTTAGTCATCTGAGTTGGACCTTTAAAACCATTCATTAAAATAGAATTATCATGCACATTTTGATTAACAGGAAATGGCATGCTATTAGCAAATATGTTATTCCAGTAGGGCTTCATAAATAGCATTTGAGGCATACTAAATGCAGCATAATAAGGGTTAGGTGCAAATGGCATGTTAGCAAATTGTGCATTCATATTATGTGTAGACATAGCAGTCATAGGCATAGAAGGCATATTATTCATGTTGGGAAAAGGAGGTGGCACAGATATGGAAGAAGGCAGGGCAGTTTTGCAATTAACAGACAGGTGATTTACACTACCACACTTAACATAAATGTTTCTTGGAGCATACTTATTAGGTGTGTAGTTGTTATGTTTGTTGATCCCTACTTTACCATTTCTATTGTTTTTCTTTTTAGCCTCTGTTTTAACCTCAATCTTTTCTAGTATGTCATTCAATTGCTTGATAGACAGATGACCAACATTCACTTTCTTCTCCTTCCTCACTTGACTAGATTCTCCTGAAATGAAGTTTTTGGAAACTGGTCCATATTTTTCATTTAACTTGGCAACTTTGGTTTTACTCATAGGTTTTCTTACAGCCAACGGATGAGGATTTATGTCACTCGACGGATAATCCTTTTGGTTATCCGACGGATAACTCTCATTATCCGTCGAGTCCACATATGTTAGCAATCCTTTAACAAAATTGGATTCCAGCTTCTCCTTATTCTTCTTCCAGGCTGCATCACAAAAGAACTCAATACCTTGAACTTTGGTAATTTGAGCATGAACATCTCTAGATGTTTTCCATGCCTTAATCACCTCATGTTCTCGTTCAAGCTGCTTCTTTAAAATCTCTTCTTTCTTCAAGGACTCGGTTAATTCATCCTTAGCAATCTTACACTCAATTCTCAGTTTTTCAAATTCAATAAACTGAGACTCTAGCACATTATTTCTCTCACTTAAAAATAAATTGTTTTCTTTGATTTTAGCATTTTCCTTAGTAAGGGACTTAAGTGTAACACGCAAATGATATAATTCTGTAGACATGTCATTTATTGTATCATTACACTCAGCTTTAGATAAATGTACGAGGTTACTGGTGATTACCTGATTACTTGAAAAACTTGTCTCTGTTTCATTAGACTTGGCCATTAGGGCTAGATTGACATAGCTGACATCCTCATCCTCATCCAGACCATCTGCTGCCCAGTCATTTTCTTGTGTAATGAAAACCATTTCCTTTTATTTGAGCAACTCAAAATATTTCTGTTTATAATCCACAGGCTCAAACTTCTTCTTGCTGGAATCTGACTTTCTACACTCACTGGCAAAGTGCCCTGCCAAGCCATATTTGAAACATTTGAATTTTGATTTATCCACCATGTTTCTATTTGGCTTAGCTGCTCCAAAGTTCTTCTTGAACTTGAGCTTGGCAAATCTTCTGGAAATAAATGCTAGATGTTCATCAATGTCATCCATATCATCTTGGCTTAAAGAATCTTCATTTTCTGCTACCAGCCCCTTGCCCTTGTTTTCACAGACCTTTGAAGTGGACTCAACAGCTTCCATCTTCATCTCCTTCTCTTTTTTTAACTCAGCAACCAGTGCAATGGACCCTCCTTTCTTCCTCCCTTTCTCAATTCTTTCATCTTGCTCTATTTCAAGCTCATAAGTCTTTAGAATGTCATACAGTCTCTCTAGTGTAAACTCCTTGTATTCTTGTGAATTTCACAAGGAGACTGTCATTGGTTTCCATTCTTTTGGTAGGGATCTCAGAAATTTGAGGTTAGAATCTTTGGTTTGGTAGACTCTTCCATGTAGCTTTAGAGAATTTAGTAGCTTTTGAAATCTACTAAATATATTAGTGAGAGTTTTACCTTCTTCATAGTGGAAATGCTCATATTGCTGAATTAGTAACTGCATCTTGTTTTCTCTAACTTGTTCAGTGCCATCACAGATAATCTGAATTATATCCCAAACTTCCTTGGCAGTTTTGCAATTGTTGATGTTGTCAAACATGTCACCATCAACTCCATTGAACAGAATATTCATGGCCTTCTTGTCTTTCCTGACTTGTTCAATATCAGGTCTGACCATTCATGCCTTGGCTTGGGAACTGATGGATCATTTCCAGTTGCAGCTCTCATTGGTACATGAGGGCCTCTCTTTATGCAATCCACATAGGCCTCATCTTGAGAAAGTAAATGAAGATGCATCTTTACCTTCCAGTGATGGTAATTATCTTTGTCCAGAAAAGGAATCTTGACTCCAACATCCTTCTTGTTCATCTTGCTGTTTGTTGTGATCTTTAAACTCTTTGTTCTTCAAGAGCTTGCTCTGATAGCAATTGTTAGTCCCTAACAATGCAACAAGAATTACAGAAAGGGGGTTGAATGCAATTCTTGAAACTTTTTCTGAATTATGAAATGTTCTAACTTAAAATATATATATGTCAGTGTTTTGATTTGCAAAGTACGGAATGACAACTTAAATATGAATCAAAACAAAAAGTAATAAAACACAAGTCTTTAAAACTTTCTGGTGGATTTGAATGTATCCACCATATATATATATATATATATATATATATATATATATATATATCAAGAGAACTCTGTGAGGCTTGAATCGCTCGCAGCTTCTTACAAATAAGAACAACTAAACTTACAGAGAAATGCTAAAGGATTCAGTTTACAATTTTTTCTCTGAGAAAATATTTGCTTAGTCTGATTGTTGTTCTCTTTGCTACTCTTGGTTTATATAATAAGACAAGATAATAAAACAAAACCTATCAAGTCTAATACTATGCTGCTTCACTACTTTATTCCAACATCTTTGAATATCTTCATTGTAACGCCCTATAGACCCGGGGTATAAGTCTGGGGGTTACTAGCTAATCATCAAACATGTACATTCTGATTAACAAATAATAACGAAATGAATCTAAACCCCATTAATACTAACCATGATCTTTTTAGGTTGAAGTATGAAAACAAGAACCACTAACTACTTTATTACAAACCAAATTCAAAATCTTACAAACTCTCTTTATTATAAAACATTGTCTAACCAGTTTTAAACTAATTTCATCTTTTTATTCAAACACACACACTAACTATCCACACTCCACATGTTTGGGCAACTCAAACATGTCGTACCTTGATAGATGTGCAGAAAGGTGAACTTACTATGCGGGTGCAGGATCAGGATGTGACATTCAATGTATTCAAAGTGATGAAATTCCCTACAGAAGACGAGGAGTGCTTAAAGGTGGATTTGATTGATTCTGCGGTTACTTCAGAACTTGATCATATGCTAATGTTTGATCCATTAGAGAAAGCCTTAGTGGGGGATTTTGACAGTGAGGATGAGGATGGCAATGAGCAACTACAATATCTAAATGCTTCTCCTTGGAGGCGAAAGCTAGACATGCCATTTGAATCTCTTGGTACTTCTGACCTCAAAAATGCTGAAAGAAAGCTCAAACCATCTATTGAGGAAGCACCTACCTTGGAGCTTAAACCATTGCCTGAACACTTGAGGTATGCTTTTTTAGGTGATGCATCAACTTTACCTGTTATTATTACATCTGACCTTTCAGGTAGTGAGGAGGACAAGCTCTTAAGAATCTTGAGAGAATCAAATCGGCTATTGGATGGACTATAGCAGACATCAAAGGGATCAGCCCTTCATACTGCATGCATAAAATTCTGCTAGAGGAAGGTAGTAAGCCGACTGTTGAGCAACAGCGAAGACTTAATCCTATCATGAAAGAAGTGGTGAAGAAAGAAATTATGAAGTGGTTGGATGCAGGAATCATTTATCCTATTTTTGACAGTTCTTGGGTGAGCCCCGTGCAATGTGTACCTAAGAAATGAGGTATTACTGTGGTAGCAAATGAGAAAAATGAGCTCATCCCCACTCGAACAGTCACAAGATGGAGGGTATGCATGGACTACAGAAAGTTGAACAAGGTCACAAGGAAGGATCACTTCCCTCTTCCATTTATTGATCAGATGCTTGACAGGTTGGCCGATCATGAGTATTATTGTCTTCTGGATGGTTATTCGGGGTATAATCAGATATGTATTGCACCAGAGGATCGAGAAAAGACTACCTTCACTTGTCCATTTGGCAAGTTTGCTTTTCGCAGAGTTTCGTTTGGCTTATGTGGCGCATCGGCCACTTTTCAGAGATGTATGATGGCTATATTCTCTGATATGATCGGAAATAATGTCGAGGTGTTCATGGATGACTTCTCCGTCTTTGGACATTCATATGATGAATGTTTGAATAATCTTCGTGTGGTGCTCAAAAGGTGTGTGGAAACTAATTTGGTGCTCAATTGGGAAAAATGTCACTTTATGGTGCGTGAAGGCATTATTCTTCGGCATAAGGTCTCTAGCAAGGGTCTTGAGGTGGACAAAGCCAAGGTGGGAATCATTGAAAATCTTCCACCACCTATTTCTGTGAAAGGAATCCGTAGTTTTCTTGGTCATGCGGGTTTTTATCGGCGTTTCATCAAGGACTTTTCGAAGATATCTAAGCCGTTGTGCAACTTGCTCGAGAAGGATGTGCCTTTCAAATTTGATGATGAATGCTTGACGGCATTCGAGACTCTCAAGAAGAGTTTGATAACTGCACCAGTTATTACGGCACCTGATTGGACAGAGCCTTTTGAGATGATGTGTGATGCGAGTGATTATGCGGTGGGCGCAGTTCTTGGGCAGCGCAAGAATAATCTCTTTTATGTGGTCTACTATGCTAGTAAGACTTTAAATGGAGCTCAAATGAACTACACCACTACTGATAAGGAGCTCTTGGCTATAGTCTTTGGTTTCGAAAAATTTCGATCTTATTTGCTTGGGACAAAGGTGACAGTGTTCACTGATCATGCGGCCATCCGCTATTTGGTTTCCAAGAAGGATTCGAAGCCTAGATTCATTCGTTGGGTGCTCTTGCTATAGGAATTTGAGTTAGAGATCAAGGATCGAAAAGGTACTGAGAATCAAGTAGCTGACCATCTCTCTAGATTGGAGAATCCCGAGTCTACTTCGTATGATAAGACATTGATCAATGAATCTTTTCCGGATGAGCAGTTGTTCGCAGTTCAGGAGGAAGAGCCATGGTTCGCAGATATTGTGAATTATCTTGTCAGTAATATAATGCCTTCTAATATGAATACAGCTCAAAAGAAGAAGTTTCTGCATGAGGTGAAGTGGTATATGTAGGATGAACTGTATTTGTTTAGATAGGGAGCTGACCAGATCATCAGGAGATGTATCCCATTCTGTGAGACGGAGGGGATATTACGAGACTGCCACTCCACAGTTTATGGTGGACATTATGGTGGTGAGAAGACGGCAGCTCGTATTCTGCAAGCAGGTTTTTTCTGGCCTACTTTGTTTAAGGATGCTCATCAGTTCATTTTAAGGTGTGATCATTGCCAAAGAGTGGGGAATCTCACGAGGAAGGATGAGATGCCGTTAAATGTGATGCTTGAAGTCGAGGTCTTTGATGTTTGGGGAATCAATTTCAGGGGGCCATTTGTCTCATCCTACAATAATCAGTACATCTTGATGGCAGTCGATTATGTCTCAAAATGGGTAGAAGTCAAAGCTCTTCCGATGAATGATACAAAGGTAGTGTTGAATTTTCTTCATAAGCAGATTTTCACAAGGTTTGGAATGCCATGAGTAATCATAAGTGATGAAGGGTCGCATTTCTGCAACCATAAGTTCACTTCTATGATGTAGCGCTACAATGTGAATCATCGTGTTGTTACTGCCTATCATCCGCAAACGAATGGTCAAGCGGAAGTGTCTAATAGAGAGATCAAGCGCATTTTAGAGAAGATTGTTTGTCCGTCAAGGAAGGATTGGTCTTTAAAGCTCGATGAAGCTGTTTGCGCTTACAGACCAGCATACAAGACTCCACTTGGGATGTCCCCATTTCAACTTGTGTATGGTAAGGGATGTCATTTACCTGCGGAGCGTGAGCATAAGGCTTATATGGCGTTAAAGCAGTTGAACCTGGATCTAGATGCAGCTGGAAAGAAGCGAATGCTTCAGCTAAATAAACTTGATGAATTTCGACTCCAAGTGTACGAGAACAACAAAATGTACAAGGAAAAAGTGAAAAGGTGGCACGACAGGAAGCTATATCCTAAGTCATTTGTGCCAGGGCAGCAAGTTCTTTTATTCAACTCTCGTCTCCGACTTTTTCCTGAAAAGTTGAAATCAAGGTGGTCTGGACCTTTTATTGTCAAAACTGTGTTTCCACATGGAGCGGTGGAGATTTTTGAGAATGATCTGGACCAAGCATTCAAGGTTAATAGTCAGCGTTTGAAGCATTACTATGGGGACATGGCAAACCGGGAAGTGGTTAGTGTCATTTTATTGTCAACTTGATTAAGGTACATTATGTCAAGCTAATGATGAAAAAGAAGCGCTTCTTGGGAGGCAACCCATGATTTGTTGTTACAGGAACCCTTAGAAGTTAGTAACCTATCCAAAACCACAAAAAAATCAGGAAAACAGGGCAAGAAAATTATTTTTCCAGAAGACCCCTGAGCGCCCGCTCAGCTCTGCTAAGCGACCGCTCAGCAAGCTGAGCGCCCGCTCAGCTTTGTTGAGCGACCGCTCAGGGCCCGACTGGCAGAATTTTTTTAAAGCCTTATAAAAATCCAAAAAAATCAGAAAAATCAAAAATCAAAACACAGCCCCACTACCCACGAATTATCTTCCCATTACCCACGTTTTTAACCCTCAAACCCACTCCTAATCAAATTTTACCCTAATCTCTACCCTATATATACATACAACTATTCCATATACTCCCCCGTACACTTTCAAACCTTAAATTCTCTCCCATATTCAAAAACACAAATCTTAAACACTTTTTCTCAGTTTCGATGGCACCCAAGAGATCCAGGACTATTGATAGCAGCAGCACTGTTCCTACTACTGATTCTTTGAGGGGTAATGCTGCGAGGCCTCGTTTGTTTGATAGGGCTGCTGAGAAGGAGTATACCAGCCGATTTTGAAGGAGAGGGGATTCTTACCATCGGGGAGGGATGGTGAAAGGAATATGTCCTAAGTCCAATCATGTATTAGGATTTAGGAATAACTTCTTGTGTAATCTGTTTTGATTTCATTGATATTAATAAAAGACTTGTTTTGTTTTTATTACGGGCTCTATCTATTTAAGTGTTTAAATAAGATATACCATAGTTTAGAGTAAAGCTTTTTATGGATTATGATGAGATCATAATAGCGAGACCTAAAAGATGATAACTCTAAACTTAAATAGTTCCTGGTCGTAGGATTACTAACTGGTAATTAATAATCCACAGAGATCGGTACATACTATGCTTGCTTCATTATGAAGGATGTCTGTTCTCATAGACATTTATGTGGTGACACTATAGCTAGTATGTAGGTGCTTATTATGGAATAAGTTCACTGAACATGACTCGCACAGCTGAACAACTGATGGAGTTCACTCACGTGTCAGCAGTTGTTCACATAGTGATAGTTGTACAAGTATCCTTAGACTTGAGGTCATCATAGTCATCTTGTGTACACTGAACTATGCTTTGGTTTAGTTCTTAGTCCCCAGGGACAATTATTAGGGCTCTACTGTGTATAGGAATTTGTACACGAAGATAGTGTATGATCAATAAAGGATCTACCCCTTCCAGTGAAGGAAGCGAATGTTCAAGGCTGATCCACTTATGCTAGTTCAGGAATCTCTGGCCAGAGTAAATGAAATTAGAAAGGAGTTTCTAATTTGCATAGAACTACGCATAGTAAATGGTAAGCAAGTGATTGAATTAGATAGGCTTGACACGAGATCCATGCCTTGTATTTAATCGGGACATTGTAGGGTAGAAGGAGTTTATTGTACGGTAACTATTCACTGAATAGGTTCTTGGTATTCTAAGCAGTGAATTCATATTATCCGGATAGTCGCGATATGCTGAGAAGTATCCCTCACGATGTAGAATAAATGTGATTAATTAATTAATCATATTTAATAAATTAGAGAATTTCTATAATAACGATAAAATAGTTTTATTATTATTTATTTCTACTACCGGCTTAATATTGAACCTACAGGGTCACACCATAAAAAGAGAATGATTTAATGGTGGAGGAATTAATTAATAATGGCTAATAATTATTTATTTATGAAATAAATAATTAATTGGCAAATTTAATAATTGATTAAATGAGATTTAATTGATTATAAATTAATTAAGAAAATTTCTTAATATTATTAATTAAAGGATTTAATTTTTGGAAATTAAATCAAGAGAGAGAATTATTTCTAAAGTGTTTAGAAAAAGGATTAATAATTAAAAGGTGTTTTAATTATTAATGAGAATAATAAATGGGATAATAATAATAAATATTTATGGAAAAATTTCAGCTGAAAATTTTGCCTATAAATACACTATTATAGACCCTATTTTTATTAGAAACCCAAAACCCAAAAAGTTTGGAAAACCCAATTCTCTCCACCTCCTTCCTCCTCCTTAACATCGTTTTCTTGGTGGATACCGGTGGAGTGCTTCACACTTGAGGAGCAACTGCTAAGGATCTCTGATCGTTGTCTCCGAATTATTTTAAAGATTAGATTCGATCCCTCGAATTTTTATTCATTATCTGTATGCTTTTATGTGGATTTTATGTGCGTAAAAGTGTTTTTTCATGCCCCGCTGCGTTTAAAATCCAACAATGGTATCAGAGCATAGGTTGTATGCATATAGATCTGTGGTAAAAATTTCAGAATTTTATGTGCTTGTATGAATTAATTATGATTTTTACAAGTTATATCATGGATTAATTTTGTCTGATGAGAAATCGTTTCTCAGAATAATTTTGAATGATGATTTGGGTTCTACAAGTGTTGTAGATCGTCTGGGTATTTTTTACATAATTTTATGATGTATAGATTTTTTATTATGAATTTTTGAAGTTCTTGTAATTAAAATTCGTAATTAAATAAAGATATATATATATATATGAATTGTAAGTAAGTATATATATATATTATACATCTACTGCTGTACATCTGCTGTTGTGTGTTGAATGCACGGAAAAGGTACAGTAAAAGGACAGGCACGACGATCGAGAAAACTGTCAGGCGGCGGGAAAAAAAAGGGGTATCGCGCATTCCGGGAATGCGTTACACACCTGTGGCGCATTCACGGAATGCGTTACACCTTTTAATGGCTTAAAAGGGTTGTAACGCATCACCGGAATGCGTTACAGGGCTTGTAACGCGTTCCTGTAATGCGTTACAGCCCGACTGTCCAGATTAAAATTGATTTTCTGGGAGTTTCGTAACTCCGTTTTGGGCGTGCAATATACCGTTGGATTTGTTTTTCCGAGACAGATCTAATGGAGTGATCAATTTTAGTTTATATAAAAGTTTTGAACTGATTATATTCCATGAAGTGTTTTAAAGATGTTTTTTGACTGTTTTAATTGCTTTTAAATGTTTCATGTGATACATAGAGATGTATAATGCTTAGACTAATGTGCTAGATGATATAACATGCCTACCTTGATGTTTATTCATGTTTATATATGTGATATATGATATATGATAGATTTAGGTGAACTTAAATGAACATAAGGCGTTTGTTAGACAACCTAGTATAGTGAAATTGTTTCATAACCTTAATAACAATATTATGAATACAATCATGAGATTCTTGTGTTTGTGAAACACGTAATTGAATATGAATTTTCGATATGAGAGAAAGGATGATTCTGTCAACAACAGATTTTTATCTGTAAGAAATGGTTATTAAGTGACGCCTCTTGACAATGCTCCACCCGATCTGGGAATCATCTGATTATTGATTATTGATTTGAAATATTTAATTTAAAAGGAAGAATTTCTTTATAATATGATTATGATTGTAACGTAATATAATCCCTCTAAAATTAAATAATATCAAGTAGTAATTGGCCAATGATACAACGGGCTTGTGTCGGTCATAGCCTTCCAACATGATAGAAAAGTAGTTCTTATTTTTGAATCATTGTCGGTTCGTACTACAGCCGAGGGCTTTGATTTCGAAATAAGAAATACTTGTCTATTACATAGAGATGTGTACATTGAATAAGAATCTAAAGGTCGGTACGTGCTACAGCCGTGGGCCTTTGGGGACTGATTCAACTGTACGGAATGTTGGGTTAGACTTGACTTAGAATATTGAGTTTGTCGTGCCACAGCCGAGGCTCAATTATTCAAGAGGCTAAAGTTTGATTAGGGAATAACATAAGATATAATTGACAATAGTTGTCTGCCTATTGAACATTACATGGCGGTTCGTGCTACAGCCGGGGTCGTGTAATGGAATGTAGGATCCCTATTCCCACTAGCATTATGAATGCTTAATTTTTCACGTAGGGGGTTGAATAAATTAGGTAAACTAGTGAGAGCCACTTATGAATAAAGACCCGATTCATATAGTGTTTTGAAATGAAATCGAATATTTGCTAAGTGTTGTTATGTGTTTATCATTTACAGATTTACTTTGTACGTTATGTCTTCTACACTATCACTCAGGAGTATACTAGATGCTCACAAATTGACTGGTCCTAATTATGCTGACTGGCTTCGAAACTTGAGAATTGTTCTCAGGATTGAGAAGCTGGAATACGTGATTGACTCACCTAAGCCTACTGAACCTACTAGTGATGCACATAATGATGAACATGTTGTGTATCGTAAGTGGATAGATGATGCAAATGTTGCTCAATGCATCATGCTAGCTTCCATGAACATTGAGCTACAGAAGCAACATGAGCATATGGATGCTCATACTATCCTCATGCATCTACAAGAGTTGTATGATGTGGCGGGGAGGACAACTCGATATGAGATATCGAATGAGTTGTTCGGTTGTAGGATGTCTGAGGGATCATCTGTGAATGACCATGTACTTAAGATGATCAATTTGATTGAACGTCTTGGACAACTTGGTTTTGCCATGGATGGGGAGCTGAGCCAAGACTTGGTCTTGCAATCGCTTCCGAGTTCGTTCTCGCAGTTTGTTGTGAACTTTCACATGAATAAGTTGGATGTTAGCCTGCCTGAACTCCACAACATGTTGAAGACTGCGGAATCGAATTTTCCCCCTAAGAAGAGTTATGTTCTTCTAATTGGTGAAGGTTCCAATCCTAAGAAAAGGAAGAGGAACTCTTCCAAGAAGAAGAAAGTAGGTGAAGAAAAGCCGGTTCCACCAAAAGCTGAAGACCCCAAGAGTAAAGTTGTTTGCTTTCACTGTAACAAGGTGGGGCACTGGAAGAGGAACTGCAAGGTTTACCTTGCAGAATTGAAGAAGAAGAAGGGTAGTGAGACTACCGCTTCTGATTCAGGTATGTTCATGATAGAAGTGAATATGTCATTAAATCAAATTTCTACTTGGGTATTAGATACCGCCTGTGGTTCTCAAATCTGCAATTTGTTGCAGGGACCAAGGAGAAGTAGGACTCTTGAGGAAGAGGAGGTGATTCTACTGATGGGAAATGGAGCAAGAGTTGCTTCTGAAGATGTAGAATCATTTCATTTACATATGCCTACGGGCAAGACTATTGTTTTAAGTAATTGTTATTTTGTTCCCTCAATTGTGAGGAATATTATTCCCATATTAGACTTGGCTGGATTTTCATTTATTATTGAGAATAATGAATGTTCTATTCTTAGAGATAATATTCTTTATGGACGTGGTGCTTTAAATAATGGTCTGTATATATGTGACATAATTTACTTCAGATTGAACAAACTAATAAAAGAAAAGGGATGATGAAAATCTCACTTTATAGTGGCACTGCAGTCTCCATTTAGTAGACATGGAGAGAGGACTGCAAATTTGCTAGGAATGGTACACACAGATGTATGTGGACCAATGTCTACGCAAGCCAAGGGTGGATTTTCATACTTCATTACTTTCATGGATAATAGATCTAGATTCGGATATGTGTTTGATGAAACACAAGTCTGAAGCCTTTGAAAAGTTCAAAGAGTATAAGTATGAAGTGGAGAAACAAATCAAACATAGTATTATAATTCTTCGATTAGATCGAGGTGGTGAATACTTTAATGGAGTGTTTCTAGATTATCTCAAAGTAAATGGTATAGTCTCCCAGTGGACTCCTCCAGATTGGTATCTGAAAGGAGAAATCGAACTTTGTTAGACATAGTTCGGTCCATGATGAGCTATGCAAATCTTCCAGTATTCCTATGGGGTTATGCATTGGAAACCTCAGCATATTTACTGAATATGGCGCCTTCCAAAATCTGTTCCTCAAACTTCGTATGAGATATGGAAAGAAAGGAAACCGAGTCTTAAACACGTTAAGATTTGGGGATGTCCAGCTTATGTCAAGAAAGTTGACCCAGATAAGCTGGAATCTCGATCCGTAAAATGTAGTTTTGTGGGATATCCTAAAGAGACTTCAGGGTATTACTTTTACACCGATCATCGGGTGTTTGTCTCCAGACATGTTACCTTCTTGGAAAAAGAGTTTATCCTTGAAGGAAACAGTGGGAGCAAAATTGAACTTGATGAAGTTCAAGAAGCACAAACTACTACGGTTCAAGTGGAAACACCTGTTCTGACTGAACAACCTTTTGTGGAACAGCCCATTCATAGATCAGGGAGAGTGTCTCGCCAACCTGAGAGGTAATATGGCCTTGTCATTAAGAATGACAATGAGTTGTCGATCATTGATGATGACGACCCTGTAACCTATAATGAGGCTATGAGTAGTGTTGACTCAGAGAAATGGCATAGTGCCATGAAATCCAGAATGGAATCTATGTATACGGTATACAAAAGATAGATTATAGCAGATGGCCAGGTGGAGACCTATAAGGCCAGGCTTGTGGCAAAAGGATTCAAACAAAGGCAATGGATTGACTTTGATGAAACCTTTTACATGTAGCCCTATTAAAATCAGTTCGGATTTTGCTTGCGATTGCCGCTTACTACGACTATGAGATCTGGCAAATAGCCAGATGGTTTTCTTTCCAAGAGAAAAGAAAACCTAGTGTGTAAGCTGCTGCGAACCATATGTGGTTTAAAGCAAGCTTCTCGAAAGATGGAACATTCGTTTTGATGAGACAATCAAAGAGTTTGATTTTATCAAAAACGTAGATGAACCATGCGTCTACAAAAGGGTTAGTGGGAGCGCGGTAACATTTCTTGTACTGTATTGAAATAGAGTTGACACACATAACAACATAGCAGACCCACTCACAAAGCTACTTTCTGAAAGTCACTTTGATCGTCATAAAGACAAGATAGGTATTAGATACCAGAGTGATTGGCTTTAGTACAAGTGGGAGATTGAAAGGAATATATCCTAAGTCCAATCATGTATTAGGATTTAGGAATAACTTCATGTGTAATCTGTTTTGATTTCATTGATATTAATAAAAGACTTGTTTTGTTTTTATTACGGGCTCTATCTATTTAAGTGTTTAAATAAGATATACCATAGTTTAGAGTAAAGCTTTTTATGGATTACGATGAGATCATAATAGTTAGACCTAAAAGATGATAACTCTAAACTTAAATAGTTCCTGGTCGTAGGATTACTAACTGGTAATTAATAATCCGCAGAGATCAGTACATACTATGCTTGCTTCATTGTGAAGGATGTCTGTTCTCATAGACATTTATGTGGTGACACTATAGCTAGTATGTAGGTGCTTATTATGGAATAAGTTCACTGAACATGACTCGCACAGCTGAACAACTGATGGAGTTCACTCACGTGTCAGCAGTTGTTCACATAGTGATAGTTGTACAAGTATCCTTAGACTTGAGGTCATCATAGTCATCTTGTGTACACTGAACTATGCTTTGGTTTAGTTCTTAGTCTCCAGGGACAATTATTAGGGCTCTACTGGGTATAGGAATTTGTACACGAAGATAGTGTATGATCAATAAAGGATCTACCCCTTCCAGTGAAGGAAGCGAATGTTCAAGGCTGATCCACTTATGCTAGTTCAGGAAACTCTGGCCAGAGTAAATGAAATTAGAAAGGAGTTTCTAATTTGCATAGAACTACGCATAGTAAATGGTAAGCAAGTGATTGAATTAGATAGGCTTGACACGAGATCCATGCCTTGTATTTAATCGGGACATTATAGGGTAGAAGGAGTTTATTGTACGGTAACTATTCACTGAATAGGTTCTTGGTATTCTAAGCAGTGAATTCATATTATCCGGATAGTCGCGATATGCTGAGAAGTATCCCTCACGATGTAGAATAAATGTGATTAATTAATTAATCATATTTAATAAATTAGAGAATTTATATAAATAATGATAAAATAGTTTTATTACTATTTATTTCTACTACCGGCTTAATATTGAACCTACAGGGTCACACCATAAAAAGAGAATGATTTAATGGTGGAGAAATTAATTAATAATGGCTAATAATTATTTATTTGTGAAATAAATAATTAATTGGCAAATTTAATAATTGATTAAATGAGATTTAATTGATTATAAATTAATTATGAAAAGTTCTTAATATAATTAATTAAAGGATTTAATTTTTGGAAATTAAATCAAGAGAGAGAATTATTTCTAAAGTGTTTAGAAAAAGGATTAATAATTAAAAGGTGTTTTAATTATTAATGAGAATAATAAATGGGATAATAATAATAATATTTATGGGAAAATTTCAGCTGAAAATTTTGCCTATAAATACACTATTATAGACCCTATTTTTATTAGAACCCCAAAACCCAAAAAGTTTGGAAAACCCAATTCTCTCCACCTCCTTCCTCCTCCTTAACATCGTTTTCTTGGTGGATACCGGTGGAGTGCTTCACACTTGAGGAGCAACTGCTAAGGATCTCTGATCGTTGTCTCCGAATTATTTTAAAGGTTAGATTCGATCCCTCGAATTTTTATTCATGATCTGTATGCTTTTATGTGGATTTTATGTGCGTAAAAGTGTTTTGTCATGCCCCGCTGCGTTTAAAATCCAACAGATGGTGAGTTGTTACCAATGATTGCTGAGAAGGGTTGGATTGCTTTTTGTGAGTCATCAGAGGCAGTTCCGATGAGCTTTATTCGCGAGTTCTATGCGAATGCGAAGGCTGAAAAGAATGGGTTTTCTGTTGTGCACGGGATGACGGTGGATTATCACCCTGCGGTGATTCACCGTGTGATTGGGCAGCGACAGAGGAAGCCCACGGAAGAGAATTGGAACGAGAAGACTGCTGAAGATTTTAACTTGGATTTGATTTGTGCTACTCTCTGTAGGCCGGACACGGTTTGGACTTTCAAGACTGGGACTAATGAGTATCGCCATTTTCCGACAATTGTGATGAATAGGTATGCCCGTGCATGGAATGTCTTTATTTGCGCTAATATTCTGCCTACTTCACATGCCAATGAGGTTACAGTTGAGCGAGCACAATTGTTATGGGGTATTTTGAATGAGGAGTACTATATGGACCTTGGTGAGTTCATCTACCAAGGAATTCTGAAGCTTTTGTGGGGAGCTAAGCACATAAACATCCCTTATGCATCTACGGTTACAAAGCTTTTCCGAGCAGTAGGTGTAATATCCGGGATATAACGTGTAATTATTTTTACTATTAAATAATTAATATGTGTGTTCAGTATCTATTCTGTGAGTTAATTGTTAAGTGATATATGTACTTGAATATTCAAAAATAATGTTAATTGAATATTTTAATTTTTATATGTCCAAAATAAAATATAGATAATTGTTATATCTTCCTAATTATTTTTATGTTGATTTATAGATTTATAAGAATCATATGAAATTTTTTAAAATCTTTTTCCGGGTAATTAAAATCTATTTTATAAAACGGGAACCAACCGACGTCAACCGTTGTTACGTTTTTGGAACCCGAAACTCTACCGAGAACCCCTTCCTAACCTAATTGTAATATTCCGAGCATTTTCCATGTTTCGACTTTTTCGATCCGGCGTACGGTTTGTCCTGCGCGGGTCCCGGCACAACATTTTCGATACAATATTCGTTTCGGTAAATTAATAAAACCCGTATTTTCGATAAACGGGAGCTTTTTATTAAACTATCCCAATTATCACTTCGTAGTACGTGTAACTGGGTGCTGAGACCAAGACCGCAGTACAAGTTGTACTGATTTGGATAATTATCCCGAAAACCGATATCGTTTGGATCAGTTTTTATAAATAAACGTACCATTTTATATCTGGAATGATCCAACGGGATACTAATTTTCCGTAATTATAAATAGCCTTTTACCGTATTTTATTTTGTATAAAAATCAATTGCAGACAGATAAATATATAATTTTACAGAGAAAAAAATCATATATTCATAAACCTTTCTGAGAATCAAACCAACTTTTGAAGGTGTTAGTGATCTTTGTTTGAAAAGCTCGAGTACTGGATTTGAAGGTCTTGAGAAGCTCTATCAGAATCTGTAATCCATACACCTGCAGAATCAAAGGTTGAATTTCTAAAAATTTAATTATTTTCGAATTTATTTTATTAAAAATATGAATTTTTGTTCGGATGATTGTTTGTATGATTTGATGATTGCATGTTGTAGAGCTTGTTTTCCTGATGATTTTCATATGTCATACGTCTGATTTGGAGTTCAATTCATGTTCAAATTTGAGTTTGATTTTCGAATTTTAAAATTAGGGTTTATAACCCGTATGAATGTTCTTAATTGAAATTTGGGGGTTTCTTATTCTGTGATAGATTGATGTTGTATTATAGTGGGTTGTGTTCTCTGTGAAATTTGCAATCCAGTCGTATAAGTTTCATGAACCAACGAGGTCTGTAGAGAAGGGAGTTGTGTTTTGAAGTTTTCCGATGTTCACCGGAAACTGGGAAATTTCACGGCCAAATTCCGGCCAACTCAGGGATTGTTAGGTTGTTTTGATTGCATGATTGTGTTCCTGGTATTGTGTAGATGTGATCTGGAGCTTGTGGCAAGGTGAGGAGGCCGGAATCGTGATCTCCGGCCACCCTTGTATTTTCCGGCGATTGACTGTAAAAATTGCAGTTTGGTCCCTGAACTTTTGAAAATGATGCAGTTTGGTCCCTGTAGTTTCCAGACTTTGCAAAAATAGGATTCCTGTTTTAAAAATGTTTAAAAATCATATTTCCCATTTATTTTTATTATAAAAATTCGTTTTTAATTTCTGAAAATTCTAAAAATTATTATTTTAATTCTGAAAATTATTTTTAATTCATAAATAAATCTGAATTAATTATTTAATTAATTTCAGTTAATTTTTAATTGATTAATTAGTCAATTAATTCGAAAATTAATTGATTAATTGATTTAATTAATTATTAAGTGATTTTTAATTAATTATTTAATTAGATTTAATTATTAAAAATGATTTAAAAATTCTGAAAAATAGTTTTGAGCTTTAAAATATTATTCTAAATTATTTTCAAGGCTCGATAATTATTCTAAAATTGTTTCGGAGCCAGAATTGGCCAATCGAACCCTGTTTATTAACCCGAAATTGATCCAACGACCCGTTTTAATTCCGAAAAATGTTTTAAAAATTATTTTAAAATACCAGAAATCCTATTTAAGACCGAGACCTCTTTATAAATGATATGTCTTTGATTACGTGATGTATTATGTGTTATACGTGACTGGGTGTTTGACTATCAGTCTATATACTCGACATTTACTTGGTTATTGCATAGATTTCAATCCGTTAATCGGATTTGGGTAAAACGAAGGGTAGATAGAAGTGTGCGTTGAATAGAATCTTGTGAGTCGATAATTGATAGATGCTTATGATATGTGAGCAGAAGAAGCAAGGCGTAGGAAAGGGAAACAGATAGTTGAGAATTAAGACGATTGTGATTGGAAGCGCGTACAGAGTAGTAAGCTAATTCCAGGCAAGTGTTCTGAACTTTCTTGAGATATTGAAATTCTTGATAGTCTTGTTGACATTGCAAGTGCTTTGAAGCACGGAAACCGAAACCTTGATTTTAGTTATTGTTTTTGAGCCATGAACCATATTTTTTCTAAACCATTGATTATTGTAAACCCAAACTCGAACCTCAAGTATACGATACTATTTCATAAATACATGCAAACAAAATCCCAAACACTGAACTGAATTACTTGTACATTCAACCATTGTATCCTATGCTTTGAGAGCCCAAATCTTTGAAACCCTGAAATATTGATTCTTTTGTTATCCAATTCTTTCATTAACCAGCATTTAAGCTTTTAAACTACTTTATTGATCCTTACAAAGATTGAAACCCTTTCATTATTAAACACTCATTATTGTTAATGATTCTGGTTATTGTTTATTATTGCATATTCTGTTATTATGTTAGAATTGGATTATTTTTATAAAATTGTGGACCAGATTCGTGGTCAGACCATATAATGGTCAAGTTAGGCCAATGTGTGCCTTGGATCCAGTAGTTAGAGCAATGCTGTGTGCCTTGCTCGGGGTTAGTGCGTGACTGATCAGCAGCCTAACCTTGGTTTTTAAATTAAAAGTATATTATCCAATTCTAAATCATAATACAACGTTCATGTTATTCCTAGAAGACTAACAATGAGATTTACAGAAGGGGGGTTGAATGTAAATCTCAAAACTTTTTCAAGTTTTGAGCAGTTTATAAAGTTGTGTGTTCAAGAAGAACAAGTGTGTGAATTGCTTTAAGCTAATACAGACAGATATATATTCAAGCACAAATGTAAAGAACACAACAGACCTTAAAAACTTTTCTGGTGGATTTGTTGTTCCACCAGAGATGGTGTATTAGAAAATCTGTGTTCAACAATGTTGATCACAGCTGCATCCTAGTACAAACTAGATGAATTTTCTCTCAAGATATTTCTTAACAGCTCTGGAAAAAATCTCTCTAATTACTAGCTTCTTCTTGGTTCATATATATTACCAAGTGTACAAGTGAAAAACAATATAAAATTACAATAGTAAAATAAGTTCTTCACTTGCTTCTTTTCCTGTTCACTCAAGTACTTTGTTGACTATTGCAACTTTGTACAAAAGAAGAACGGCTGCTTTTTCTGTTGATCCTGAAATTCGGCTACCACATCTCAGTTTTCTCTGTCAACCCACGTGCCTCTGCTTGTAGGTACAACTACCACTTATCAACGGCTGATTAGCAGAACATCCGTTGAAGCTTTCATCCGTTGATGACTTCATCCGTTGAAGGATGTTATCCGTTGAAGCTTTCATCCGTTGATGCTCTCATCCGTTGAAGGATGTTATCCGTTGAAGCTTTAGAGACATCCGTTGAAGCTTAGCTTCTCATCCGTTGAAGGTCTTTTAAGTCATCCGTTGATACCACTTCATTTATACAAAATTACAAGGCATGAAATATTTACAATTGGCCTTCCTATCTGCATATCATCTAGTAGTCAACATGACTCATAGTTTCTCTCAACTTCTAAGAATTACAATTTTAAATACAGAGACTGAAATATGCTACAATACTAGACTTATTTCTAAGTAAAGCTACACCATCAACGGATAGCCAAAGTGGTCTTATCCGTTGAGGCTACAGACACTAAATTTCTACTTAAGTGTTTTGTTAAACATATCATCAAACTAATGCACATATATTCCTAACAATCTCCCCCTATTTATGTCTATAAGAACTGTAGGCATAAATTCAGGGTTAACTTGATGATAACAAAACACTTAACAAATATTTGAATTGAAACTAAGTAGAAATATAAAAAGTGCTGCAAAAGTGTATGTACTAGGAGGTAATTGAAGATTTACAGTATTTCCAAGGGTGCTCCTCTAGCCTGAGCAAATCATCATTTTCTTCTTTGTTCCCTGGTTTTCTTTCCTAGCCCTTTGTCATTTCCCTCAATTTGGAGTTGGAGTTTTCTGAAGAATTCAGCTTCATCTTCATCACTGATATCCAACTTAGATTGCATTTCTTTGAGAGTTTCATTGCTGGCAATCTTGAGTTGGTCTTCAAGTCTGAAAAATCTTCTGACTCCTTTGTCATCTCTAAATTCCATCAACCAATGAGGTGATTTGTGAATTTTAGTTCCCCTTTCTTGTATGAGTAAGGTTCTGGGCAAAGCATTTGGTTCCCTCCAAGTCTTCCTTAGGTTGGCAATCTTGTTGAGAATTTCAGTCTTGGCTGTTCTGGTAAAGCCAGAATCCTTTTTGATGGCTGAAAAGACTCTGATCAAGGTAGAGTAGCCTTCATTTAGAATCCTGTGGAGAGGCCATGTTCTTTCCCCAGCTCCTTTATATCTGAACACTAATCTTTCTGGTAACTGTCTGTAGGCAGCTATTCCCCTTACATCCTCCAGCTCATCCAGATAGAGTTCAATGTCTGAAATTTCTTTTATGTCACAAATGTGAACATAATCATCTTTAGAAATGGGTGACTTAGGCTTAGGTTTTTGTTTTTGAGTGAATTTCTTAGAGGTTGTGGGAGGTGTAGATTTTGGTTTTCTTTTCTGTTTCTTTGGTGGTGGAAGAGTGGTTAGAAAGGTAGGCAATGTGATGTTGTCCCAATCAATAGGTTCCTCTTTTGGAATGATTGGTTCACCATGGATATTTATAGAGGGATCAGTAACAAAAGGTTCAGGTATGGAAGGTAGTGGTTTAGATATAGATTTGGTATCTTCAGGGTTATCTTCACTCCTTCTGTGTGCCTTGGCCTTTCTTCTGTTTCCCTTCTGCCATTCCTCTCTTTCCTCCATATTTTCACCAAATATGCTCCCAAGAACCTCATCTAAGTTAGCAATCTTTTCTTCACCCCTGACTTCAATTCCTTTCATTTCTTTAACTTGGCTTGACTTTAGCTGTTTTTCAAGCTTTGCTTGTGCTCTTTTGTCAGCCTTTAATTGCTTGGCTTCTTCTTTCTTAGCTATTGAGAATTTGGGATGTCCTTGCATCACACATATGCTCTTTCCCTCTCTAATGATAATAGCTCTATTTCTCCTTACAGCCTCATCCATGGACTTTTTGAGATAGGCAATACTCCTGCCTAAGATCTTGTTCTCATCATCTTTTGAAGGAGGAAAGTCCACTTCTTTTAAAGGATTCTTTGTTGAGTCCTTATTGGATCTTTCATTGGGCTTGAGGATTATAGCTTGTAGCTCTTTGGAAGAAGCTTCTCCATCCTTAAGACTCCCTACTGGCATGAGCTCCATGTTGATTGGTTCAATCTTTGTGCTAAATTTCACAGATGTTGATTTATTTTGTGTAGAACCAAACACCAATTGCAACCTTTCATCAATTCTCCTCCATTGTTCTTTCATTTGTATTTCAGCTGCTGCTAGCTGAATCAAATCAATTCCATCAGATTTTCCCTTGATTTGAATGATTGGAGAGGTAGTGATGGCAGGAACTAGCACTTTAGATATCTGAATCTTTGTAGAGGGCTCTCCTTCCCCTTCCCTTTTATTCTCCCCCTTTTTGTTATCATCAAGGAGAGGGGTCAAGCCTTGTGCTTTTGCCAGCTGCATTAGGAGATTGGTTTGAGATTGTTGGTTGAGAAGAAGGGTGGCCACAGAATCTTCAATTCCTTGAACTCTGTCTTCCAACTTGGCCAGCCTTTGTTCAGTAACTGATTCCTTTTTCAATCTCGAAACCAAGTCCTGCAAAGTACCATAGGGCATGACTGAATCCAATTTTTCTGAAGTGAAGGATTTCAAGTCAGCAATATCTTTCCTGAGATCATTTAGACTCATATCTTGCTTTACTTTCTGCAACTTCATGAGATGCAGTGAGTCCAGGTGAGCTTGGAGGATAGCCTTGATATTTGCATTTGAAGTGTTCTGAATGGCCTGTTGAATAGTGATGATTTGTTTGACCAGGTGGACATTGAATTCACCTGTTCTATGCTCCTTAGTCAGGGCCCATTCAGGTAGATTAGGAATGGAACTAGGGTCTTCATCTCCCCCTATGTTCATGCTTCCATCAGAAGAAATAGAGTCATCATCATCAGAATTTACTCCAAATTCCTCAGATGGCTCACCAGCTGTAGAAGGCATCCTGTTAATAGCAGCTTTATCCCTTTGAAGAGATTCTGTTGAGTGCACTAGATGTAGTGTCCTCTCTGCCTCCTCATTGCCCTGAGCAGCCAACAGTTGATAGGCTGTCACAGGATGAGTAAAAGTGTCAGCATCCAAGGAAATGTTATCAATTACAGCTTTGTAATGTTGCTGAAATTGTCTTTCCTTTTCAGCATCATCCACAATCATTGACTCATGAGCAATGGCTGGTTCCACCCTTGTATCAACTGTACCTGCTTTTCTCTCTTTTTCTCTATGTTCTTGCATCAGGGGCTCCCCCTGGCTCACACATCTCACTCCCTCACCTTCACCTTCTAAGGTGGTACTCCACTCACTGACTTTTGCCATGCTGGAAGAAATAGCATGCATTTTTGTGCTCTCAATCTCTCCTTTTGCCTGGGAGCAACCCAGCCTCTCACTCAAATTTTCACTCCCTGCCCTCAATCCTAAAAGTGATTGCACAGTATTCATGTCTTCTACACTTGGAATCATTTCAGTTATTTGTGTAGAGACTATCAACGGATGTGGAATATCCGTTGAAGTTGAAACTGTTGTTATCAACGGATAACTGCTGTTAAGCTTATCCGTTGAAGAGCAACCACTTGTCAACGGATGAGTGATATCCATTGAAGAAGGAAAAGAAGATGAAATTGAAAGTGATATAACTGTTGAATCTGTATAGATTGATTTGATATGTGTTGATACAGATCCTTCAATTATATCTGAAAGAATTTGCGGGTGATCCAACAAATCATCTAAAAGATGATGATCACCTGTATTTGAGTGGGGCTCCTCCCTGAGTTGTAAAGAGGGAGAATCAGGAATTGATGGGAATAGCATATCCACATCCAGAGATGGTGAAGAAGTATTTGGTGATTGATGTGTAGTTATTGTGAGAGAATGGGGCTGTGACTCCACATTTATTGGAGTCACATCAAACTGAGTTTGAGAAGGCACAGAGACAGATGGATGTATCTGTGTAGTGTGTGCACCCTGTGTAGAAGATTGGGTTCTAGCCTTCTTTCTTCTAATAAAGGCTTTTGTAGGTGAGTGTTTGGCTTTAGTGTCCCTCCCTCTTTTGTTCTGTGTTCCTGGATGGGAACTCTTTTCAATAGTAACATCCTTTTGGGAGGATGCTACTAGGGATGTGCTAGAGACCTTTTCAACCACCACAGCTTTTTGAGAAACTGGGGCTTGGCTAGCTTGGGAAGCACTCAACTCTCCTTCCTTATCCTGGGGGTTTCTTTGATGTTCACCCCTCCCCTCACCACTCACACCCTGATCACTTCCCTCAGGGTTAATGGTTGTTGTTACAACTGTTGTCTTTTGAGAAACAACAGAGGTGGTTTTCTTTGTCTTGGATTTTGAAAGTTTGGATTTGGTGACCTTGGTAGAAATCTGTTGGGGCATTGACACAGATTTCATGGCCACACTAGAAGATAAAGAAATAGAGGGGTTGGAAGAAGTAGGAGTTGTAGAAGCAATTACCTCACCTACCTGGGGTGCATTCATGATTGGTAAATATACCAATTGCACACTGCTGTTAAGATCCATTCTCTTCAAGTCTGCAAGAACTCTTTTCTCTTGTGTCCAGCACTTGAGTTTATTATTCTCATTGATTATGACTAAACCTTCAGCAACATGGTTAGCCAATAACATAAAGAATCTAGCATAATAGATGTTATTAGGTCTATTAGCTTTGTTACCTAATCTAGTACCTAATTCTAGCATCACATAGTTGCTAAAGTTAAAGTACCTATCAGAAACAAGCATATAGAACATGTTAACAAGAGATGAAGTTATGGCATCAAAATTACTAATTTTCCCAGAGAAAACCTTTATGAAGGCATCCCCAAGAAAACTCCATTCTTTCCTAAGGCCTTTTCGTCTAATACCCCCTAAATTAGCAGAGTTAAGAGAGTAACCTATGGAATCTAACATGCTGGATACATCACTATCAGTGTGTGGTGTCATGGCATTGTTCTCAGGTAATTTAAAACATGCTTGTAAGTCATCACAGTTAATACAGTGATTTTTACCTTTGAGAGTGAAGGAGATAGTCATATCCATGGAGTTGAACTCAGCAGTTGTCCAAATCTCTTCAACTACTTCACAGAAAATCGTTGGGGCTTCCAGCATTGCATAGCTAAGTTTACAGTTTTTGATGAAGTCCATCATTTTGTGATAATCTGAGTGGGCTTCATTCTTCTCTACCAGAGCTATGAAATTATTCTTCTCGTAGATGAACCCAGATTGAGACATAATCTTCACGACTGGTGCCATTGTTGTGAGTAGAAATTGCAGAGAATAACTTGAGGGTTTTGCAGAGAGAAAATGGTAAATGCTTGAAATTCTAAGAAAGCGTAAAGTAATAATGAACAATCAGAAGGGCTTATATGCTTTCAAAGAAAAAAAATAAATAAAGGATTAATCAATAAATAGGTGTTAGTGAATTTCAGCCGTTTAAGAATAAACTGTAAGTATTCTAGTAACTACCTTTAAAACCAATACATACAGATGTATGTATGGTATCAACGGTTAAGAAAATAGAATCAACGGCTGTGAAACACCTCAAACGTCTGATGTGACATTTCAACGGATAATGTAAATTGTCATCCGTTGAAAGGTACTTCAGCTTTATCCGTTGACGGATAAAAGTTCCAGAGATATACTTGTCTTTCAACGGATAATGAATATCCGTTGATAGAGCAATTTTGACTTTCAACGGATAGGGAACATCCGTTGATGGAATAAACTTTGTTAAAAGTCAAATTTGTTCTAGCAACTAATATATTTCAGGCTCCACATCAAATTGCAAAGAAGACATGAATTTTAAGAGTAATTAAGCATACCTAGCTCACTTACCAATCTTGTGAATGTTGATTCATCAAGTGGCTTGGTAAATATGTCAGCAATTTGTTGTTCACTTGGAACAAAATGTAGTTCCACTGTACCATTCATGACATGCTCCCTGATGAAGTGGTACTTTATATCAATGTGCTTGGTCCTTGAGTGCTGCACAGGATTCTCTGTTATGGCTATGGCACTTGTGTTGTCACAAAAGATAGGTATTCTATCAACATGAAGTCCATAATCAAGGAGTTGATTCCTCATCCATAACATTTGAGAACAGCAACTTCCAGCAGCAATGTATTCAGCCTCAGCTGTAGAAGTAGAGACTGAATTTTGCTTTTTGCTAAACCATGATACAAGCTTGTTTCCCAGGAATTGACAGGAGCCTGTTGTACTTTTCCTGTCTATTTTGCAACCTGCATAGTCTGCATCTGAATAACCAATTAGATCAAAGCCAGATTCTCTAGGATACCAAATTCCTAAATTTGGTGTACCCTTGAGATATCTGAAAATTCTCTTGATAGCAATTAAGTGAGACTCCCTAGGATCAGCTTGAAATCTCGCACACAGACATGTAGCAAACATTATATCTGGTCTGCTAGCAGTTAAATATAAAAGTGAACCAACCATGCCTCTATAACTTGTAATGTCCACAGACCTTTCAGTCTTATTTAATTCAAGTTTGGTGGCAGTGGCCATGGGAGTTTTTGCAGATGAACATTCCATTAAGTCAAACTTCTTTAAAAGATCATGAATATATTTAGTTTGACTAATGAAAATTCCATTACTAACTTGTTTAATTTGTAAACCAAGAAAATAGGTTAGTTCTCCCATTAGGCTCATTTCATAATTACTTTGCATTAGCTTAGCAAACTTCTTACAAAGATTATTATCTTTAGAACCAAATATTATGTCATCTACATAAATTTGAACAAGTATACTAGAGCCATTAACATTTCTAAAGAAGAGAGTTTTATCAACAGTACCTCTAGTGAAGTGATTCTCCAAAAGAAATTTTGATAATGTTTCATACCAGGCTCTAGGTGCTTGCTTCAGTCCATAGAGTGCTTTCAACAGATAATACACATAGTCTGGAAAATTTGGATCTTCAAATCCTGGAGGTTGACTTACATAGACTTCTTCCTCTAATTTCCCATTTAGAAATGCACTCTTGACATCCATTTGATAGACTTTGAAATTGGCATGGGCTGCATAGGCTAGAAAGATTCTGATAGCTTCAAGTCTTGCAACAGGAGCATATGTCTCATCAAAATCTATTCCCTCTTGCTGAGAATAGCCTTTAGCAACCAATCTGGCTTTATTCCTTATGATAATGCCATTTTCATCCATCTTATTTCTGAATACCCATTTTGTATCAATAGGACTCTTGTTCTTTGGTTTGGGTACCAGCTTCCAAACTTGGTTTCTCTCAAATTGGTTTAGCTCTTCCTGCATAGCTAGTATCCAATCTGGATCCAATAAGGCTTCTTCCACTTTCTTAGGTTCCTCCTGAGATAGAAAACTACTATACAGACATTCATCTTGAGTAGCTCTTCTTGTTTGCACTTTAGATGATGCATCACCAATGATCAGTTCAAAGGGATGATTCTTGGTCCATTTCCTTTGAGGTGGAAGATGAGCTCTAGATGAGGTGATCTCAGTATTGTCATGATGTGAGATAGAGTTTTGATTAGTTGAAACTCCCCCTGAGTTGTTGGTCCTTTGCAGGGAACTTGGAGTTCCATCAATTAATGATGTAAATTGATTATCAGTTGATGAGCTATGATCAACGGATGCTTCATTAAGTACTTCAACGGATGATGCACAATGTCTTTCAACGGATGCTGAATTTTGTGCATTATCCAGGAGCAAATTTTGTATTCCTTTTGAAGTGTCGTCTCCATCAATCTCTTCTTCACTATCATCACAATATATTTCAATATTGTCAAATTTGAGTCTCTCATAATGTTCCTCATCTGTTAGTCCATCAATCTTTTTATCATCAAACACAACATGCACAGATTCCATAACAATGTTGGTTCTTAGATTGTAGACCCTATAAGATTTTCCAGCTGAATAACCAACAAATATTCCTTCATCAGCCTTTGCATCAAACTTCCCTTTATGGTCAGATTGATTCCTTAGTATAAAACATTTACATCCAAAGACATGAAGAAAGTTTAGAGTTGGTTTTCTTTTCTTGAACAACTGATAAGGAGTCATGCCTTTAGCTTGATTGATCAGAGAAATATTTTGAGTGAAACAGGCACAATTAACAGCTTCAGCCCAAAAATATGTTGGTAACTTTGATTCTTCAAGCATTGTTCTGGCAGCCTCAATTAAAGATCTGTTCTTTCTTTCAACTACCCCATTTTGCTGAGGTGTTCTTGGAGCTGAGAACTCATGCATGATTCCATTTTCTTCACAGAACAGCCTTAATGTCAAATTCTTGAACTCAGTTCCATTGTCACTCCTGATGTTTCTTACTTTCAAGTCAGGATGATTATTGACTTGCCTGATGTGATTGATAATGATTTCACTTGCCTCATCCTTTGATCCAAGAAAATAGACCCATGAGAACTTTGAGAAATCATCTACAATCACTAGGCAATATCTTTTTCTTGCTATTGACAATACATTGACTGGTCCAAACAAATCCATATGTAGCAGCTGTAATGGTTCATCAATTGTTGTTTCAAGCTTCTTCTGAAATGATGCTTTCCTTTGTTTGCCTTTCTGACAAGCATCACACAGACCATCCCTTGAGAATTCAACAAGAGGAATTCCTCTTACTAAGTCCTTTTTGACTAGTTCATTCATTGTCTTGAAATTCAAATGGGATAGCTTCTTGTGCCATAGCCAACTCTCAACTGAACTTGCTTTGCTGAAAAGACAAGTAATAGATTCTGCATCTGTAGAGTTGAAGTCAGCTAAGTACACATTTCCTTTTCTAACTCCAGTTAGAACCACTTTGTTGTCTTTCTTACTAGTGACAACACAGGCTTCAGAATTGAAGGAAACTGTATTCCCTCTATCACATAGTTGACTGATACTCAGTAAGTTGTGCTTGAGACCATCAACTAATGCAACTTCTTCAATGATGACATTCCTTGTTGAAATCAAGCCATATCCCATAGTAAACCCTTTGCTGTCATCTCCAAAGGTTATGCTGGGGCCAGCTCTCTCTTTAAACTCTGTGAGCAGGGAGAAATCTCCAGTCATGTGTCTTGAACAGCCACTGTCCAAGTACCATAGATTTCTTCTATTTTCCTGCACACCACAAAATCAATCAATTTGATTTTGGTACCCAAGTTTCCTTGGGTCCATTCTTGTTAGCCTTTCTCCTAGACTTCATTCCTCCTGCATCTTTAGACTTAGGTGAGTTTGAGTCAACCTTGGTCTTAGATGTGGTTGGTTGAGGTGTAGGGTTAGTCACAACATTATCCAGCACATTTATAGTATTATTAGGCATGGATTGTGCATACATGTTATTCCACATTGGCATATTGTATGGCAATTGAGGCATACTGAATGCAGCAAGATAAGAATTGTTAAAATATGGCATGTTTGCAAAATGTGCATAAGGATTTTGTTGAGACATAACAGGCAGAGCATGTAGAGGTGATACAGACATGTTAGGCATGGAAGAGGGTACAGTTATGGGAGTTTTCTTAATAGATTTACAGTTAGCAGATAGATGATTAACACTACTACAATGCACACAGCTTTTTCTAGGAGCATACTTGTCAGGTGTGTAATTGTTATGTTTGTTAACTCCTACCTTCCCATTTCTGTTGGATTTCCTTTTGGATTCCTTTTTATCCTCAACCATCTTGAGCCTATTGTTTAACTGTTCTAAGGTCATGTGCCCTACATTCACCTTTCTGACATCTTTGGATGTGCTTGCTCCTTCTCTGACAAAGTTCTTTGAAGTTGAACCAAACTTTTTGTTGAGTTTCTTTAGATTTTCTCTTTTAGAAACATCTGCCTGTTTTAATTGAGGAGCCTTCAACGGATGTTCCTTTTCTTCCTTCAACGGATAACTTTCATCATCCGTTGATTCCACATCCGTTGACAGTCCATCAATTAATTCCAGTTTCTTTTTATTTTTATCCCAGGCAGTTTCACAGAATGATTCAATTCCTTGGACTTTGGCAATTTGAGCACTTACATCCCTAGATGTTTTCCAAGCTTTAATCACCTCTTGCTCTTTCTCTAATTGATTGGAAAGTATTTCTACTTTCTTAATAGATTCAGCTAGTTCATTTTCAACAGATACACAATGCAGCTTAGTCTTTTCTAGGTCAATTAACTTATCTTCTAACACAGCATTTCTATTACTTAAAAACAGATTGTTCTCTTTAATCCTACTATTTTCTTTAGCAAGAGATTTAAGAGATACACGCAAATGATACAGTTCAGTAGACATGTCATTAAAAGCATCATTGCACTCTTCTTTAGTAAGCTGTGTTATATCAGTAGTAATTACCTGGTTGCTTGATGAACTAACTTCATTCTCCTCAGAATCAGCCATGAGAGCCAAGTTAACATATTCCATGTCTTCATCCTCTTCTTCTCCATCAGCTGCCCAGTCTCTTTCTTGAGTAATGAAAGCCCTTTCCTTCTGTTTGAGCAGATCAAAATATTTCTTTTTGTAATCTACTTGATCAAACTTCTTCTTTTCAGAGGTTGGCTTTCTGCACTCACTTGCAAAGTGTCCACTCATACCACAATTAAAACACTTGAACTTGGATTTGTCCACCATGTTCTTATGGGGTTTAGTGGCTCTAGTGTTTTTCCTGAACTTCATCTTTGCAAATCTCCTGGACAGAAATGCAAGATGCTCATCAATACCATCAGAGTCATCTTGACTGGAGTTGTCTTCATTTTCAGCAACTTGCCCTTTACCCTTGTCTGATTCTGGATTTCTTACACCATCTTTGGAGCTTGATGTAGATCTCACAGTTTCTTTTCTGCATTCTTTCTCATTTTCAGCTACCAATGCAACTGAACCTCCTTTCTTTCTCCCCCTCTCCAATACCTCATCCTGTTCCAACTCTAGTTCATAAGTCTTCAAGATTCCATATAATCTTTCAAGAGTAAAGTCCTTATAATCTTGAGAGTTTCTTAAGGAAACAGTCATGGGTTTCCATTCCTTTGGTAAGGATCTCAAAAATTTAAGATTTGAATCCTTCACCTGGTACACTCTACCATACAGCTTCAGTCCATTCAACAGTTTTTGGAATCTATTGAATGTGTCATTTAAAGATTCATTTTCTTCAAAATGAAAGTGCTCATACTGTTGAATGAGAAGCTGCATTTTGTTCTCTCTTACTTGTTCTGTACCTTCACACAGCAGCTGAACTGTGTCCCAAACCTCTTTGGCAGTTGAACAATTTATCACATTATCAAACATATCCTTGTCAAGACCATTAAACAAAATGTTCATAGCCTTCTTATCCTTGTGGACTTCTTCTGTGTCTTCCATTGTCCATTCTGCTCTAGGTTTTGGAATGGATTGACCAACAGCAATTGTGGCCGTAGCAACTGTGGCTACTTTGTGGGGAATGTGAGGACCATTCTCAATGCAGTTTACATAACCTTCATCTTGGGAGAGTAGATGAAGGTGCATTTTCACCTTCCAGTGGTGATAACTGTCTTTGTCAAGAACTGGGATCTTTACTCCAATATCCTTCTTACTCATCTTTGTTAGATTCCAAGATCTTTAAACTCTTTGTGTGTCAAGAGCCTGCTCTGATACCAATTGTTATTCCTAGAAGACTAACAATGAGATTTACAGAAGGGGGGTTGAATGTAAATCTCAAAACTTTTTCAAGTTTTGAGCAGTTTATAAAGTTGTGTGTTCAAGAAGAACAAGTGTGTGAATTGCTTTAAGCTAATACAGACAGATATATATTCAAGCACAAATGTAAAGAACACAACAGACCTTAAAAACTTTTCTGGTGGATTTGTTGTTCCACCAGAGATGGTGTATTAGAAAATCTGTGTTCAACAATGTTGATCACAGCTGCATCCTAGTACAAACTAGATGAATTTTCTCTCAAGATATTTCTTAACAGCTCTGGAAAAAATCTCTCTAATTACTAGCTTCTTCTTGGTTCATATATATTACCAAGTGTACAAGTGAAAAACAATATAAAATTACAATAGTAAAATAAGTTCTTCACTTGCTTCTTTTCCTGTTCACTCAAGTACTTTGTTGACTATTGCAACTTTGTACAAAAGAAGAACGGCTGCTTTTTCTGTTGATCCTGAAATTCGGCTACCACATCTCAGTTTTCTCTGTCAACCCACGTGCCTCTGCTTGTAGGTACAACTACCACTTATCAACGGCTGATTAGCAGAACATCCGTTGAAGCTTTCATCCGTTGATGACTTCATCCGTTGAAGGATGTTATCCGTTGAAGCTTTCATCCGTTGATGCTCTCATCCGTTGAAGGATGTTATCCGTTGAAGCTTTAGAGACATCCGTTGAAGCTTAGCTTCTCATCCGTTGAAGGTCTTTTAAGTCATCCGTTGATACCACTTCATTTATACAAAATTACAAGGCATGAAATATTTACAATTGGCCTTCCTATCTGCATATCATCTAGTAGTCAACATGACTCATAGTTTCTCTCAACTTCTAAGAATTACAATTTTAAATACAGAGACTGAAATATGCTACAATACTAGACTTATTTCTAAGTAAAGCTACACCATCAACGGATAGCCAAAGTGGTCTTATCCGTTGAGGCTACAGACACTAAATTTCTACTTAAGTGTTTTGTTAAACATATCATCAAACTAATGCACATATATTCCTAACAGTTCACTTGATATCATAATCATAGTCACCTGATGATCATTATTCTCAGTTTTGTTATTGTGACTTGCTGAGCTAGTTAGCTCATTTGTGCGATGTTGTTTATATTCTTTCCAGTTAAAAAGGAACCAGTTGGTAGCGAGGATCCCCAGTCCAGCGCGAGAGCTAGGGGTTCAGGTTGAGGAAGTTGAGCTAGTAGACTTCTTTTGGGATAATTTAAGTTTGTAAAAGTTTGTAATAATGTTTGATACTCAGTGTGAGTTTGAAATAGTTGGGATTTGAACGGTTTGTAATATATTAGTGTGTTGGCTTGTGTGCATACTTTAACCTGTCGCGGTCCGTGGTGGTTGATAAGTAGGGTCACTGCATATATTATTATTATCTTTATTAATGTTATAAGCAGGTTATAATTAAGGTATGTGTGTGGACCCCAAACTTCTGACCCGGGTTTGGAGGGCGCCACAGGTTGGTATCAGAGCTACAGGTTATAAGTCACTGACACAAGCCTAGGTTAACGGGAATGGGTAGAGGGTTAAGATTAGAAGTAAGGCATAGGATGAGAGAACGTTGAGAGGTTGAGTGCTTCGGTATATCAGGTATTAGTATAGTTTGCGTTATGGAACGAGATTCTTATATTGCGATATGATTTCAGATAGCAGAGATGGCCGACTCTTTTATTCCTGTATCAGCTGATCATTTAGAGCCTTCAGTTGGAGTGCCGTTTTCGGATCCACGTCCTGTTGTTCCACTAGCATTGGCTATTCTACCTCCACCGGTGTTGCAGCCCGTACCACTGCAGGCTATTCCACCTCCAGGCATGAGGCCACCTGTCAGAGGACCCCCACCAGCTGATTGAGATTCCACTGGGCATTCAGTAGCGAGTGCCCCATTCCAGTCTACATTGCCCCCAGTTCCTTACTACCGATATGAGGCTCTTCTGTTGGAGCGTGATTCCTTGTTGGCCCAGATCAGAGAGTTACAGCATATCATCAGGACTACAGATGTTGATCGTGGTGTGAGGGAGCTTCGAGAGGAGATTCATGTGATACGAAGGGTTCTTGAGGCTAGGCTACATGGAGCTACACTACCTGGCAGAGGCCCTGATGCACTGATGGGCTGGGCGACTGAGGTGATGGAGGACTTTGAGAGGCTGGCAGGACCAGAGTTTCCTTGGAGCTGAGTCAGAGATTCAGAGATGGAAATGCTGAGAAGTGTTGTTATGGTTAGGTAGTATGTACAATAGTGTGTAGTGTGTATTAGTAGACTTTTGAGTTGTATTTATAGACTAGCTATGATGACTAGTGAGTAGGTTATTGTGCCCTTTTTGCTTTCGAAGCGTCTTTACGCTTGTACTACCCTAAAACTTTTGATCTATATATATCAGTACCTTTTTCCTTTCCAGCACTGTCATTTATTTTATTGCACCAGTTATACCCTGTGATACCATGTACCCTGTTTTTCATAACTGTTTATATTCTGTAAAGAAGCATGCAATTTACTTAGTTACAACTGTTTTCAAAAAGAGATATTCCTGTTTTACAAAACTTTTCTTTTATGCAAATATTTGATTTAAAAGCTAAATAAATTGATTGATTCTTTACAGAAAATGCCTCCTAAAAGAAATACCCGCACCAACACCAGAAATGAAGAAACCAACAACAACAACAATCAAGATGATACAAACCCGAATGTGAACCCAGGACCTATGGACCCAGCAGTAGCCCAGATTCTTCAAATCTTGGCCCAACAAACAGTTCACCTAGCACAACAACAACAAAGACAGACCAATCCCCAGGTAACCTTCAAAACTTTTCAGGCAATAAACCCACCAGAATTCAAGGGTTCCTTAGAGCCAATTGAAGCAAATGTTTGGTTAAAGGAAATAGAGAAGGCATTTGCCTTAGTGAAAGTGAAGGAGGAACAGAAGGTTGAGTTTGCAAGTTATTATCTGAAGAATGAAGCCACCTATTGGTGGGAGATGGTGAAGACATTGGAAGGTACGGATGTTATTACTTGGGAAAGGTTCAAGGAATTGTTTCTAGAAAAGTATTTTCCTTAGTTTGTTCAGGATCAAATGGAGCTGAAGTTTTTAGAATTAAAGCAAGGGAATATGTCGGTAACAGATTATAAGGGGAAGTTTGAGGAATTGTCAAGGTATGTGCCGTCGTATGTTGATACTGATAGAAAGAAAGCTAAGAGATTCCAGCAAGGCTTGAAGCCATGGATCAGGGGGAAGGTAGCTATTTTTGAATTGGATACCTATGCCGGGGTTGTACAGAAAGCTATGATCGCAGAGACAGAGAGTGAGATGTTCCAGAAAGATAAGGAAAACAAGAAAAGGAAAGTTGAGGGAAGTGAGGGTCAGTCACAAACAGGGAAGTTTCCAAACTTCAAGAAGGGCAAATTCCAGCCAGGAAGAAATTTTAATTTCAGAAGACAAAATGCAGGAGACGGAGGACAAGGCAATCGTCCAGCTAATGTAAATCAGCCGAATCAGTTGAGATTAACTTTTCCAGATTGTCAAGTTTGTGGAAAAAAGCATGGAGGAGTTTGTAACAAGTTGAATGTGGTATGTTTTAAATGCAACCAGAAAGGGCACTATTCAAGGGAGTGCCGAAATCAGCCAGCAAATAAGGATCAGCCTATCCGGAATCCAGCAGTGAAGGTTCCAGCCATTGGATTTACATGTTTTAAATGTGGGAAGCCAGGACATATGGCCAGGGATTGTAAGACACCAGCCCTAGTCAGTAATGCATTGAGGATTATGGGATCTACCCCAACCGTGAATGAAACTCCAAGGGCTAGAGTTTTTGACATGTCAGTGAAGGATGCTATCCAGGATACGGATGTTGTGGCAGGTACGCTTAATGTGAATTCTTTATGTGCCAAAGTGTTAATAGATTCGGGAGCAACTCGATCGTTTGTTTCACAAGACTTTGTTAGTAAATTAAATTGTCCAGTTGAATGCTTAAATGAAATAATGACTGTGGAATTAGCAAATCAA
The DNA here is from genome assembly GCF_009905375.1 of Apium graveolens. NCBI lineage: Eukaryota > Viridiplantae > Streptophyta > Magnoliopsida > Apiales > Apiaceae > Apium > Apium graveolens. The sequence continues at coordinate 70,086,565 of NC_133656.1, read as the reverse complement.
GAACGTGTAACTGTGAACCAAGTTTGTGAAAATTGTGAGGTTGAGATTTCTGGTAGTAAGTTTTCTGTAGATTTGATACCATTTAAGTTAGGAGAATTTGATGTAATATTAGGGATGGATTGGTTATCTAAGCATGATGCTCAGATAGATTGTCGGAATAAGAAAGTAATGGTGAAAACGCCAGACGAAAGAATAGTAACGTTCAAAGGTCAGAAACAAGTAAAGAAGTTTTTAACAATGATTCAAGCCAAGAAATTATTACGGCAAGGATGTGAGCATTTCGTAGCATATGTAATCGACAGGAGTCAGGAGCCAGCAAAACTTGAAGATATTCCAGTAGTGAATGAATTTCCAGACGTATTTCCCGACGAATTACCAGGACTTCCTCCAGATAGAGAAATTGAATTTGCGATCGACTTAGAACCTGAAACAGAACCGGTGTCCAAAGCCCCGTACAGAATGGCGCCTGTTGAGATGAAAGAGCTAGCAAGGCAATTGCAAGAATTGTTAGAGAAAGGAGTAATTAGACCCAGCGTATTCCCGTGGGGAGCCCCGGTATTATTTGTCAAGAAGAAAGATGGAAGCATGAGACTGTGCATTGACTATAGTGAGCTCAATAAGCTGACAATCAAAAACAAGTATCCGTTACCCAGAATCGATGATTTGTTTGACCAATTGAAGGGAGCCAAGTATTTCTCCAAAATTGATTTAAGATCGGGATATCATCAACTAAAGATCAAGCCAGAAGATATACCAAAGACAGCTTTCAGAACAAGGTATGGGCATTATGAATTTCTAGTGATGTCTTTTGGATTGACCAACGCCCCAGCAGCGTTTATGGACCTGATGAATAGAATTTTCAAAGAATATTTGGATAAGTTTGTTATTGTGTTTATAGACGATATTTTAATCTATTCCAAGACAAAAGAGGATCATGCGGAACATGTGAGAACGGCTTTGGAGATTTTAAGGAAAAAGAAGTTATATGCTAAACTGTCGAAGTGTGAGTTTTGGCTACAGGAAGTTCAGTTCTTAGGACACATAGTCAGTAACGAAGGGATCAAAGTGGACCCGGCAAAGATCGAAGCAATTACGAATTGGGAGAGACAGAGAACACCCACTGAGGTAAGAAGTTTCCTAGGATTAGCGGGATATTATCGTCGATTTGTTCAGAATTTCTCAAGGATTGCCACATCATTAACAAAGCTTACACGAAAGAATGAAAAGTTTATATGGAACGACAAGTGCGAAGAAAGTTTTCAAGAATTGAAGCAGAGATTAATCACGGCACCTGTTTTGTCACTTCCAGACGATCAAGGGAATTTCGTAATTTATAGCGATGTTTCTCATAAAGGACTTGGATGTGTTCTTATGCAGCACGACAAGGTGATTGCTTATGCGTCAAGACAATTGAAACCACACGAACAGAAATACCCTACTCATGACTTAGAGCTAGCAGCTATAGTTTTTGCTTTGAAAATTTGGAGACATTATTTGTATGGAGAAAAGTGTGAGATTTTCACGGATCACAAAAGTTTGAAATATATATTTACCCAGAAGGAACTTAATATGAGGCAAAGAAGATGGTTAGAATTGATCAAGGATTATGATTGCTCGATTAATTATCATCCCGGTAAGGCGAACGTTGTAGCAGATGCGTTAAGTCGGAAGGAAAGGTTAAATGTGTTATCTGTACCTGAAGAAATATATAAAGAATTTCAGAAATTAGAATTGGAGGTTAGAGTTTGCAAGCCTGAGGAAGCAAGAGTGTACAGTATGATTTTCCACCCGGAGTTATTGGAGAAAATAAAGAGATGCCAGAAAGAGGTAATGGATCAAGATATAAATATTTTGGTAGGTGAGGAATTATGCACGCAACAAGATGATCAAGGTATTCTTAGGTTTTCTTCAAGGGTTTGGATTCCACCAGTGACGGAGTTAAAGAATGAAATTTTACAAGAGGCACATAGTTCAAGATATTCCATCCATCCAGGGAGTACCAAAATGTATAAAGATTTAAAGAAGAATTATTGGTGGCCAAATATGAAGAGGGAAATTGCGGAATGGATTAGCAAATGTTATACCTGTCAGAGAGTTAAAGCAGAGCATCAGAGACCAAGCGGATTGCTACAGCCATTGGAGATTCCAGAATGGAAGTGGGAACATATTACCATGGATTTCATAGTTGGATTACCAAGGACAAGGGCTAATCATGATGCCATTTGGGTTATAGTGGATAGACTTACCAAGTCAGCTCATTTTCTGCCTATAAATGAAAGATTTTCGCTCGACAAGCTAGTCCATATGTACCTAAAAGAAATTGTAGTTCGTCATGGAGTTCCAGTGTCTATCGTATCTGATCGAGATCCAAGGTTTAATTCAAGATTTTGGAAGAGTTTTCAAGAATGTTTGGGAACAAAATTGAATATGAGTACGGCCTATCACCCGCAGACGGACGGCCAAAGTGAAAGAACAATCCAGACAATCGAGGACATGCTACGTGTTTGTGCTATTGATTTCAAAGGAAGTTGGGACGAGCATTTACCCCTGGTAGAATTTGCTTATAATAACAGTTATCACGCCAGCATTGGGATGCCACCTTATGAAGCCCTTTATGGACGCAAATGTAGATCTCCATTGTATTGGGACGAAGTAGGAGAACGCAAAATACTCGGACCTGAATTGGTACAGCAGACAAAGGAAGTTGTTGAACTTATCCAGAAAAGATTAATAGCCGCACAAAATCGTCAGAGGAGGTATGCAGACCAGTCAAGGAAAGACATGGAATTTGAAGAAGGGAGCTTGGTATTATTGAAAGTATCACCGTGGAAAGGACTAACGAGGTTTGGGAAGAAAGGGAAGCTAAGCCCAAGATATGTCGGACCTTTTGAGATCCTAAAGAGCGTTGGCAAAGTCGCTTACGAATTGGCGTTACCTCCGTACATGGAGCACATTCACAATGTTTTTCATGTATCGATGCTCAAGAAATATAATCCAGACTCCAGGCATGTAATAGAATATGAGCCAATAGAGCTTCAGGCAGACTTATCATATGTAGAGAATCCAATAGAGATTTTAGAGAAAAGAGAGAAAATATTAAGAAATAAAGTGATAAAGTTAGTAAGAGTATTGTGGAGAAACCCAAAGGTTGAAGAGTCAACCTGGGAATTAGGAAGTGATATGAGAGAAAAGTACCCTCATTTGTTTTCTTAGGAGATTCTGAGGACAGAATCCTTTTAAGGGGGGAAGGATGTAATATCCGGGATATAACGTGTAATTATTTTTACTATTAAATAATTAATATGTGTGTTCAGTATCTATTCTGTGAGTTAATTGTTAAGTGATATATGTACTTGAATATTCAAAAATAATGTTAATTGAATATTTTAATTTTTATATGTCCAAAATAAAATATAGATAATTGTTATATCTTCCTAATTATTTTTATGTTGATTTATAGATTTATAAGAATCATATGAAATTTTTTAAAATCTTTTTCCGGGTAATTAAAATCTATTTTATAAAACGGGAACCAACCGACGTCAACCGTTGTTACGTTTTTGGAACCCGAAACTCTACCGAGAACCCCTTCCTAACCTAATTGTAATATTCCGAGCATTTTCCATGTTTCGACTTTTTCGATCCGGCGTACGGTTTGTCCTGCGCGGGTCCCGGCACAACATTTTCGATACAATATTCGTTTCGGTAAATTAATAAAACCCGTATTTTCGATAAACGGGAGCTTTTTATTAAACTATCCCAATTATCACTTCGTAGTACGTGTAACTGGGTGCTGAGACCAAGACCGCAGTACAAGTTGTACTGATTTGGATAATTATCCCGAAAACCGATATCGTTTGGATCAGTTTTTATAAATAAACGTACCATTTTATATCTGGAATGATCCAACGGGATACTAATTTTCCGTAATTATAAATAGCCTTTTACCGTATTTTATTTTGTATAAAAATCAATTGCAGACAGATAAATATATAATTTTACAGAGAAAAAAATCATATATTCATAAACCTTTCTGAGAATCAAACCAACTTTTGAAGGTGTTAGTGATCTTTGCTTGAAAAGCTCGAGTACTGGATTTGAAGGTCTTGAGAAGCTCTATCAGAATCTGTAATCCATACACCTGCAGAATCAAAGGTTGAATTTCTAAAAATTTAATTATTTTCGAATTTATTTTATTAAAAATATGAATTTTTGTTCGGATGATTGTTTGTATGATTTGATGATTGCATGTTGTAGAGCTTGTTTTCCTGATGATTTTCATATGTCATACGTCTGATTTGGAGTTCAATAACATGTTCAAATTTGAGTTTGATTTTCGAATTTTAAAATTAGGGTTTATAACCCGTATGAATGTTCTTAATTGAAATTTGGGGGTTTCTTATTCTGTGATAGATTGATGTTGTATTATAGTGGGTTGTGTTCTCTGTGAAATTTGCAATCCAGTCGTATAAGTTTCATGAACCAACGAGGTCTGTAGAGAAGGGAGTTGTGTTTTGAAGTTTTCCGATGTTCACCGGAAACTGGGAAATTTCACGGCCAAATTCCGGCCAACTCAGGGATTGTTAGGTTGTTTTGATTGCATGATTGTGTTCCTGGTATTGTGTAGATGTGATCTGGAGCTTGTGGCAAGGTGAGGAGGCCGGAATCGTGATCTCCGGCCACCCCTGTATTTTCCGGCGACTGACTGTAAAAATTGCAGTTTGGTCCCTGAACTTTTGAAAATGATGCAGTTTGGTCCCTGTAGTTTCCAGACTTTGCAAAAATAGGATTCCTGTTTTAAAAATGTTTAAAAATCATATTTCCCATTTATTTTTATTATAAAAATTCGTTTTTAATTTCTGAAAATTCTAAAAATTATTATTTTAATTCTGAAAATTATTTTTAATTCACAAATAAATCTGAATTAATTATTTAATTAATTTCAGTTAATTTTTAATTGATTAATTAGTCAATTAATTCGAAAATTAATTGATTAATTGATTTAATTAATTATTAAGTGATTTTTAATTAATTATTTAATTAGATTTAATTATTAAAAATGATTTAAAAATTCTGAAAAATAGTTTTGAGCTTTAAAATATTATTCTAAATTATTTTCAAGGCTCGATAATTATTCTAAAATTGTTTCGGAGCCAGAATTGGCCAATCGAACCCTGTTTATTAACCCGAAATTGATCCAACGACCCGTTTTAATTCCGAAAAATGTTTTAAAAATTATTTTAAAATACCAGAAAGCCTATTTAAGACCGAGACCTCTTTATAAATGATATGTCTTTGATTACGTGATGTATTATGTGTTATACGTGACTGGGTGTTTGACTATCAGTCTATATACTCGACATTTACTTGGTTATTGCATAGATTTCAATCCGTTAATCGGATTTGGGTAAAACGAAGAGTAGATAGAAGTGTGCGTTGAATAGAATCTTGTGAGTCGATAATTGATAGATGCTTATGATATGTGAGCAGAAGAGGCAAGGCGTAGGAAAGGGAAACAGATAGTTGAGAATTAAGACGAATGTGATTGGAAGCGCGTACAGAGTAGTAAGCTAATTCCAGGCAAGTGTTCTGAACTTTCTTGAGATATTGAAATTCTTGATAGTCTTGTTGACATTGCAAGTGCTTTGAAGCACGGAAACCGAAACCCTGATTTTAGTTATTGTTTTTGAGCCATGAACCATATTTTTTCTAAACCATTGATTATTGTAAACCCAAACTCGAACCTCAAGTATACGATACTATTTCATAAATACATGCAAACAAAATCCCAAACACTGAACTGAATTACTTGTACATTCAACCATTGTATCCTATGCTTTGAGAGCCCAAATCTTTGAAACCCTGAAATATTGATTCTTTTATTATCCAATTCTTTCATTAACCAGCATTTAAGCTTTTAAACTACTTTATTGATCCTTACAAAGATTGAAACCCTTTCATTATTAAACACTCATTATTGTTAATGATTCTGGTTATTGTTTATTATTGCATATTCTGTTATTATGTTAGAATTGGATTGTTTTTATAAAATTGTGGACCAGATTCGTGGTCAGACCATATAATGGTCAAGTTAGGCCAATGTGTGCCTTGGATCCAGTAGTTAGAGCAATGTTGTGTGCCTTGCTTGGGGTTAGTGCGTGACTGATCAGCAGCCTAACCTTGGTTTTTAAATTAAAAGTATAGTATCCAATTCTAAATCATAATCCAATGTTCACTTGATATCATAATCATAGTCACCTGATGATCATTATTCTCAGTTTTGTTATTGTGACTTGCTGAGCTAGTTAGCTCATTTGTGCGATATTGTTTATATTCTTTCCAGTTAAAAAGGAACCAGTTGGTAGCGAGGATCCCCAGTCCAGCGCGAGAGCTAGGGGTTCAGGTTGAGAAAGTTGAGCTAGTAGACTTCTTTTGGGATAATTTAAGTTTGTAAAAGTTTGTAATAATGTTTGATACTCAGTGTGAGTTTGAAATAGTTGGGATTTGAACGGTTTGTAATATATTAGTGTGTTGGCTTGTGTGCATACTTTAACCTGTCGCGGTCCGTGGTGGTTGATAAGTAGGGTCACTGCATATATTATTATTATCTTTATTAATGTTATAAGCAGGTTATAATTAAGGTATGTGTGTGGACCCCAAACTTCTGACCCGGGTTTGGAGGGCGCCACAGTAGGAGTTCAGTGGCCGTCTCACGAGCAGTTGCAACTGTCGGCCGCTCCTATTGATTCCGGGACTCTGAATATGATGCAGGAGTGGACTGGTGGAGAGCCCGAGGAGCATGCGCTGGGTTATTGTCTTTCAGGAGGGCGTCCAACACGCGATGCTACCATGGCGAGACCAGGGTGTGATGAGGCAGGTTCTTCTAGAGCTCAGGAGGGTGCTGGGATGGCTGATGCCCAGTATAGGAGGCTGTCGAGGAGGATGGATGCTATGTACGAGACACAGAGCAGGTTTGCTCAGGAGCTCACCCTTGCACTTGGGACTGCTTTTAGAGGCCTTGTAGCTGACATCCAGTGGCCCGTTTTAGGTGAGGACTCTGCGTATCCGCCTCCTGATACTCCACCCTCTGAGGGTGATGATGATGATCTCTCCGAGTAGGTATACCCTGTGTTCCTTTCTACTACCTTCACTGGGGACAGTGAAGATTTTAAGTTTGAGGGTGGTAGTTAAGGAATATTTTGTGTGTGTGTCATATAGTTGCATATTCATGATTGTTTAGTTCATATAATTGCATATTTTTTGACATTTTTTTTTTTTTTATTTTTTTTTTATTTTATAGCTTTATTTATCATGTCATTTAGCTCATGCATATACCATGATCCCTTTTCCGTTGGTTTTACCAATTGATTTGTGATGTTGATGCAAGTGTAGTGATAGCGATAAAGTGATGTTGATTCTTGTAGGTTGACGTGCATGCTAGAAACACTTGTAATTTCACTAAGTCTTAGAGAATGCTTAAGGACTAGATTGTTGTCATGGTTTGATGGTTTTCAAGGTTAATATATTGATTATGCTTAGAATTTATAATAGGTTCTTAGTGATAAAAGGCATGAAAAGAAAAATTGGAGTAAAAAGTGGAATTCATTGCTAATTGTGGCTAGGCGTCAAATGGCTAGTAGCCGACTCGTATTTTTATCCGAGTAGTCTATGGTTGAGCAAGATGGAGCAAAACGCACTTGCTCAGAAATTTTGAAAAAAATATAGAAAAAAAAGAAAAAATATATAGAAAAAAAAAGAAAAAAATAGAGAGTTAATGCATAATTGATCATGAATGGGCTCTTTGGTATTCGAGTTATTAAGTTCTTAGGGGACTTTGTGCCTAGTGACCTAAGGTTTTTATAGTCTGGGATCCGCTAACCTAACGTTCGCTACATGGATGCCATTGCATAAGTCTTTTGTGGACCTCACTTATTGCATGGTCAAATAAGCATTTGTTTGTTGTGTTAAATAAAAAAAGAATGATTCCGTAATAAGCTCCAGTCATCTTGAAGTGTTATAAGTCATTTTGTGCCTAGAATTTTATTCTTCGTATAATCATGTGATTACCTTGAGGATAGTCGAGTTATGATAATTGATCTAGTTTCGAAGCATATCTGTAAGCATCCGTACACACCATGTTTCTGGCTGTATGTTAGTTTGCATGATTTGATTGATCTTTATTCGCCTAATTGCATTTGTTGAGATGTCGTAAGTTGGTTGGTTTGGTTGTAGTAAGGGGGATCGCTGCATTTCATATAGATTGTATTCATGCATGTTTTTATTTTGTTTTTGAGTCTGTGACGCTTGAGGACAAGCATCGATTTAAATTTGGGGGTGTGATAAGTGGCAATTTATACCACTTAGAACGTCTTATAATGGCTTGAATTGATGTCTTGAAATCAAGTATTTTGTGTATTTGATGCGTTTTTCTAGTGTTTGTGCATTTTAGGGTATTACTGGCGTTTGTGGAGAGATTTCATCAATAATAAGCCTTGACATGTGTTTGGCATTGCAAGTGGGAAGATAGGAGCAGAATGCAGCAAAGAACGGGAGCAAAAACAGAGCATTTTCTTTACTTTGAACCTATTTACTCTTGTGACGTACTCTGGTTTAATATAAGTAGTTTTAGTTATTATTCTCGTGTGTTATTATCATGTTTTCATATGAACCCATGGTGACGATGAGTTCAATCATGGGCTAATCGTGATCATGGGGTCGTAACAGATGTACTATGGAATTCTATAGTTAGTTGTTTAATACCTTAGTGTGTGATGATTATATGATATCTAGTATTTGTTGTGCTTATTCGTCTTATGTGCATCGCGAACATATAAGATAGGGTGTTAATCTCTTGTGAAGCGACGGTGGATCTTGAGGTTTAGAACTTGCCATGCTAGCATAGGTTCATGTATGTGTATGCATGATTAGTGGGTAACTCTGACCGTTTTACTTGCCATGTGTAATCATAAGGAATAACTTATGCTTAAATCGTTATGTTGTCAAATTCTGTAGACATATAGGGTTTCAACATAATTGATGCCTATTCAACTTCTATCTTAATTGGGGATGCATGGTAGAATGGTATTAGTACAATGAAAGTTGGTTTTTATCAGTTTCGTGTTGTTCGATTAATATCATCACTGTTACATGCTAAGGGTAATAACAATGACTATTGAAGGAAGTAGTAATGAAGTTGTGATCTCATGTGTGTTTTAATATTGTTAATTCAAGTGTCAATTAAGTGCTTAATTCTCGTAGTTAATTGTAGTTAATAATTAGTTAATCAAATCTAAGTGTTATTGTCTTAACATTGAGAAGTAATTATGCATTGGTGAGTGAGTGTTAATTGAACATAATTAGTCTGAGTCTCTGTGGGAACGAACTAGAAAGTATTCTATATTACTTGCGAACGCGTATACTTGCGTGTATAATTAGCGCGTGTTTCCGCCCTAACAGTTATGTCCCGGTCTTTAGGATTAAGTAAACTTAATCCCCAAAAGTATCACTATCCAGTCCATGGAATAGCAACCGGAACAATCGGTATGCTTTGATATATTCTAATCACCAGAATATATCAATATTTGTGAGTAACAATTGGAATATGAACGATGAATTCAAATGAAAAGGAGAAATCAAGAATCGAAATGAAATATGAACAAGAATCAAAAGAGTGCAAGCGTGATAAAAATCTGAAGAAATATCACTATTTTGAAATTAGAATAGGGGAAAAACTTGTCTTTTGCACGACTCACTACAATTATGTCACCTTTGTCTATCACCGACTCAACCTACCTTGCTGGCTTAGCTTCTGTTAGAGAAATAGACTGGTTTAGTCATTTCGTACTTCAATTGCGTCTTGAATCGACTTCACATCGTTCCTATTGTCTACCCATGCGCTTATGACTGACTCGTATATTACATAATAGCAAGTAAGACTCGATTAACCACATAATACACATAAGCACATACTCATTTTTCATAGTTAAAATAATTTTTAGAATCAAAATCGACTCGCTGATCGCTCAACTGATCATTATCTGACTCGTTTCCTATTTTTCGGAATTTTTCGGAATTTTTCGGACTCGTCTCAGCACGCGATTCGACTGATAACCAAACGAATAACAAAGTCAATAAATTTCTAGAAGAAATTTTAATGAAAAGAATTCATTTTTTTGAGTCAAAGGGTTTTCGTTTCGCTCGAATCGGACTAACGGTCTATTTAATATCAATTAAACACAAATAATTCAATTTACTATTCAATATAAATAATTATTACTAATTTTTAAACCCTAAAACAATTTTTAAATAATTGTTTAAGAAAAATCAGAATAAAAATGATTTTTCTATAATTTTTGGAATTAAAATGAATTTATTATGACTTATTGAAAATTATTTGATTAATTATCAAAATATTTAATCATTTTTAAATAATTAATAAATAATTGAGAAGATAATTAAATATGATTTTTAGAAAATATTTCAGAATTATTTATAATATAAATGAATTAATTAAATAATTACTTAATCAATTTATAAAATAAATAAATCTGATTTTTATAATTAATAAAAATAAAAATTAAATTCAGAAATATTTGTCAGAAACAGAATCTCTAACAAAACGGATCAAAATCGGGTTCAAAAACTGGGTCAAACGGGTTAGGTTCCGGGTCATGAAGTACATGATCGGAAATTACCCAGAATCTGGCCACGGCCAGGATTCCAGCCAACCAAAAATCAGGCCAAAACAACATCGTTTGGTACAGTTTTTGAGTCCAAATCACTTCCACAATACAACCACACCGTTCAATCGTCGGAATCATCCCTGGATACCATTCTCCGATCAAACCGACTTAAAACTCCGGCCAAATTTCGAATTTCTTCATTTGTACATGAAACTTAACGTTCTATAGTGCAAATCAAAGCTTACAACACGTATAATCAAAGCCCTAACAATTCAGGAACCAAATATTCACCAAAATCACGAAGCTATATTTTGAAAATTGAACATAAACCCTAATAATCGAATATTACTATCCATGTATCGTTTGTTCAATTAAACACCATGAATCGATTGTAAATAACATCAGGAAGTTGTATCAATCATCAAAACATCATAATAACCCTAGAATCAAAAAGCCCTATTTCGAACATAAACCCTAGAAATCGAAAATCAAAAACTACGAATTAAAACATGAAATTGATGCTAGAAACAGAAAGAACAGATCAAAACCTTCAATTTGGGTACTTGAGTCACACGATTTGATGCTTTAATCAGTGAGAAATCACGGCTTGAATTCCTGACCCGACCCTGTTCTTCCCGACCCGATTTCAGAGAATTTTGTGAATTTTGCAGATTTTTAATGATTAATTATAATTAATTAAATAAAAATTAGGCTATTTATAGTAGTAAAATTAATACTCCTAATTAAAATTAAGGCCTTAATTCTACACTTTTTAAAATTAATAAGCCCTTAATTTTATAATTTTTTAGTATTAAAATTTAATTTATAAATATTTTATATATGCAATATATATGCCAAAATTTCCCAAAAATTGTGAATAATGCAAAAATACAAAGAAATGGTATAAATAAAAGTCCTATAATTTTATAAAAATAAAAATGTGATTTTTGTGGAGTTTTTAACACCCCATGGGGCCCGGAAAAGTCATTTTTCGCAAAACGAGAAAATTTATAAAATACCTAGATGTTCAGAACAATGCGATGGTAAAAGCCGTTTGATGAAAAATAAGGCCCATTGTTTTATTTGAAATACCTGCTTTAAAATGATGATTCGGGTCGTAAAACGTTTGAAATGAAAGCTGTAAATGAAAAATAAAATACCTGAAAAATATCTTAAAGATACTGAGACGACATAGAATGCACGTAACATATAGCAATTAGAGTTTGACAGATATTTCCACATAAATGACACATTAACACACATAATTTATATAAATATGATATAGTACATACGTAAATTTCCCAGACGTTACATTCATAATAGCATGGAAATGGCAAAGCTTCTTTGTTCTCAAAAACCCAGTTGAATAGACTTCCACATTCCTTTTGCATACACTCGACGCATGTGACTGTGTTGTCACTGTCAACAGATGTTTGAATTGATTATCCGTCGGGTACATGATCATCCGTCGCGTTGCCTTGTTCATCATATGTCAGATAGCTTTGTTGATTATCCGGCGGGTAGCTATTTGACACTAGACTTCATTTTATTTATGCAGAATTACAAGACATCATCTATGTACAATTAATCAACCTATTCTGCATATCTAATTAAAGTCAACATGACTTATATGCTACTACAGAATCTATACAAAGGTGTTTGCAGAAATGTGCTACATTACTTATTGTTACAAAAGGTACTCACTCGATGGATGTCAAATCATCATCCGTCGGGACAGTATTGAGTCATCTGTCGGGACTATATTTGCTTATCCGTCGAGTCCTACAAAATACACTAAGTTAAATCTATTAAGGTGTTTTGTTAATGAAATCATCAAGTTCACAACATATTCCCAACAGTGTTGTACCAATTTCCTCTCACAACAGTTGGGTTGCACAAAATATGGGTATTAGAATTATCCAATAACTTCAAATGCCTCTACAACGTGGGAAGTTGGTCACCCACCCCTGTTAGTCATATTTCCCATGTCAATATATAATATCAATCTATATATTAAATAATTAAAGTTTAAAATTTATGTGTAAGTAAAATATATTTTCTATTAAATTTATTTAAAAATTAACAAAACCTAACCCATTATTTTAATAAAGTATAATATAGGTCCTAATAATATTTCATAATATTAATTTTTCAAACCCGGTAATAATATATGTTATATAAAATTTTAGTTAGCGTGCGGGTTTGCAATTAAAAATATAATTATTTCAACTCAATTTTTATTATTATTCAACTCAATTTTATTTTAAAATTTGAAATGTATATTTATAATTTATTAAAATATTGATGATAATAAAAATAATTTCAATACATATGTTAAAATACCAGTAATTATGTTTTTTAATACATTATGAAAAATAAATTAAAAAGATATTTAATTTTGTATAAATATTCTTTTTATTTTATATATAAAAAATTAAGATAAACAACTGGATATATATTGTAATGAAAAAATAATAATTAATAAGTTAAAATAATTGTTATGAAAAAAATAAAATAAGTAAATTAAATAAAACGTGAAGACTGAATACTTTGAAATTACATATATTATAAATGTCAACCAAACACTCTTATTAAATTAACCCCGAAGTGTAGGTAAAAACAAAGTATAACTTCCTAGATTAATCAGTAAAAACAAAGTATAACTTCCTAGATTAATCAATATTAGTGTGAAACCAAACAAGCACTTAGAGGTAGTTGGGTTCATAATAAAATACGGAGGAACTTGAAGTTGTTAGGAAGTTTCAACCTTTCTGAACGGGGGATCCCCGTTGGCAACAACCACGGTAGTAGTTGCGGAACTACTGTTAGAAAAGTAAAAAAAAAAACACAGCCTAGTATTTAAACACCTAAAATACATTCCTATCAAACATAAATATTTTTATATTTTTTTTTATCATTTTTAACTTTATACGTTAATTAATAATTTTGTAAGTTTATTTAGAAAGTTAACAAAAGAAATTAGCAGAGTAAACAACTAATATATTACTAACTTAACTTATGGAGTTAATTTTTAACACTATAATATCATATTTTTAAATTAAAAAGTATAATACATATTTGTAATAAAAAAATTCAAAATAGTTTAATTTAAAAATTATTTTATTAGTTTGATTAAAATAATAAATATATAATTTTTTTTAATATTACTATTTACATTATATGAGAGAACTTAATAATATAATAACTAATAACTTATATGCTATATGAATAAAGAAAAGACTACTCACTAAAACTTAGTTATGAGTTATTTTGTAGAAAAAATTTCAATTTTTTTTGTATATAATTATTAAATGAATTTTTCTAATAAAAACTACAAAATTGTATATATATTTAGGGTCATATAATTATAAAGATTTATTTTTCAGCATGTTCATATTTTATTTGTGATTTTTAATTATATTTTATCTAAAAAAGTTATTTTTTAACATGTTAAAGAAATATGTATATAAAATTAAATTATGAAATGTGAAAATAATTTTATTAATTGCTCTTCTATATATTTACTCAAATTATCTCGTCATTTTATTTAATATTTTTAAGAAAATAGAAAACTGACATTTGAAACACATTTTCTCACTTTTCAACTGTTTTCTTATAAATGAAAATTTCAGAAAATTTTAGAAAAACAAAAAATATAAATGTGGAAAATTTTTCCACAAAGAAACAACCCCTTAAACTTTCTTGGAAAATTAAATACCCATCTGGGAAGTTGCTCACTCGTCTCTCTCGTTAATTTATGTTTCCCATAATAAGTACTTGTATATGAAACAAACAACATTTTGTATTTTACTTTCTTTTTATTATAATTTCGCTGGAAAGTAAATAACTTCCTATTACAAACCAGTCGAGCACTTAATTACATTTTACTGAAATCTTTGGTCATTATAGTCAAGATCAATGTGTCGAGGTTTCTAAGATGTGAAGATAAAATAAACCGTATGTTGGGAGCTATAAAAATAATTAATTTTTCAAAATTATCGTTTGGTCGAAACTCTAATAATTATTATTGTGGAATTCACAAAATTAATCATATGGATAAAATAATCCTATCAAATGTTTGTTTCGAAAGATTAAGTTTGAGATTGGACTATATCCTGTATTTATTTTGATGAATAGTCTTTGACATTGGAATATAGTCTTTTAAATTTTTCAATAATATATTTGGTTTATATGGGATTACAATGAGGGGATTATAATTTTTAAAAAATAACTGATAAGAGCGGATAAAATAATATAACCTCTCACTAAGTATTAAAAGGGATTATAATCATATCCTCTATTCTAACAAAACAAATATGAATTAAGATAATTTAAAGGACTTAATAACTTTTCACTATTTTTTATAAAATAATCGTAGATATAAAAATTTTAAAAAATTAAAATTTTATCACCAACTTAATTATGTGAAACAAATATGACCGTAGAGGCTACATTGTGCGGGCCAGTAAGATGGAAGTGCAGATGCAATTCCCAAACCATGCCAAGTACAGAATGTCCACTATTAACAAGACATGCACGTGCAAAGTATTGACATAAATTGCCAGTTGATTGCTATACAAATTTATCCCCGCTTGTATCAACCTGTATACATTCTTTATTTCTTTGTACCATAACCAGTTTGTCGTTATGAAAAATATGCAAAAAGATTGCACGTAAATCAAGCTCATTACCCCTTCATCTTTGTAGATTCTTAACATGGTTGTTGCAGGACTCGGAATTTAAGAAAAAAAATAAAAATAATAGCAAATAAACATATGTTATTCATATTAAACAATGAATAATAGATCCCAAAATAGAAAGTGTTAAAAATGTATTGGAACCAAGGTGAATAATATATAAAATGTGGATAAATAAGTATAGTATAAAATATAAATTACGTAGAAGAAGTAATGAACAAGGTACAAGAATTGAAGTGATGCCGACTGATAAGAAAAGGTTGAAAGGAAAGGGAGAGAAGAGAGGTTCATTTTCCTTTTGGGAAATCCAAAGCTTTTAGGACGATCTTGCCAATGTCCAACACCCCCCTTTTTGTTTTTTTTCTTCCTTTTTTCTTAACCAATACAATTTCACACTCTCCATTTTATAACTTTTATGCAGCTGATCTCAAATTAATTATGTACTGATTATCATGGATCATTAGTGTTCCGCTTCAAGTAATAGTCATTTTTGATAAAATTACGCTTTTATCTGTCTACCCTTAACAATTATTATGATGTGAACTTCTTCAAACAGCTATAAGGTTCTGCACTTTTTGTATTAAGTGATCAGTCTGTGTTTTTTGTTTTGTAGAACCCTTGATTTGAATGGTTCCTATTGGCAAGTATTATGACACGTGTGGGTGGAAGGAATACATATTTACTTGTTGGAATATCCTTTCATCTTACATTTTGACACTTATTTTATGTGCAAGTACTGTGACTGCATCTCTCTGTTTAGTTCCCTTTGTAATTCATCTCTGCAGGACTGGATTAGTTCCGGAAAATAAAATGATAAAAAACTATCAAGGTGATTAATCTTAAAGATGCCAGACCTTGGTTGATAACTTCTTGTCCTCTACCTTCTCTTGTAAGTCCCTGTCATATGAAATGGCGAAATCAGACCAGAAATAGCTTCAGCTCTGGCGTCGTTGATCTCCAAAAAAATTGATTAAATTTAATACTTTAGACATGAAAGTATTTCAGAAACAAATTAATAAATTTACTACTGATTAAATTTTCAATACTAGTTCGGCTCTACCAAGTAATTACCCAGCACCATTCCAACTGCATGAATTCTCTCTAGTACTCTGTTTTTTTCTTTATATTTATGTCCTTCTCATAAAATATGCTTTATCATTCTCCTTCAACCAATCACCCAGTCTTCATCAGCATGTAATAAAGGTAATGATGAATTATTAAAATGAAAAAAATGGTCTATTTTAGGCTAAGCCGGCTCAAGAATTTATCTGGGTCCAACAATACATGTTATGCCACAATACACTCCGTAGGCATTTGGGGTATATGTACAAAACAAATGCTCAACATGACAAAATTGTGCCCCTAGAAAACAACTAAACTTGGTTGTGGTGAAACTATAGAGGTTATTCAAGTTGTGACTACCCTCCAAACACATGAAATTAACTAACACTTTTTCTTAACTCTACTTTCAACAATATCTAGGGTTGTAGACAAATTCTTTGTGTGATAAAAGGAGAAAGAAACACAAGCCTATGGTTTAAAAATTTTCTCCCAACTCCATATATAAGCTCCGAAAAAAAAAAAGGAATTAAGAAGGGAAGCAGAACCAATATTAGTCTATATATTTTATTCTTGTTTTGTGTCTAGAACAAATTAAATTGCATGGTGAGACAAAAGATGATGAATAATTCTCTGTGTGGAAGCATGGAGAGTTTGAAGAGTGAGAGCTGTTGCTCCAAGCTACTTCCGAATTCTTCAAATGATTCCCTGGTGTTGGAAACTTCTAAGAAGCATCATTTGTCCTCAGACGTGGACAAGAAAAGTTTAACTCCATCAATATCGAGCCTTAACTTTGATGCTCTAAAGTTCGACGTGTTGGAAGGAGAAATGGAAGTTCAGTCACCTGATAATTCGGCATTATGGGAATCATTCTTCACCGATCAACTTGATGGTGGTGACTTTATGATATCATCACCGGTGAGGAACTTACCATCCCCACAAGGTACAAATTTTAATAATTACCATTGCAGTTATGTGCAGTCCATGCATGGGCAGTCTCTTTTAGGATTATCTCCTCCTCGGGCGCTATCTCCCCTAGGGCCTTTTAACAGTATGCATAATAATAAAATGAAGGGAATGAGTCCACTGCATAGAGTTTTAAATTCTCCTAATAATCAAGAGTTTATGCAAGTAGAGAACTTTTCTCTACCCGCCCTCGAGAATTTCTTAGATGATTATGACCGAGATGAAGATTTCGGATCCCTGAAGGGCTTTGGGGCTGGTGGAAGTTGTTACAATGATGCCCTCACAACAATTCCAGCGTTGTTGGAGTGCTTGACTCAGCCAAATAATTCTACCAGGTTTGCTGGATCCGAATCAACCCTCCATGGAGGAAATTCTCAAACGTGTGATGATCTTTACCAGAAAAAACCAATGGCCAATCCACCACTATTACAGCAATTAGAGGAAGAAAGGGAGCAAGAAAAGCAGCAGCAAAAACAACAGCAACAACCACCCCCTCAGAGGCCTCAACAACTACAGCAAGCCCAAATTATTGACAATACTTTGATGGTCCCTCCTCTGTCTATTGCCCCAGAGCAGGTATAACACAACATTTCTACGTCAACATAATTGTAAAATATTTTATAAGATTTAACGTTTGTTTTGTCACAAGCTAACCAATAATTGACAAATTAGGGAAGTTACTAGAATTATATTGACTGATTTATGATGTTCATTGATAAAGTATGGAGAGAAGGGAGAAAAAGTATAATTTTATTATAAAATGACTTGTTCTTGATTACAATAGAAGATAGGTTTATATAGCAAACAACCATACGTAGTAAAGGAAAATATCCTAATAAGGAAACTATTATAATAATGAAACTATCTAATAATATAATATGTTAACATTCATGACTAATCCAAAGTAAATACGTCCAAATTCGTAAGCAGTCATGGTAGAGTACGAAAAATGGAACTATAGTCTAAAGTTGCTGCTTAAATCTAAAATCATTTATTTGCATGCAGGAACAAGAAAGTGGGCTTCAACTGGTTCATCTACTTCTAGCATGTGCAGAAGCAACTGCAAAAGAAGACTACATGTTAGCAGGAAGATACGTGCACCATCTCAACCGAGTTGTCACACCTCTCGGTGACTCCATGCAACGTGTAGCGTCCTGTTTCACAGAAGCTCTAAGCGCCAGGCTAAACGCAACATTAACAACTAAACCACCATCCTCTAATTCAAAACCTTTTACCCCTTTCCCTCCGGATTCCATTGAAATTCTAAAAATCTACCAAATCTTATACCAGGCTTGCCCTTACATAAAATTTGCACACTTCACTGCTAACCAAGCAATCTTCGAGGCATTTGAAGCAGAGCAGCGTGTGCATGTCATTGATTTGGATATTCTACAAGGCTACCAGTGGCCGGCTTTCATGCAAGCTCTAGCAGCCCGTCCAGGTGGCCCTCCATTTCTTCGAATCACCGGAGTTGGCACATCTCCTGAGGCTGTCATGGAGACGGGGAGATGTTTAAGTGAATTAGCTCACTCACTGCGTGTGCCTTTCGAGTTTCACCCAGTTGGTGAACAACTCGAAGACTTGAAACCACATATGTTTAACAGACGAGTCGGGGAGGCACTGGCTGTTAACTCAGTTAACCGCCTTCAACGAGTTCCGGGAAATAGTCTTGGCAACTTGTTGGCAATGATACGAGATCAAGCTCCGAATATAGTAACAATTGTGGAACAAGAAGCAAGCCATAATGGCCCTTACTTTTTGGGCCGATTTCTGGAAGCACTGCATTATTATTCAGCTATTTTCGATTCACTGGATGCAACATTTCCTCTAGATTCTGCACACAGGGTTAAGGTTGAGCAATGCATTTTTGCGCCAGAGATACAAAACATCGTTGCATGTGAAGGAGTTGAGAGAGTAATGAGGCATGAGAAGCTGGAAAAGTGGAGAAAAATAATGGAAAGTAAAGGGTTTAAAGGAGTTCCCCTGAGTGGGAATGCAGTTACTCAGTCTAATATTTTGTTGGGATTGTATTCATGTGATGGATATAGATTAACGGAGGACAATGGTTGCTTGCTGTTGGGATGGCAAGATAGAGCTATACTTGCTGCGTCTGCGTGGCGATGTTAACACTGCAAGAAAAACGGAGGTAACCGACCGATATTTAACGGACCAGGTTTAAACAGAGGTCATACAGTTGAAATAATTTCTTTTTTTAATGGACCAGGTTTTAATGAACTTCAAACGATTGGAATAAATGAACTTTTGTACGTGTCACTCGGTATTCTTAACTGACCCTTTGTCAGCTCAACTCTAAAATCGGTTATCTCGGGTTTTCTTGTAGTGTAATTATTTGATAGAAAGAAAATCACGAGTAATATTAAATTATTGATATTAATTAATTCATGTTGATATGTCAACATTTTACTCTTTCAAATATTGTTCCCGTTAATTTTATGTTTTTAGTGGGTTTGTATCAAGTCTGATTCGCTTATAATGTTGTTGGGTCAGAAATACAAATGCAGAAACTTCGCTGATACATATGAATAGACCCGGAAAAATGGGTCCGGATCTGAAAAAACGAACCGAAATCTATGGATCCGAGATTCGAATTACATAATTCGATAATTATCCGAAAACTAAATTAAACCGATCTGAAACTTATCCGAACAGAAAATTTAACCGAAAATGATCTGAAATACTAGATCCGATTATAAATTGGAACCGAACAAAACTGATTCATATAATATTTGAACAGAATATGATCCAAATAAGCAAAATTCATACTTAAATGTATCTTATATTCATGATAATTTAATTATTTAATTATAAATTAATGTAAAAATACATTACATTATATTAAAAGTACTACACTTAATAAAAAGATATTTTTTTAAGTCTCAAAACATGAAAAAATAAATAAGTTACGATCTGAAATATCCGAACCGAATTTAATCCAAACTGAATTTTATCCGATTTTTATCCGAATTTCATCCGCTTTTGATCCGAATTAGACCCGAACCGAATCACATCCGATCCGAATGGCCTTTAGTTATATCATAATCCGAAAGTGGAACCGATCCGAAATAGATCCGATCCGAAACCGATCTGGTTATCCGATTTGTTAGGTCTACATATGAATTTTAATTCTGAATTTAATCATAACAAAGTCACATTTATTTTTATCATTTCGAATGGGATTATGGATCTGGTTGCAGTTCTTTTTCCGTAATTCCTATTCATTACCGGGGCCATCTGGTTTGTTTTTTGCCAGTTTTTTCTATTGTGTCCAATTTATATGAATTAGGAACTATTTAATGAAGAAGAATTTATTTAACTAGCACAAAAATATTTGTCAAAGTCCAGCCACATATGTACATACTGTGTCTGTGTAAGAATTTTACATTGTTTTATGTGTTGGGTTTACAAAGCTAATGGTAAATCAACATCTATCCCACCGCCCACCGTGTGTGTTTATTGTATAATATGTTATGTGATGGTAGAGTAAAGTTCTATGGAGTCCACATTTAATTGGAGTCATCGGAGTCCATATATGTTCTGCAAGTAAAATATAGCTTAAAATATTGCAAAACATATTATTTTTCGACAAACATCACTATTCTATCAAAAATCTTGTAGATTGCATACATTTTACAAGCAGAACATTGCAAAAATATATATTCTACAAAACATGTTTACTTTGCAGAATATAAATGTTCATGTTGCAGAACATATTGCAGAACATACATATTGTACCGTAAATATATGAGATTTGCATGATTTTGTTGAAGTTATGCTATTTGTGTAACATGTTTTGCAAAATAACACGTTTTACAATATATTTTATTTGCAGAACGTAGATGGACTCCGAGGACTCCGATAAAAAGGTGGACTCCATAGAACTCACAGGTAACCTTTTTAGCTTTAGATATACTGGATTACTTGATAATAAAAATATCGTCTAATTTTTTCAAATAACATATTTTTATACCCAAAAAAATATTTTATGTGACTCGACTCATTACAACGATTCTAAAACTGTTGTCTTTAAAATTTAATTAGACAACTTTTAAGGAGTATTTCTCCCTCAAGAAATACAGTTGTCCGAGTAGCAAACACTTTATTCTCGGAAGGATTATAAAAACTATAGCCTTTAGTCTCAATTGGGTATCCCACAAAATAGCATCCTCTAATTTTAGTTCAATCTTGTTAGAGGCTAAACGTTTCACAAACGCTTCACGTCCCTAAATTTTCATAAATGATATGCTATGATGTTTCTCAGTCCATATCTCATATGGAGCCTTTTGAACCACTTTTTTCGGAACCCGATTAAGTGTATATACAGCCGTTTTTAGAGCATAACCTCAGAAATTGATTGAAAGATCCACTTGACTCATCATCGATCGCATCATGTGCAACAAGTTACGATTTCTCCTCTCAGAATCTCTATTTCATTGAGGTGTTCCAGAAGAAGAAAGTTGTGATAAAATATCACACTTCTTCAACAAACTCTTGAATTTGAGGTTTAAGTATTCTCTTCCACGATCTTATCGTAAAACTTTTATATTTTTCCCTGTTTGCTTTTCTACTTCAGTCTTATATTCTTTGTACATTTCAAAACAATCATATTTGTTCTTCAGAAGAACCATATATCTACTGAAATTATCAATAAATGTTATATAGTATATGCCACCCCTTTCCATCATACGTATTGGACCACATACATCATCATGTATAAGTCCTAATCGTTCGGTGGCCCTTTCACCTGATCAGGTAAAAGAAGCTTTAGTCATTTTTCCAATGGGACAAAGTTCGCATCTTTTGTATGATCAAAATCAAACTTATTGTTACGACCGGTATTCCATTTAATCTTTAATTGAATATTTTATAATTATAATGGAGTCATTTATAAAATTAGATAAATATGTGCTTGTGTGATTGAATTGATACATAATAATTATGTTAAATTATTTAAGAATTTTGAAAATAAAAAATGTATTATTTGCTCTTTTATGTGATTTATATAGTTTATTTCTTATTTTGAGAAAAATAGTTTTAAAAATATTTTTATCAATAAATTTCAAAAGTGATCTTATAAAATTTCTAAAAATTCTAAGTTATTTTATGATACCACTCTTGTAATTTATGGATTTATATTTTTATTTATAAAATTTATTCTTGTAATTAATTTGAATTTTAATTAGCAAATTAATTTATTTCCCATGCATGCCATATACTCCCAATACAAAGACAAGGGTACCATTAGAATTTCCAACCCCACTAACCACTCCTCCACTAGCCAAATTACACAATTAACCTTGCATGCAAATCTTTCTTTAAAGTGGGAGAAGGGTAAATGGGTAAAAGCAAAGTCCACGTACTCTTGCATGTGTATAAAAGTAGAAAGAGATGATTAAACTCACTCCAACACTCAAACACACCACACCACTCCACTCCACTCCACACTCTCCTTTTCTCTCCCTCTCCTCTCGGCCAAACACACCCACCCCCATTTCTTCCATTTTTCATCCAATTTTCTACCTTCTTTTATTGTAATCTTACTCCCTGTACGTAGTTTATTCACTTCGTAAAGATTTTATGTTGAGAAGTTGATGCTAAATGGTTGCATGTTTGTGTTTTTGCTTGAACTCAAGATAACACCTTTGATTCTTGTGAATCCAAGGGTTTCTCCATGAGATACATTACCTATGTGTTAGTAACATGTATTTTTGTAAAGGAAACTTGATAAAAATCTTTGCATGTTAGTGATCATTCTTGATATAGCTATTTCTAGTCTTGCATGTTAGTTTTATAATGAGATTTTGATGAAAAACTAAGATATTTTACTAGTTCATTCGAAAGCATGCATGTATGGTTTAAATCATTAAATTTCGAATTTGTTTGTGCATATTAGAAGTTGTCACCATGTTTTGTTGCTAAAATCAGCTAAGGTAAGTTAATGTGCATGACCACGATTGTTGGGTAAGTGTTAAAAGTCGAATTTATAAGGAGTAATCTCCCTTGATTAGTCGAAATGTTGATGATTGATAACTTGCATTGTTTTTGGTGATTTATTTGCATGAAGGTGCACTAGGGTATGAATGATCTCCACACTTTTTGAGGCATTAGTTGAGGGTATTAGTACCGTAGGGTTTCTTGGTTAAAGGTTGAGTGCTTGGTTTTAAAGCGGGAGTTAAGGTGGAAGGGTTTAGAGTTGGGCACTTTGATTTTCTAGATTTACACACTAGATGCAGGTGAGTTTTGAATGGGCATTTCTTAGGCCTTGGTAGGCCCGAGCTACAGAGAGTTGGGGATTGATATATGTTTGAGTCTAAGAGCAATATATTTAAGAAAACTTACCATCACAAGCGGAAACGCTAAATCAGCCAAAATAGGGGATAATTTAGGTTGGGTGTAGTTTTGAGGCCATAAATTGGTGTTATGTGTAGGCTCTTATTAGGCCTTGATTAGTAAGGATACTAGGAATCTAGGGGAGGTTTTCAAGTCGAAATATGTTGGTTTAGAGTTTGAATTAATGGTTAAAAGTAAGTCAAAAATAGGGAAGTTTCCAAGGCACTAAGCAGAATTGTGTCAACTTTGAGGGTAGGCCCAGGGAGTCCTAGGTTAGACCTTGGTGTCATTCCAAGTGCATAAGTTAGATTTAGATCTTAAGAACCCAATGGGTTAGTTTTGGGCGGAAGACCTAGAGTAAAAGGGTGTCAAAGACCCTAAGTCATAAAAGGTGTCACCAAGAGAATGTAAATGAAAATGCTATGACTTAGCGTTTAGTTTTGTGAACCTTATGAGCGAGGCCTAGGTAGGTCTTAGTGTTTACAAGTAGATAGAGGTCAGTAGAAGGTAAGGCCATAGGTATGGTCAAGAGAAATGAGATTACCAGGCTTAGGCACTTCGGGTTTTGAGACTAGTAAAGTTGCACTATGCTAGTCAATTGATGGAGATTAGATGAGTGAAATTATTCAAATGCCCAATGATGCACCAAGTCTAGATATTAGATTACATGTATTTCACTGTGATTATGTGCTCCAAGGTGTAATAGTGATATTATATAGTAATATATGTTAAGTTGAGGTCTTATATGAAATAAGACATTAAATGCTACTAGGAATCGAATTGGGCATTAGCATTAGGGTCGATTGTTATTATAAGAGTATTTTATAATGAGAGTTATTATTATTTTATAGGATCAAGTGAATATATGAAGCTTTCCATCAAGGTCGAGTAATGCTCCCGGTTGCTCCTAAGCCACGTTGAGTTCTAGATAAAGCCTTCTTTAAGGCAAGTGTCTCTTGTTAGGAATATGTTGTGAACTTGATGATAAGTTAAACAAAACACCTTAGTAGATTCAACTTAGTGAATTTTATAGCACTCGACGGATGATCTAATATAGTCCCGACAGATGAACTTTACAGTCCCGACGGATGACAGGTTAACATCCATAGAGTGAGTAGCTTATGTAACAAATAAGTTCTGTAGCACATTTCTGCAAACAACATGTTTTATTCAAGTAGATTGTGTAGGCTTCTCTAAGTCATGTTGACTACTAAATTAATATACAGAATAGGTTGACTAATTGTAAATATGAGATGTCTTGTAATTCTGTATAAGTAAAATAGAGTCAAGTGGCAGATAGACTCCCGGCGGATGATCTACAAGACTCCCGACGGATGATAAACATAGTTCCCAACGGATGACAAACATAGTCCTGACGGATGATCAAATTTAAATAGCTGTTGACAGTGACAACACGGTCACATGCGTTGGGTGTTTGCAAAATGAATGTGGCAGCCTGTTAAGCAGGAATTTGAGAATAAAGAAGCATTACCATTTCCATGCAATTGTGAAGACAGTCAAAGATTTTGGAAAAAGTAATGAAGTAGCATGATTTTAGACTAGATAAATTTTTTTTATTGTCTTGTCTTATTGTCATGTAACTTGGTGATATATAAATCAAGTGTAGCAAGTAGAACAATTAACTAAGCAAGCTTTTTTTCAAGAAAAACATATCAAGCTATATTCTGTAAGTATTTCTCTGATGTTTAGTTGTTCAAACTTGTAAGCAGATGTGAGCTATTCAAAGCTTCACAGAGTTCTCAATTTGATATATAAATATATCTCTGGTGGATACTTTCAAATCCACCAGAAAGTTTTATAAGCTTGTGTTTTTATTACTTAGTGTTTTGATTTTTATTATTCCTTTATTCCGCACCATTGCTAATCAAACACTGTTATATTTATCAAGTTAGAACATTCTTTATATTTGAAAAAGTAGCCAGAATTACATTCAAA
The DNA here is from genome assembly GCF_009905375.1 of Apium graveolens. Classification (NCBI taxonomy): domain Eukaryota; kingdom Viridiplantae; phylum Streptophyta; class Magnoliopsida; order Apiales; family Apiaceae; genus Apium; species Apium graveolens. The sequence goes on along the minus strand of NC_133656.1, from coordinate 70,060,857 downwards.
CCCCCTTCTGTAATTCTTGTTGTATTGTTAGGGAATAACAATTGGTATCAGAGCAAGCTCTTGAAGTACAAAGAGTGTAAAGATCACAACAAATAACAAGATGAACAAAAAGGATGTTGGAGTTAAAATTCCATTTCTGGACAAAGATAATTATCACCACTGGAAGGTGAAGATGCACCTACATCTTCTTTCCCAAGATGAGGCCTATGTGGACTGCATAGAGAGAGGTCCTCATGTACTAATGAGAGCTGCAACTGGCAATGAGCCATCTGTTCCATAACCCAGGCATGAATGGTCAGACCCTTATATTGAGCAAGTCAGGAAGGATAAGAATGCCATGAATATATTGTTCAATGGAGTTGATGGTGATATGTTTGATAACATTATTAACTGTAAAACAACCAAAGAGGTTTGGGACACAATCCAGATTATTTATGATGGTACTGAGCAAGTAAGGGAGAATAAGATGCAGCTACTGATTCAGCAATATGAGCATTTCCACTGTGAAGAAAGTGAGTCTCTCACTGATATTTTTAGTAGATTTCAAAAGCTACTAAATGCTCTGAAGTTGCATGGAAGAGTCTATCAAACAAAAGACTCTAACCTCAAGTTCCTTAGATCTCTTCCAAAGGATTGGAAGTCAATGACAGTCTCATTGAGAAATTCATAGGATTACAAGGAGTTCACCTTGGAGAGACTCTATGGCATCCTGAAAACCTATGACCTTGAAATAGAGCAAGATGAGAGGATGGAGAAAGGAAGGACGAAAGGAGGGTCCATAGCACTGGTTACTGAGTTAGAGAAGGAGAAAGAGATGAAGGTAGAAGCTGTTGAGTCTATATCAAATATCTGTGAAAGCAAGGGTAAAGGGTTGGTAGCTGAAAATGAAGATCAATTGAGCCAAGATGACATGGATGATATTGATAAACATCTAGCATTGTTATCCATAAGATTTGCCAAGCTCAAATGCAAGAAGAATTTTGGAGTAGCTAAGCCAAACAGAAACATGGTTGATAAGTCAAAATTCAAGTGTTTCAAATGTGGCTTGGCGGGTCATTTTGCCAGTAAATATAGAAAGTCTGATTCCAGCAAAAAGAAGTTTGAGCCTGTTGATTATAAATAGAAATACTTTGAGTTGCTCAAACAAAAGGAAAGGGCTTTCATCATACAGGAGAATGACTGGTCTGTAGATGGATTGGATGAAGATGAAGAAACAAACTATGTCAATCTAGCCCTAATGGCCAAATCTGATGAAATAAAAACAAGTTCTTCAAGCAATCAGGTAATCACCACTAACCTAGCACATTTATCTAAAGCTGAGTGTAATGATGCAATAAATGACATGTCCACAGAATTATATCACTTGCTTGTTACACTTAAGTCCCTCACTAAGGAAAATGCTAAAATTAAAGAAAACAATTTTTTTAAGTGAGAGGAATAATGTGCTAGAGTCTCAGTTTATTGAATTTGAGAAATTGAGAATTGAGTGTAAGATTGCCAAGGATGAATTAACTGAGTCCTTGAAGAAATAACAGATTTTAAAGAAGCAGCTTGAACGAGAACAGGAAGTGATTAAGGCATGGAAATCATCCAGAGATGTTCATACTCAAATCACTAAAGTTCAAGGTATTGAGTCCTTTTGTGATGCAGCCCGGAAGAAGAGTAAAGAAAAGCTTGAGTCCAATTTGGTTGAAGGATTGCTGATAGATGTAGACTCGACGGATGATGAAAATCATCCGTCAGATAATCAAAAGGATTATCCGTCGAGTGACAAGGAGCCACATCCATCGGCTGTGAGTAAACCAGTTAGCAAAGCTAAGCTAGCTAAGTGAATGAGAAATATGGATCAGTTTCTAAGAACTTTATTCCAGGAGAAGCAAGTCAAGTCAGGAGGGAAAAGAAAGTTAATGTTGGTCATCTGTCTATCAAGCAAATGAATGAAAGATTAGAAAAGATTGAGGTTAAAACATAAGCTAAAAGGAAAAAAAATAGAAATGGGAAAGTAGGAATTAACAAACATAACAACTGCACACCTGATAAATATGCATCAAGAAAAATCTATGTTAAGTGTGGTAGTGTTAATCACTTGTCTGTTAATTGCAAACTTGCTATGCCTACTTCCATGTCTGCACCCTCTTCTTTTCTCAACATGACTGCCATGCCTACCATGCCTATGAATGCTATGTCTCCCTAGAATATGAATGCACAATTTGCTAATATGCCATTTGCACCTAATCCTTATTATGCTGCATTTAATATGCCTCAAACGCCATTTAGCATGCCTTACTGGAATAACATGTTTAAAAATAGCATGCCTTTTCCTGGTAATCCAAATGTGCATGATATTTCTGTTCTAATGACTGGTTTCAAAGGTCCAACTCAAATGACTAAGGATGAATAAAAAATTCCCAAGTCAAATGAGATCAAACCTAAGAAACCAAAAGAAGAAAGCTAACAAGGCGGGACCCAAGGAAACTTGGGTACCAAAATCAACTTGATTTGATTTTGATGTGTGCAGGGAAACAGAAAGAATCTTTGGTATCTGGATAGTGGTTGCTCAAGGCACATGAATGGAGATTCTACCATGCTCACTGAGTTCAAGGAAAGAGTTAGCCCAAGTATCACTTTTGGAGATGATAACAAGGGTTATACTGTGGGATATGGTTTGTTTTAAAAGAAAATGTCATCACTGAAGAGGTCACTCTAGTGGATGGTCTCAAGCATAATTTGTTGAGTATCAACCAGCTATGTGATAAGGGCAACTCAGTTACTTTCAATTCAGAAGCCTGTGTTGTGACAAACATAAAGAGCAACAAAGTGGTTCTCACTGGAGTGAGAAAGGAAATGTGTACTTAGCTGATTTCAACTCATCTAATGCCGAATCAGTAACTTGTCATCTCAGTAAAGCAAGTCAAGATGAAAGTTGGCTATGGCACAAGAAGCTGCCCCATCTAAACTTCAAGACCATGAATGAGCTTGTCAAAAAAGAACTGGTTAGAGGTATTCCTCTAGTAGAGTTTACTAAGGATGGATTGTGTGATGCCTGCCAGAGAGGAAATCAGATCAAAGCATCATTCAGAAAGAAGCTTGATTCAACAATTGAAGAACCTTTACAACTGTTGCACATGGATTTATTTGGACCAGTCAATGTATTGTCCATCTCAAGAAAAAGATTTTTCCTAGTAATTGTGGATGATTTCTCAAAGTTCTCTTGGACATATTTTCTAATGTCCAAAGATGAAGCTAGTGAAATCGTCATCAATCACATAAGGCAAGTCAACAATCATCCTGACTTTAAAGTAAGAAGAATTAGGACTGACAATGGAACTGATTTCATGAATTATGTGATAAGATCATTTTATGAAGAAAATGGGATTATGCATGAGTTTTCTGAAGCAAGAACTCCACAACAAAATGGAGTAGTGGAAAGGAAGAACAAATCTCTTATTGAAGCTGCAAGGACAATACTTGAAGAATCAAAGTTACCGACATATTTTTGGGCTGAAGTTGTGAATACTGCCTGCTACACTCAGAATATCTCTTTAGTTAATTAAGCAATGTGCATGACCCCTACCAATTGTTCAAGAATTGGAAGCCAACTCTAAATTTTCTTCATGTTTTTGGCTGCAAATGTTATATCTTAAGGAATTAAATTGATCAACATGGAAAGTTTGATGCTAAAAAAATGAAGGAATTTTTATTGGATATGCTGTGGGAAAAGAATATAGAGTCTAAAATCTAAGAACCAACATTGTTATGGAATCAGTACGTGTTGTGTTTGATGATAAAAAGATTGAAGGACTGCAAGATGGAGATTTCCATGAAAGCCTCAAGTTTGATAATGTGGAGATGGTTAGTGATGATGAAAGTGATCAAGAAACAGTGACTAATGATAATGCACAAAAATCTACAACTAATGAAGCACATAATTCAACATCTGTCGAGTTACAAAATGCCTCATCCATCGGGAGATATTCTGCCTTATCCATCGGGAGACAATCAGCTTCATACGTCGAGATACAAAGTGCATCATCCGTCGGAACAATGAGAGAAGCTGAGAGTCAGAATAGATCACCTACAGAAAGTACCCCTTTCTCAAATCAAAGATTCACAAACTCAGGGGGAGTTTCTCATAATCAAAACTCAGTCACACATCAAGACAACAATGAGGCCTCTTCATCTAGAGCTAATCTACCTCAACAAAGAAAATGTACTAAAGATCACCCTTTTAAGCTCATCATTGGTGATGCATCTTCTAGAGTTCAAACAAGGAAAGCAACTCAAGAAGAATGTCTATATAGCATCTTCCTTTCTAAGGAAGAACCAAAGAAGGTAGAAGAAGCTCTGTTGGATCCTGATTGGATTTTAGCTATGCAGGAGGAGCTAAACCAATTTAAAAGAAATAAGGTATGGAAGCTAGTACCCAAACCTAAAGGAAAGAATCCAATTGACACCAAGTGGGTATTCAGAAATAAGATGGATGAAACTGGCATAGTGGTCAGGAAAAAAGCTAGATTGGTTGCTAAGGGCTACTCTCAACAAGAAGGAATAGATTTTGATGAAACTTTTGCTCCTGTTGCAAGACTTGAAGCCATCAGAATTTTCTTAGCCTATGCAGCCCATGCCAATTTCAAGGTCTATCAAATGGATGTCAAAAGTGCCTTTCTGAATGGAGATTTGGTGGAGGAAGTCTATGTCAGTCAACCTCCTGGTTTTGAAGATCCAAATTTTCCAGAATATGTCTACTATCTTTTGAAAGAACTTTATGGACTGAAGCAAGCACCTAGAGCCTGGTATGACACTTTATCAAAGTTTTTTTTTGGAAAATCACTTCACAAGAGGTATTGTCGATAAAACTTTATTCTTTAGAAATGTTAATGGCTCTAGTATACTTGTTCAAATTATGTAGATGATATTATATTTGGTTCTACAGATGAAAAACTTTGAATAAAGTTTGCCAAATTGATGCAAAGTAAGTATGAAATGAGCATGATGGAATAACTAACTTACTTTCTTGGTTTACAAGTTAAGCAAGTTAGTGATGGAATATTCATTAGTCAAACTAAATATATTTATGATCTTTTAAAGAAGTTTGATCTAATGGATTACACATATGCAAAAACTCCCATGGCCACTGCAACTAAACTTGAATTAAAAAAATGATGAAAAGTCTGTGGATATTTCAAGCTATAGGGGCATGGTTGGCTCACTTCTATACTTAACAGCTAGTAGGCCAGATATAATGTTTGCTACTTGTCTTTGTGCTAGATTTCAGGATGATCCTAGAGAATCTCATTTAGTAGCTATAAAGAGAATCTTCAGATATCTCAAGGGAACACCAAAACTTGGCATTTGGTACCCTAGAGATTCTGGTTTTGATCTAACTGGTTATTCAGATGCAGATTATGTAGGTTGTAAAATAGACAGAAAAAGTACAACATGAACCTGTCAATTTCTAGGGTACAAGCTTGTGTCCTGGTTCAGTAAAAAACAAAATTCAGTTTCTACTTCTACAGTTGAAGCTGAATATATTGCTGCTAGTAGTTATTGTGCACAGATTTTATGGATGAAAAGCCAATTGTTGGACTATGGTCTACAAGTGGTCCCATTTTCTGTGATAACACAAGTGCGATTGCCATCACTGAAAATCCAGTACAGTATTTAAGAACAAAGCACATAGACATCAAGTACCACTTCATTAGGGAACATGTAATGAATGGTATCGTGGAACTTCATTTTGTTCCGAGTGAAAGGCAGCTTGCAGATATCTTTACCAAGCCACTTGATGAATCCACCTTTTCAAGGTTGGTAAGTGAGTTAGGTATACTTAATTATTCTTGAATCATTTCAGATATTTTTGCAAGTTATAATGTAGCTAGAAACTTAATTGATTTTTTCTGTTTTGGATGAAATTTTGTCCAAGTCAAAATATACATCCCGACGGATGCTCATTATCTATTGAGTTTGATCATCCGTCGGAATAGTATTTATTAATAAAAATCAATTACCTTTCTGGATTATTTTATAACCCGACGGATAATTGTTTTATTCTCATCCGTCAAATTGTCTCAATCTTAGCCGTTAAAACTCTGAACAATATCCATCGGGTATAATTACAGTTTGTAAGTATAACACGACTGATAATTGACAGAATTTTGACAGTTTATTTATTTTAAACGGCTATTTTGGGCTATTTTGATTGGTTACTTTATTTCACTTTATTATTTTTGACAGTTTATTTATGAGATAGTATAAAAGTAGAATTAATTTTTATTCTATTCTTTTATCATTCTCAAATCAATTGCTCTAACTCCTTTCTTCTCCAAAGCAAATACTCTCTCTGCAAATTTCCATACTTTAATAATGGCACAAATAGTCAAGATCATGTCCCAGTCTGGATTCATATATTAAAAGAACAACTTCGTAGCTCTTGTGAACAAGGAGATTCCACAATCTGGAGATTTTCACAAAATGATGAACTTTGTGAAGGAATGCAAATTCAGTTATGCTTTGCTGGAATCACCCACAATCTACTGTGAAGTTGTGGAGGAAATATGGACAACAACTGTGTATCATTCTACTGACAAGACCATAACTTTCACTCTTAAAGGTAAGCAGTTCTACTTTAATAGTGACATTATCAAAGCATGCTTTAAAATTCCAGATAACACTACTACTGTTCCATACACTGATGCTAATTTAGTTACCATGCTAAATTCTATGGGCTATGCACTTTCTATTTCTAAGTTAAGTGAGATTAGAAGGCTAGGTCTTAGAAAGGAATGGAGCTATCTGTGTGATGTGGTAACCAAAGTATTTTCTGGTAATGTGAGTAATTTTGAGTCTAGAAACATTGCCATGCTTAACATGCTTTATATGCTAGTTACTGATAAGTACTTTAATTTCAGTGACATGATTATATTTGAGTTAGGTTATAAGTTAGGGGAACTTAATAAGAGAGGTAAAAGTGTCTATTATGCTAGATTCTTTATGATGCTTGCTAACCATCTTATTGAGAATATTGCTATTGAGAACCCAACCAAAAACTGAATTGTTGGGTTTAAGAAAGGAGAATCATTGCAGATCTCAATAGAGCAAGTCACCACAAAGAGGTGCCCCTCCTCTACTTTCCAATCATGGAGGGCCCTCAGGTAAGTGAGGTAAGAACCACTGTCTCTACTCTTCCAACCTCACAAATTTTCTTTGCCTTCAAGTGTAGCTATGGCATCTGTGACAATGATGCAACATATGCCTACCCAAGCTACTAAATCAACAACTTCAATATCCAAAGCAAAGAAAGCCCCCTATGGTTTATTTCAAAAGAAACCAGTTGCAAAACCTACCAAACACAAAGAGAGGAGTATGAATGAGAGTGAGTTAGGTGAGGGACATGGTGAAAATCAAAGAAACCCTAAGGATAAGGCTGGTGAGATTAGTGTACCCAAGCCTAGCCACACCACAGTTTCCCAACAAGTTATGGTTGTAAATAAGGAAATCAACACAACTCTAGTTTCATCCTCCCAAAAGGATGTTACTATTGAAACAAGCTCCCAACTAGGAGTACAAGCCAAAAGGTTAAGGGACACAAGTTCACCACAAACTTATGCCAGAAAGAAAAGATCTAAAACCCTTGGGGATGCACAGGGAACACATACAGTGCAAACTGGAGCTAAAGACTCAGTCACTGCACCATCTCAAAGTTAGCTTGATGTGGCTCCAATAAATGTGGAGTCATAGCCAAAATCATTGATAATTGAAGCACCTGAAACACTAAATTCACCCACACACTCACTAGATGTAGACATGATTCATAAATCACTTCTAAATTTTCCATCTTTAACTCTATTGGAGAAGCCAAAAATCCAAGCAAGTGAGCATCTTCTTTTAGATGATTTGTTGGTTCACTTGCCAATTCTTTCTGAGTCTTTTGAGATATCCGTGCCCACATTTTTATCAATCTACACAGAGTTTACAATAGTCTCCACTCCAAACTCATTCTTTTCTACTATCCCGGTGGATATTGTTCATACGTCGAGTAGTGATTGTATCCCAATGGATGTGCCTAACAGCAGTCATCCGTCGGCTAGCCAAACTATTATCCTGATGGATATTCCTCATCCGTCGGCTAACCAAACTACTATCCCGATGGATGTTCCTCATCCGTCGGTACTCTCTGCACAAATTCAAATCCCAACAATTATCACAAGTGCAGATGACCTAGTAGTGGTACAATCACTCTTAGGACTGAGGGCATGAAGTGAATTGAGTGAGAGGCTGGGTTGCTCCCAGGAAAAAGGAGAGGAAATGAGTGATCAAATGCAAACCATTTCTTCAGGTATGGAAAAAGTGAGTGAGGGGAGTTCCACCTTAGTAGGTGAAGGTGAGGGTGTGAGGGTGGTGAGCAAAGGGGAGCCCTTGATGCAAGAACAGAGAGATAATGAGAGAAATGCAGGTACAGGAGAAATAAGTATGGACATCATTGTTAGTGAGTAAATGAATGTCAATGATGTAGACAGAAACAAAGTATCTCAGCATGATCAAGCTGTCATAGATTCTATCTCTTTGGATGCTGAGACATTTACTCATCCTGTTCCAGCATATCAACTTTTGGCTGGACAGGGCAATGAAAATGCAGAAAAGATGTTGAACTTGGTGCATACTACTCAATCAATGCAAAGAGCAAAAGATGCCATCACAGCCATGCCACCTAGAGCTGGTGATGATGTTGACTATGGTACTGGTGAATCTACAGATTTCTTTGGAGATGATGGTGATGATAGTGAAGAGCTCATGGATATAGGTGGAGAAGAAGGTCCCGACTCCAGATCTGGCCTGCCTTCCTGGGCATTTTCCATGGAATGTGATGTTCAACACTTCAAAACCACTCTCATCCATCAAATTCAAAAGACACATAATGCTCTTCAAACCACTACAAATGCTAGTACCAGGAAGCTCTTACAGACACATCTTAACTCTCTATAATTACATCAAATCCAAGCTCTTCAACACAATCAGGATGTCACTTCTATCAAAACTAAGATTGACCAAGTAAAGAAGGATATCTCTGAAAGATTGGATGCTAAACTTCCAGATGCAACAATGCTTGAAATTAAAAGACAGCTAAGGAAGAATTTTGATATTGTCACTAAAGTGGATTCCCTGGATGCAAGGCTAACTGTAAAAGAAGCATCTCTCACAGGTATCCAGCTATATGAAGCACAACAAACTCAATTGCTGCAAAAGCTGGTGGCTGTACAAACTTCTTCCTCCACTTTACTTGATGATAACAAAAAGGGGGAGAAAGATTTAACAATCCAAGTCAATCAAGCAGAGCCAACCAGTAAGGGGGAGCATGTGGTAAATGTTCAAATCAGTCATGTAATTGTTCCAGAAATTACTCTGCCAAAGCCACCAGTATTTGACACCATTGATTTGATCCAAATAGCAGCTGCTAAACTTGAGTCAAAGACAAATCCCAAGATGCTTGATGTTACAGCTGTTAAGAAGGAACTAGATGAGAAATGGAAGAAGATTGATGCAGCTATTCAGGAGAAAATTGGTCAACTATAGAAGCCAGACAAGATATTTCATCACCATTCTCAAGTTAAACACATCTCAGTGCATGAAATGAGTCTAGGCAACTTGGAAAAAGGCCAAACTTATCAAACATCCAAAGGCAAATCTGGTCTTGAAGCCCAAAAGAAACTACTCAAAGTTCTCAGACAAAAATCCTGTGGATCTTGTGTTCGAGACACCTAGGCTACATGAGAGGAAGTTGTTGGCTAGGTCAATTGCATTTTTCAAAGATCCAACTGATTCAGCACTTAAAAGAAGGATTTCCAAAATCTACAGAAATGGTAAGGAAATCTGTGTGGTGGCTGGACACCCTCAGTTTGTAGAAGCTAAGAAGGAAGAGAAGAAAAGAATCAGGAAAGAAAAGAAGCAGGCTGCCTTAGATGCTAAGAAGCTCAAATAAAAGAAGGAGCAAACTGCTATTTTGGCCAAACTTCAAGCTATGAAGACAATAACTGAGATTTCTGCACAACCATTTGTGATTATTGAACCTCAAGATCAAAAAATGCATCAGGAAGCACAACAAAAAAGAAGATTCAGATACAAGCTCCATTCCAAAAGAAAATTGGACTTTAGTGATGAGGAAATTGAAGACTACATTCCCAAAAAGTCTACAACTTCAACTCAGGCATCCAAGCCCTCAGTGGTACATGAAGAATTCAAGGTGGATCCAACTAAGAAATTTCATGGTGAGCCTATAATTCCAGAGGATGAGCCAATGGACTGGGATAGTTTGCTAATTCCTGAACTAAATTTACCTATCTTCAACAAGCCAAAGAAAACAAATATAAGAGCAACCAAGAAAAGCAAGCATGTAACTCTTAGAACCAAGACCTTAACCAAATCTAAATCTACAGTCAACAAGGAAGATCTTTTATATATCTGTGATATCAAGGGTTTTTCAGATTTAAACCTCTACATGGATGAAATTGAAGAAGTAGGAGGAATTGATGCTCACAGACATCTTCCTGAAAGATTGGTGTTTAAGTACGAGGCAGGGAAATAAATCACATGGCCTCTTCAAAGGATTCTAGAAGAAAGTTGTTATGTACTAATAAAGATCTACTCATCTTTCAAAAAGAACTTTGGATTTAATGTGACTGCATGGAGATTGGTTCTAAAGAAGATTGAAGAGCTAAGGAGTAATAAAGCCAAAGATGCACTTCCAAAAACTCTATCAATTCCCTTCACAGGAAAGAGAGTGCATTTGAGGCCTTATTGGCTGAGGAATTCATGGATGATAAGGGAGTTAGAAGATTCTTCACACTGGATGACCAATTGAGTATCTCTAGCAATGAGACTCTATTGGAAATGCAAGGAATGCTGGATCTATCTGAAGCTGATGAACTTGAATTCCACAGACAACTCCAGAATCAAACAGAGGAAAACAACAGGAAGCTTGGGAAGAAATCCAGACAATCAAGGGAATAGAATTATTTGCTCAGACTAGAGGAGCACCTTGATAATGATTATGAAAATTCTTTGTACACTTTGCTTTGTTCAATTTTCAATAAATTTTGCAGCACTTATCAGTTTTATCTACTACCTTTTTAATCTATATTTTTAGGGTGTTTTGTTATCATCAAGTTTCTCTTAATTTATGGCTACAATTCCAGTAGACATAAATTGGGGGAGATTGTTAGGAATATGTTATGAACTTGATGATAAGTTAAACAAAACACCTTAGTAAATTTAACTTAGTGAATTTTGTAGCACTCAACGGATGATCTAATATAGTCCCGATGGATGAACTTTACAGTCCCGACGGATGATAGATTAACATCCATCGAGTGAGTAGCTTATGTAACAAATAAGTTATGTAGCACATTTCTGTAAACAACATGTTTTAGTCAAGTGGATTGTGTAGGGTTCTCTAAGTCATGTTAACTACTAGATTGATATGCATAATAGGTTGACTAATTATAAAAAATGAGATGTCTTATAATTCTGTATAAGTGAAATAGAGTCAACTGGCAGATAGACTCCCGACGGATGATCTACAAGACTCCCGACGAATGATCAACATAGCTCCCAACGAATGACAAACATAGTCTCGACAGATGATCAACTTCAAATAGTTGTTGACAGTGACAATACAGTCACATGCGTTGGGTGTTTGCAAAAGGAATGTGGCAGCCTGTTAAGCAGGAATTTGAGAACAAAGAAGCATTACCATTTCCATGCATTTGTGAAGACAGTCAAAGATTTTGGAAAGAGTAATGAAGCAGCATGATTTTAGACTAGATAAATTTTGTTTTATTCTCTTGTCTTATTGTCATGTAACATGGTGATATATAAACCAATTGTAGCTAGTAGAACAATTAACTAAGCAAGCTCATTATCAGAGACACATATCAAGCTATATTCTGTAAGTATTTCTCTGAAGTTTAGTTGTTCAAACTTGTAAGCAACTATGAGCTATTCAAAGCTACATAGAGTTCTCAATTTGATATATACATATATCTCTGGTGGATACTTTCAAATCCACCAGAAAGTTTTAAAAGCTTGTGTTTTTATTACTTAGTGTTTTGATTTCTATCATTCTTTTATTCCGTACCATTTCTAATCAAACATTGTTATATTTATCAAGTTAGAACATTCTTTATATTTGAAAAAGTAGACAGAATTACATTCAACCCCCCTTCTGTAATTCTTGTTGTATTATTAGGGAATAACATCTCTCCCTTGTTAAATCTATTTTTATGCAAGTACCTTAATCTTAAATTGAGTTGTTACAAATGTTATGCCATGCCTATGATTATCGTAATTATTTCCAAGTTTATTCATGCACTAATAAAGATCATTTTCTTATCTACATCTTGCCACAACTTAACTAAGTACCTATAATTGCTATACTTCGATTGCTTGTACCATACCAAAATAACTTTGTAAGCTCCAATATTTCAATTTCCATGATCATAAACCCCTATTGATTTGATACTATATCCCTATACCCCTTATACTTTGAGATATCAATAATCTAACTTCATACTTCTTCATTACCCCCTTTATTACCATACCCAAACTTTGTAACTAGACATGTGCCATGTACTACACCTAAATATGAGATCCCTACCTGTGACGCCTTCCAAACCCGGGTCAGAAATTTGGGGTTCACAACTCACACATACACCATATTTAAACCTGTTTATGAATAATATAATAATATATATGCAATGACCATACTTACCATATCCACGGATCGTAACAGTTCAAAGTATGTCCACAAGCCACACCTTATTTATTACAAACGTACTAAATCCCAAATTTATTTATCTTACATCTGAAGTCAAACTTTATTATAAACTTTTATTATACACTAGCCAAACATCTTCTATTAGCTCATTCCATTTTAACCTGAAAACCTAGCTGGCACACTCGACTGAGGATCCTCGCCATCACCAGTTTCCTTCTTAACTGGAAAAGAACATAAACAGATTCACAAGAGTGAGCTAACTAGCTCAGCAAGTCACAATGACAACACTAAGATTAAATAATGATCAATTGAAATGATATAGGGAATCAAGTTTCCTAATAAGCAATGATTAGAATTGGATATTCATTTTCATTTTTAAAAATCGAGGTTAGGCTGCTGATCAGTCACGCACTAACCCCGAGTAAGGCTCCCAGCTTTGCTCTATATACTGGATCCGAGGCACGCATTGGCCTATTATGACCATGAATCTGGTCCGACCATGAATCTGGTCCATATTCAAAAATAATCCAATACTATAATAATAACATGATAAACAATGTAATTCAATAAACTGAATCATAAAAAAAATTTATCTTTAAGCATAAGGTGATTCACAACACCATGAAGGTATAGCAAGGTAAACATTAAGATTGACTTTCAATCCACGGAAAGAATCAGAGTGTAGAAGACCAAGGGTTCAAAGGTTACAAGGAATGGTCTTCTGTTATACAAGGCATAAAGGTTCGTTTGTTAAGAAATCTCATATCAAGGATCAGTATGTGGTAGATATGTATTTGTGGAGTAGTATCAGATATGTGTGGTTTGTATCCAAGAATTTAATAATCAATGGTTTACAAGAAATCAGGCTCACGGCTCAAGATCAATAAGAATCAGGGTTTAGGGTTAAGTACTTCAAAGTACTTGCAATATAGAATAGGAACTACCGGTAATAATTGTAACATGAAGAAAAGAGTTCAAAAGTACTCGCAATTATATTATAAGAAAGTTCAGGGACACTTGCCTTATCAATTCGCTTTCACTTTACTAACACTTGTCAATTGGTTCGCACTCACTGACCACTTGCTTTCCTTTTCTACATCTCACTTCCTCTGTTAGACATCACATATACTTATCAACACTACTTCTCATCTCATTCTATTCGATACAAGCTTCTATCTACCCTTCGTTTCAACCAAATCCGACGTACGGATTAAAAGTTAAAGCAAAAACAGTCAAACAATGCACAAACAATCATTTTATACAGCAATCAGGTCACATTGTTGTGGATATGTTGTGAACTTGATGATTTTATTAACAAAACACCTTAGTAGATTTTACTTAGTGAAAAATGTAGCACTCGACGGATAAGGAATATAGTCCCGACGGATAACATTATATAGTCCTGACGGATGATGATTTATTATCCATCGAGTGAGTAGCTTGTGTAATAATGAGTCTATAGCACATTTCTGCATACACCTTGTTTAGATTTTGTAGTAGCACTCAAGTCATGTTGACTTTAATTAGATATGTAGAATAGGTTGATAAACTGTACATAGATGATGTCTTGTAATTCTGCATAAATGAAATGAAGTCAAGTGCCAGATAGCTACCCAACGGATAAACAACAATGCCACTCGACGGATGATCAACAAGGCAACCTGACGGATGATCATGTATCCAATGGATAATCAATTCAAACATCCGTTGACAGTGACAACACAGTCATATGCGTCGAGTGTATGCAAAAGAATGTGGAAGCCTATTCAACTGGGTCAGAACAAAGAAGCATTGCCATTTCCATGCTATTATGAAGATATTCAAAGATGCTGGAATAGAGTAATGAAGCAGCAGAGTATTAGACTTGATAGGTTTTGTTTTATTACCTTGTCTTATTACTTTGTTATCTTGGTGATATATAAACCAAGAAGTAGCAAATAGAATAACAACAAGACTAAGAACATCATCTCTGAGAAACAATTGTAAGCTGCATCCTTAGTATTTCTCTGTAAACTTAGTTGTTCATATTAGTAAGCAGATGTGAGCTAATCTTGCTACACAGAGTTCTCTTGAATAATATATATCTCTGGTGGATACATTCAAACCCATCAGAAAGTTTTTAAAGACTTGTATTTTTAATTTCTTGTGTTTTGATTTTACTAACTTCTTATCCCGCACTCTGCAAATCAAACACTTATATATTATTAAGATAGAACATTTTATATTTTTGAAAAAGGTTCAAGAATTCCATTCAACCCCCTTCTGTAATTCTTGTTGCATTGTTAGGGACTAACACACATATAACACATAGCACGCAAGATATTCAATCCAAATAATTTTTCAAAGAAGATTCGGGGTTAAAATGATTTTCCAAGTATTTTATACGAATTTTTGAACATTTTTTGGAATTAAAATGGGACTCCGAATCATTTTATAATTAAATAATAGAGTTCGAACACCCAAATCTGACTTTAAAATAATTTTATAATAATTATCGAGCTTTGAAAATAATTTAAAATAATATTTTAAAGTTCGAAACTATTTTTCAGAATTTTTAAATCAAAATAAATAATTAAATCTAATTAAATAATTAATTAAAATTATTTAATAACTGATCGAATTAATTAATCAATTAATAATTAAATTAATTGACTAATTAAATAATTAATTATTAACTAAAATTAATTAATTAATTAACTAATTATTTAATTAAGATTTATTTTTAATTTAAAAATAATTTTCAGAAATTATATATTGAATTTTGGAATATAAAATAAATAAAAACAATTTATGAAATTAATTATAAAAAGATAATATAATTTTTGTAAATAACTAAAATAATTTATGAAATTAATTATAAAAAGATAATATAATTTTTGTAAATAACTAAAATAACGTCAAACTCTCCTAACTTCAAATGGTATCAAGTCAGCATCAAACTTATGGCCAGAAATCTCAATCTCACAGCTCTTACACACTTGGTTAACAGATACACGCTCTTGATTTGCTAATTCTATCGTTATAATGTCACTTAACAATTCAATTGGACAATTCAACTTATCAACAAAACCTTGAGAAATAAATGATCGAGTTGCTCCCGAATCTACTAGTACTTTAGCACATAAGGAGTTCACAATAAGTGTACATGCCACAACATCAGTATCCATCAGTATCCTGATTCTTGGTAGGCTGGTCCTTGTTGACTGGATCTCTGGCTGGCTGATTACGACACTCCCTTGAATAGTGCCCCTTATGGTTGCATCTGTAGCAGACCACATTCAACTTGTTGCAAACTCCACCATGTTTCTTTCCACATACTTGACAGTCTGGTATAGCTGGTCTCTGCTGGGTTGGCTGGTTCCCAATGGTTGGACGGTTACCTTGGCCTCCATTTCCTGCATTCTGTCTGTTAAAATTTCTTCCAGGCTGGAACTTGCCCTTCATCTGATTAAAATTTGGAAACTTTCCTGCTTGGGACTGCCCTTCACTTCCCTCAAACTTCCTCTTCTTACCTTCCTTCTCCTTCTGAGACATTTCACTCTCCGTCTCCGCAATCGTAGCCTTTTGCACAACTCCTGCATACATATCTAACTCAAATATGGCCACCTTCCCTCAGATCCATGGCTTGAGTCCCTGCCGAAACCTCTTAGCCTTTTTCCAATCAGTGTCCACATATGATGGCACAAACCTAGACAACTCCTCAAACTTACTTTCATAATCTGCCAATGACATATTTCCCTGCTTTAGCTCCAGAAATTTCAACTCCATTTGATCCTGAACAAATTGAGGGAAATACTATTCTAAAAATAGCTCCTTGAATCTATCCCACGTAACATCATCTGTACCTTCCAACATCTTAACAGTTTCCCACCAGTAGGTGGCTTCATTCTTCAGGTAGTAACTTGCAAACTCAGTCTTCTGCTCCTCTCTCACTTTAACTAAGGAAAATGCCTTCTCAATTTCCTTCAACCAGACTCTTACCTCAATAAGATCTACAGAATCCTTAAACTCTGGTGGATTTACTGCCTGAAAAGTCTTCCTATGCTGTTGTTGAGTCAGGTGAACAGTCTGTTGAGCCAAGATCTGAAGAATCTGGGCAACAGTTGGGTCTATGGGACCTGGGTTGGCATTCTGGTTGTTGTTGTCTTGGGTGTTGTTGTTGTTGGTTTCTTCTTTCTAGTTGGTGGAACGGGTATTTGTTCAGGGAGACATTTTCTGTAAAGAATCAAACAATTTATTTAGCCTTTAAAACAAAATCCTTTTTATGAAAAGATTTTGTAAAACATAAATATCTCTTTTTGAAAACATTTTCAATAGTTGAACTAAGTAAATTGCATGCTTCTTCATAGAATGTAAACAGTTAAGGGAAATAGGGTACATGTTATCACAAGAGTTTTATAACTGGTACAGTAAGATAAAACAGGTAGGGTAAAGTAAATGATAATGCTGGAAAGGAAAGGTACTGATATATGTCAAAGTTTGGTGGTACAAGCGCAAAACATTTTATTAAAGGCTAAGGTACAACATGCCTACTCCTTATTCAGCAAGTTTAGATTATTTACATTCTCACCCAAAAGTCTGATAATACACACTACACACTATTATACATATATTAGTTGTCACATAATTCCTGTCGTTTAGCATTATAGAAACTCTGGTCCACCAAGCCTTTCCAAATCCTCCAATACCTCTCTGGCCCACCCCATAAGAGCATCTGGGGCTGCATACTCGCAAGTAGCTCCATGAAGTCTAGCCTCAAGTATTTTACGAGTCACCTGAATCTCATTCCGAAGCTCTTTTACTTTCCTGTCAACATCTATAGTCCTTATTGTAATATATAATAGATGATGTCAAAGATTACTGGAGCTAACAATGTCATTAGCATCTATGATCTGAGTGGAAGATTAATGAATTGTTATTTTCAGTAATCAGTTAAGCTTGGGGCCAACCCTAAGTTAGTTGTATTATTATCTAAATTTGTATTCTGTACTTGTAACACTTAAAGTCTGTAAAAATGCAAAGAAGCAGACTGGAGTCTTTTTCCTAAAATAGTATCAAGCCTAAGGATTCTATCTGGAAGAAGATCAAGAAGATCTTGCCTCAGAAGAATTTTGAAGAAGCTTGGAGTTGAATAAATCTGTTTGGAGAAAAATGTTCTAAGTCAAGATCTCTACAAGTCACCGATTTAATGTTATAGAGAAGTCATTCGAGAACTTCAAAATGACTTATCAAGAAGTCATTCAAACTCCAGAGAGTACCGACGGATAAGCAATATCTACTCGACGGATGAGCTATATATCCACTCGATGGATGAATAACATCTACTCGACGGATGAGCAATATCTACTCGATGGTTAAGCTATACATCTACTCGATAGATGAGCAATATCTACTCAACGGATTAGCGATATCCACCGGGAGTAGAGAATTCAGGAAAGCTACTCGAAAACTCAAAAAGATATCGACAAGTCATTCTTTCACTAGAGAACTCAGAGTTATCGACAAGTCTATAACCATTCGAGAACTCAGAGATATCTACAAGTCAAGTAAAGTTATGAAGACTAGAGATCTCGATGAGCTGAAGACCTTTACAAGCCAAACTCATTATGGAGTACTAGAGATCTCGATAAGCCTTTGTACTTATCGAGATATCAAGTGTTCAAATAAATCAAACTGGAGATCTCGAAGTACAGTCTCAAAGTACAGAATTATAGATCAGTTTAATATCCAAGATAAACAATCAACAAATAATCCAACAGCTGGATTGACAAGTCTACGAAAAGCAGCTTGAAGTGTGTGCAAGATCAATGATAAAGATTAACTGACAGATGAAGATTAAAGTAAACACGGGATACAAAAGATATGCTAAGCCAGAAATGGAAGATTTGCTTTTCTATTAATAGAAATGACAAGTGACAGTTTAGAAAAGCTAATAGCATGTTTATTATCCACTGTGTAAACCAGTAGTCAACTGAGCTATAAAGTTAACACTGCTCCTCTAGTTAGAAGTAACAATTTAGATAAAAATTCTTGTAACACTCTCGAGAAGAAGCTGAGCTCTTTAACTTCGAAGAGCTTAGAAATTTTGTAGCAAAGCATATTAATTTTTAATACAAAAATTAAGTGAGTTTTGAAGATCTGTGTTCTTTATTTTGTGCAAGTGTAATTTCTGCATGAACACTTTTCTATACAAGATCTAATTTACTTTGTTCAACCATTATCTTTCAAGAAAAGCCTAAAATCAGAAAAACACATTCACCCCCCTGTGTGTGATTCATTACCTAACAAGTGGTATCAGAGCAAAATCTGAAAGAAAACAAAATCAAGATCTTGGAAGAATGAATACACAAAAAATCAGTAGCATTAAAATCCCTACCTTTGACAAAGCTAACTACACTATTTGGAAAAAGAAAATGATGTTGTTTATCAATATGGCCAATCAACTCTATGTTCAGATTCTCAAGAATGGACCCTTCATTCCTATGGTAAGAGTTGAGGAATCTACAGATGGAGACATGGTCATACCAGCTTATTATGCTCCTAAAGATCCAGCTGAGTATTCTGATCCTGAAAAGGAGAAAGTCTGTGGCGCCCTCCAAACCCGGGTCAGAAGTTTGGGGTCCAAAACACATACACAACGTATAAACCTGTATATAAGATACTATTTGCAATGACCCTGCTTTACATAACCACGGATCGCAACAGGTTAAAGTATGAAAACAAGCCACAACCTTAACTTTTATTATAACATACCAAATCCTAACTAATTTAACTTACAACTGATAATAAAATTATTCTTACAATCTTACTGTCTCTCTACCGTATGAAGGTCCTGCTAGCTCGATCCAACTCAAACTGGAACCCTAGCTCGAACTTTGGACTGAGGAACTTCATTATTATCCATATCCTTTTCAACTGTAAAATATACAAAAAGATTCGCAAGAGTGAGCTAACTAGCTCAGCCAGTCACAATAACAATAACTGAGGCTAAATGTAATAACCCCAATTTTTGGAAATTTTTTGAAACCCTTATGAATAGTGTTTTTGCTGAATGAGAAAACTTTTCATGCCACACTAGGTAGGGGTTCTTTTATGGATATTCTGAGATTTTATTGGCACTCTATATGACATATAAGTGTATGTAAAGATCGTCAGAATCCAATTCCGAACACTTTGATTTTTCCCGGAAATCCACTAGATACGGAAAGAATTGAGTATAAGGTAACAGGATAAAAATGATTTAAATTAAAGGATTATAAGAGAGGATCATAAAAGGAATACAATATATTGAGAAAGGTTAAGGGAACCTAAGTAATAAGATCCCGGGTATGATCCCTCAAACGATAAACGAAAACGAAAGTTAAGCGAACCGTATAACAGATCAGCGGTCATTAGGCAAACAATTAGGAAGTTAATCAAAGGTATTAGAGAGGATGATGTCACCCAACCAATGAGAAGAGGACAAGGAGGGGAGGATGACATCATGAGGATGACCTAAGCATGACATAAGGGAAGGAGGTGTGGTTGATTAATAACCACACAAATTTCATGGTTAAAAAGGTAAATTACCAAAATCAAAAGCTAGTAACCAAGCAAACAACTCACAAAACACAAAGATATTTCATTTCTTCATGAAGCTCTCAGCTTCTTTCTTAACAAAATGAAGATCCAAGCTCCACCACTTACTATTTAGCAAGGTATTTATCTAAGCTTCCCCATGGATAGTTACATACTTCCTATAAGTTTAAGCTTCTAATTCCAAGCCAATCTTTTTCTATAAATCATGGAAGAAGATGGTTAATAGTGTTTTTCAAGAACTAAAATTTGTGTTCTTGAAGTTTTGTTTAGATTAAGCTTGGATAAGGACTTTAAGGGTGATTCCAAGCCATTCTCTTGATTCTCCACTCTCCAAGGAAGGTATAAACTACAAACCATAGCTTTAGTTTTGAGTAATTAGGAATGAATATGTTTGATATAGTATATGTGAAGCATGATGCTTGTTTGTTTAAAGTTTGGTTGAGTTTGTAGAGATTAGTTGGTTTGGTGGTATTTTTGGAGTTGTAAATCTTGATAATTAGTTAAAGAACCTAAGTAATGCTTTTAGTTCATGTGGGGAATAAGTATAAATTGTTACTTATGATGTAGTTTGGATGGAGTTTTGATTGGGTTGTGAATTGGGGTTGAATTGTGGTGGATTTGGAATGGTATAAATTTGGGAAATCGCGTAAACATAGCCGTCGTAATGCCCGATTTACCATAGACTGTTTTTTTGTTCTTAACATCAGAACCCTTGAACTCACTGCTAGGTTTTGACCATTGCCATGTTTAGATAGTTCATGTTACGAGCTTCGTTTTGATATGTGGTTCGTTTGATTCCGATGAACGGTTTAAGAGAAACGGCCGTTTTAAGTAACGACGTTTCGTGAACGAACCCTTACCCCTCGCCTTACTTTGAAACATAGGTTAAAGACCTTAAAGGACTAATTGAAGTATGAAACATTTATGTAAGGTGTAATAGGCAGTTGGTAAGACACTCGCGAAGGAATCGCCTTAAAACTCGTAATGGTTAAATTATTAAAAATGGTGGAGCCGAGGGTACTCGAGTGACTTAAGAGAATCAGTAAGCGCAAAACGAGCGTTAGAGTCTGAGTTGGTTAGAGTATAGATTTACAAGTGACTTTGGTTTAATTCCAACTTACTTGTTGCTTATAGGTTACCAGACTCGTCCCGAGCCATTCGTAAGCCCCAGTCGCTCAGGCAAGTTTTCTACCCGTTATACTGTTGTTGTGATGTATATGTGTATATGCATGATCCTGCGATAAATGCATATTTGTTATTAGCAAATTCTTGCGATATATTGTAGCATGTGATATGGTATATATGCATGCCTGTTTCATATTCTTGGATTATATATCTGTTGGTTAAAATGCTTACAGTTGCATAATACCTATGCTAGAGATAAGCGGTATTTGAATTTACCCTTAGTATAGGGGATCAAAAGGTGAACATATTTCTAAACCGGGAGTCGATGTTCCCGAGTATAATATATATATTTTTATATATATATGGTTATAGTTTTCAAAACTATTAATCGAATAAGGTTTATTCGATAACTTTAACTTTATTTTATTATTGAATATTATTTCGAATATTCATCCGAGGACTTATGACTCCTTTATATTATTATTGAATATTATTTCGAATATTCATCCGAGGACTTATGACTCCTTTATTTTATTATTGAATATTATTTCGAATATTCATCCGAGGACTTATGACTCCTTTTTTTATTATTGAATATTATTTCGAATATTCATCCGAGGACTTATGACTCCTTTATTTTATTATTGAATATTATTTCGAATATTCATCTGAGGACTTATGACTCCTTTATTTTATTATTGAATATTATTTCGAATATTCATTCGAGGGCTTATGACTCAGTTTATATTATTTAATGATTATTAATTGGATAGTCATTTGAGGATGTATTGACTCCTTTATTTTATTTAATGAATATTATTTATAATATTCATTCGAGGTATTATGACTCCGCTTATTATTTAATAATATTCTTTATTTTATTTAAGAATAATGTTCGATAATCAAACTTACTTTTGATATTCAAATAAAGATATTACTTTCGTATAAGTATATCTTTGGTTATTTAATACTCATTTCAAGTATGAGTCTTACAACTTCTACTTCAATTATTTGTATAAAGATTATTCTTTATGGGAATATTATTTAAATAATAATATTTAGACATTTTCTAAATATATTGGGACTGATTTACTTCATTAAATCAGCATTACTCCAAACACTCTTTAAAGTGTTTTCGAGTCTTCAAAATGATTTTTAAAAGTTAGAGCGGATCCCAAAACTCATTTTTATATTTAAGATCTTTCTTTTAAAAAGGGGATTTAAATACTCGCTCAAAACCTGAGGGATCCGGCTCTATGGTGTATTTTATATTCGCAACAAGGTTGCAGTTTTGGTAAATGAATTGATTACTTACCCAACGTTCAGGAAGTAAGTCCATCTATCGAGTCGGCATAAGCAACATGGGCTCAGTGGGCGTCCATGATAGTGTAAGTGGCTCAGTGGCAGTCCATCAAATGCATAAGTGGCTGAGTGGCAGTCCAGCATAAGGTCCTATTGCGACCAGGGTGATGACCAGTGGGGAATTCGTCCATCTACTAGTAGAAAAGGTTACTTATTGGTATCTTTGCCTGATCAGCAAGATATCAGGTTTATGCCAAAATTCTTTCCTTTCCAAATTTATTGGATATTGCAATTCTTTTCATACTTTACATGACAGAGGTTTTCAGGAAATGTATGTATATATATAGGTGTATATATATATATCGGGACTTAATGAAGTATATCATAACTTCATTTCCTTCAAAATATTTCAAAGATTGAATCTATTCAAGTCTTATCTTGTAGTCTCATCAGTGTGATGAACTTTTGAAACTAATTATAACTTGAACGGTGGTAGTTCAAGTAGTATTTGAAAAAGATATAAGTATATTGGAGTATCTTGTAACTTCATCTTTTAAACTTATATCTAGTAAATGATTATCTTATGCATGACAAAGATTTTCAGAAAAACGTTGAGACAAGGTTAGATATATGAGATCACCTTGCAACGATATTTTTATATAGTTATACACTGGAACTTTGTGTGTATTATGCATGGAAGAGGACTTCCCATATTTTGAAAAATATATATGTATATATATATACTGAATATTTTGTGACTTCATCGCATTAAGATATCAACTTGGTTCATTTCTTTTGACCAAGACTTTCATGAGTACTATGAGAAGGCTCATATATTGTTAATCATTATACATATTATTTTGGTGGGCTTGCTGCTCACCCTTGCTTCTTCTTTCATCACACAACATCAGATAGATAAGATGAACAGGACCAAGCTCCCAATTCGCAAGCGGATAGGAAACGTTCCACAGCTTTCTGGAAGCGTTGAGGCCGCTGTAGCTGAGGTAGAAATAACCAATAGGCTAAGTTTTCAACTAATAATGTACCAGACTTATGTATATTATGAATTGTAATAATGGCAAAGAAATGTAAATGTAACACCTTCAGATCCGGGGTCGGGGATCCGGGTCGTCACGGTCTTTCTTTCCACAATATCACTTCACTTAATTAATAATAATAACCTTATGCTGTGACCCCACACTGACACACACCACAACCCGTTATAGTCTCAGAGATGAAATTTAAATAAGTACAAGTCTTTGAATCCACAATTTAAAAGTTATTACAACCCAAAATGATTACTTGATAAATTTACAGTTAATTGCCATTATCTGCCACAAGTTATAATTATACATAATTTGATTCTCAAAAATAGAATGCCTGATCTACCAATAGATCTACCTCTGCAGCTATAGCAGCCACAACATCATCGGGAAGACGCGGGACGCTTCCCACGCGCTTGCGCTGGGTCTGCTGGAGTCTGGCCATCTTTCCTAACTGTTGTTGTGTGATGAAGAAATAAAGCAAGAGTGAGCCTTACAGCTCGCAAGATAATATATAGTGATAACAATAATATAAGTATCTAAATGGATACTTACTAGAATCTTTTATCATGAGTAAGATAATTACTTACTAGATATAAGTAAAAACAAGGGATGAAGTTACCAAATACTTCACTATACTTATATCATTTATAAAGCTACTTGAACTACCACTGTTCAAAGTATAATGAGCTTTCAACAGTTCATCACATAGATGAGACTACAAGACAAGATTTGAATAGATTAAATCTTTAAAATATCATCAAAATAAAATGAAGTTACGAGATACTTCATTTGATGCAAACATCATTTTGAAAACTTGACCCTGCCAACACTCAACAATCGCCCAACCGTAGCCTTTCTATCGAAATGCTCTGGGTAGTGTTGCAGAAATATCCAATTGGATGATGAACTCATTACGGGAGTTTGCCGCGCCAGGAAGACCACTTACGATGATCAGTCGTAGTAGTGCAACCCCACCATTTTCTACATATAGAGGAGAACCTGTCGGATTTACTTGTCAACCGAACACTGAACTCCTAAGGAATGGACCGCCTTAGCGGAACTTCCAGGCCATTTGGGCCAATATAATAAGGCTGGGCCGGCGCCACTCGACCACTTACGCCACTCCTAGTTCAGATGAAATCCATGACTCTGAAACGTAAAGCTCGTTCCCCCTTTCCCCAAGTAGAAACTTGTTGATACGGCTCCACCAAGAAGTCGTATCTAGTTGGAAAGGAGAACTCACCGATATTTCCCAGGCGATGCCTGTTAATGGATTAACTTGTTCCAAGAATTTTACTTCCCGAGTGTTGGGTAAGTAATCGATTCATTTAACAAAACAGCAACCTTGTTGCGAATATAAAACACACCATAGAGCCGGATGCCTCAGGTTTTGAGCGAGTATTTAAATCCCCTTCGAAAGGAGGATCTTAAATATAAAAATGAGTTTTGGGATCCGCTCTAACTTTTAAAAATCATTTTGAAGACTCGCAAAACATTTTTAAGAATGTTTGGAGTGATGCTGATTTAACAAAATAAATCAGTCCCAATATATTAGAAAATATCTGAATATTATTATTTAAATAATATTTCCATAAAGAATAATCTTTATAAAAATAATTGAAGTAGAAGTTTTGAAACTTATACTTGAAATGAATATTAAATATCCAAAGATATACCTATACGAAAGTACTATCTTTATTTGAATAATCAAAAGTGAGTTTGATTATCGACACCTTATTCTTTAATAAAATAAAGAATATATCTCAGCAAATAATCGGAGTCATAGATCCTCAAATGAATATTCAAATAATATTTATTAAATAATATAAACTGAGTCATAAGCCCTCGAATGAATATTCAAATAATATTCAATAAATAATATAAAAGAGACATAAGCCCTCGAATGAATATTCAAATAATATTCAGATAAATAAATAAAAGGGTCATAAGCCCTCGAATGAATATTCAAATAATATTCAGATAAATAAATAAAAGGAGTCATAAATCCCCGAATGAATATTCAAAATAATATTCAATAAATAATATAAAAGAGTCATAAGCCCTCGAATGAATATTCAAATAATATTCAGATAAATAAATAAAAGGAGTCATAAGTCCCCGAATGAATATTCAAAATAATATTCATTAATAAAATAAAAGGAGTCATAAGTCCTCGAATGAATATTCAAAATAATATTCATTTAATATAAAGGAGTCATACGCCTTCGAATAATATTCGAAATAATATTCAATAATAAAATAAAGTTAAAGTTATCGAATAAACCTTATTCGATTAATAGTTTTGAAAACTATGACCATATATATATATAAGTATATATATATATATATTTATATCCATATATACAAAATCTACTCGGGATCCTCGACTCCCGGTTTTAGAAAATATTTTCACCTTTGGGTCCCTGTACTAAGGGTATATGCAAATTACCGCTATCCTCTAGCATAGGTATTATCAACTGAATCAACAGATATATATGGAAAGAATGCGAAACAGGCATGTATATATATATACCATAGCAGCATGCTTCAATATATTGCATCATTTGCTAATTAATCAACATGCATCTATCGCAAGATAATGCAAATACATATATTCATCACAACAACAGTTATAACGGGTAGAAAACTTGCCTGAGCGACTTGGGGTGATAAAAGGCTCGGGACGAGTCTGGTAACCTATAAACAATAAGTAAGTTGGAATTAAACCAAAGTCACTTGTAAATCTATACTTTAACTAACTTAGACTCTAACGCTTGTTTTGCGCTTATTGATTCTCTTAAGTCACTCGAGTACCCTCGGCTCCACTATTTTTAATAAATTAACCATTACGAGTTTTAAAGCGATTCCTTCGCGAGTATCTTACCAACTGCCTAACACTCTTACCATAATTGTTTCATACATTAATTAACCCTTTTTGGTCTTTAACCTATGTTTCAAAGTAAGGCGAGGGGAAATGATTCGTTCGCGAAACGCCGTTACTTGAAACGGTCATTTCTCCTAAACCGTACATCGGAATCAAACGAACTACATATCAAAACGAAGCTCGTAACATGAACTATCTAAACATGGAAATGGTCATAATCTAGCAGGGATTTCTCGGGTCCAAATGTTATGAACAAAAGCAGTCTAAAGTAAATCGGACATTACGACGGCTATGTTTACGCGATTACCAATATTTAAACTACTCCAATTAACCACCAACCAACTCATAACCATCAATACAACAAAACTTCACCGAAACCATACCACATCAGTCCATAATCTCCAAGGTTTTAAACTCAAACAACCACAATCAAGACCTATGAACTATAATCAAGCTTCAATTACCAAAACACTTCCAAATCAAACCAAACTACTAATAATCACAATCCATGCTTCTCATTTCACAAAACCAACCATTAAACTTACTAACAAATAAAGTAAAGGCTAGGGTTTGAAGTTTATACCTTCCTTGGGAGGTGTTAAGTTGCTAGGAAGCCTTAGGGAGCCTCCTACAAGCTTGATCTTTCCAAAGAAATCAAGAACACAAAGTTAGGCTTTGAAGTTTCTAAAAGTCCGATTTAAAGAACTGTAAAAATGAGGGTTTTACCATGATTATTTGGACGAGACTTGTGAACAAGAGTTGTAGGTCATCTCAATACCTTTCCAATGAGCTATAGAACACAATATTTGAGTGAGAAATGAAGGAGATACAGCAGTTTTAGTGTGCTGGTTCTGTTTTGGCCGAGAGCATGAAGAACAATGCCTTGGTTTCTTTTTGATTTTGATGAAAAATGATTTGCTTGGCTTGGTTGGTTTGATTTTTGTGTTTGTTTTAGTAAATTACCTAGTTGCCCTTGATTTTGTGTGGTTAAAAAGCCACCACATCTCCTTCCTTCCCATGTCATGCTTGTGTCATCCTCATGATGTCATCCTCCCCTCCTTGTCCTCTTCTCATTGGTTGGGTGACATCATCCTCTCTAATCCCTTTGATTAACTTCCTAATTGTTTGCCTAATGACCGCTGATCTGTTATACTGTTCGCTTAACTTTCGTTTTCGTTTATCGTTTGAGAGATCATACTCGGGATCTTATTACTTAGGTTCCCTTAACCTTTCTCAATACACTATATTCCTTTTTATGATCCTCTATTATAATCCTTTAATTTAAATCATTTTATCCTGTTACCTTATACTCAATTCTTTCCGTATCTATTGGATTTTCGGGAAAAATCAAAGTGTTCGGATTTGGATTCTGACGATCTTTACATACACTTATATCCCATATAAAGTACTAATAAAATCTCAGAATATCCATATCAGAACCCCTATATAGTGTGGCATGAAAAGTTTTCTCATTCAGCAAAAACACTATTCATAAGGGTTTCAAAATTTCCCAAAAATTGGGGTTATTACAGTAAATTTATTCAGAAACCTGTTTAAGGTGCATTGGCATATAATTGTGGAATAAAACGACTTGTGATTATTTTTGGATATTCATCTCTGAGGCTATAACTTGTGGTGTGTGTGTTTAATGGTGGGGTCACAGTACATAGTAGTTGATTATTTATTAAGATTGGGTGTTGTTAAGGGAAATGGAACTTGTGACAACCCGGATCCCCGACCCCGGATTTGGGGATGTTACAGAAGTGGTATCAGAGCTAAGCGTTATAAACCTCAGAGATGAAGTGACGTTAAGATAATAAGTACACTAAGATAAATAAGAACTCTTGCCAAGTTCATAGTCGGGCTACCTAACGTAGTACTGACAGTTAAAACCCTTACGGGAACCCTTATAAATATCGTGATAGTAACATAGTTCGTTCTCGTATAGGGCAGTGGGGCACCGAACCCTGAGGTTCAGGAGCATCATCATGAGGATGTTTTATTACAAGCTGGAGATCAAATTGTGAATCCGATGGAGTACCCTAATGAGGGACCGGATGAGATTCATATTGAGAATGTTGCGGTTGAGGATGTTATTCTGGAAAGGATTGTGGCTAAGGAGGATCTCATGGAGGATCCTGATGAGAATGAAGAGAGGACCGCTGAGGAATTGATGACCGTAGTCAGGGCGACTACCAGAGCAAGAATGGCCGCGAGGGTGGCACTAGAGGATGAAGAGTTACCAAGGGCACATAGGTTAATGAGGGCAGAAGGAGTGGGGCCTTCCACGACCCCAATTATACCAGTATCAGACCCTCTTCCAGAGGTTCCTGTAGACATCCATGAGGTTCCACCAATTCCTGTTCCATCCCCGGTACAGAGCCCAGCACCTACTGAGGAAATGCCACCTTTATCTCCTGCACCATTGTCACCTGATACCGTGCTTGGTTATCCATTTGGATCTCCTGGGTCTACCACCTGCACCCCATGGACTGCTAGATGCCACCACTCAGGCTTCTCTTATCGCCAATTATCATATGACTTTGGGTGGCCTGTTTGAGGCCCGCAATGTTAGGAGTGATCTGTTGGATCGACTTACTGCACCGAGGATTGAGGGTGGGGTACTTCCGGCAGGATTAGCTCATAGCATGGAAAGGATTGAGGCTACCACCCGTGTTACAGCTAGAGGCCATCTCGAGGGTCAGATTGATCCGGCTCTACTTGCAATAATCTTAGACCTCATCACTTCTGTGATGGAGCAGGTTAGGGATGTCGTGCGTGCTCGCATTTCTTGATCCATGGTAGTGTGCAGAGCCAGAGCAATCAGACAAGAATTTCATGCAGCACCGCTTTTGGAGGATTAGCCTAAGTTATGGATGATTAGTTTTAATGACTAGATGATTATCTATGGTAGTACTTTTGGGTTATAAGCGATCAGATCAAATGATGTAATTCTCTTTAATATGTTCAGTTGTTGTACCCTCGAACAAATGGTTATGTATATATCCGTTAATTTCAGTTCAGATCAGTTTGTTTATGATAAGATCACATTGTTAAATGCACTATTAACACTTAAGAGAGTGTCATGAAGTTTATCGAACTTAAGAATTCATAATTTGCAATCGTGCAAGGACTAAACGAGGGAAAGACTTAAGCAAAGTAAGTAAGACAAATATCCAGAGATTCTCAAAAAAAAAATAAAATAAAAATTCCAAGTAATATGTCCCCACAAGGAATAAGATTAGGGTCAAACCTTGAATGTGATAATCAGGGAGGTCGCAATTAAGATATAAGGAACCCAGAATATAATAAAGTGAAAAACGAGGATTTTAAATTAAAAGATGACCCCAATTATGGGGAGTAGGAAGAAATATTTAGACTAAGAAAACAAAAGTCGAGCGAGATAAGGAGACCCGAGACGGTACTCCTATACGGAAATTCATGGACCTGTCTAAACAGAACTTATACTTTATTCCCGACCACCACCTTGAGGGAAACAATGTAGTGGGAAATTCTTTCAGGACCTTTAAGTCGCTAAGCTCTCAGAGTTCCAAGGAACAAGCGAACCCAGTACAGGCGAGAGCCTGGCTAAAGAAAATATAGGAATCATTTGAGATTCTAAATGATGGACGAATCACAAAAGACTGTTTTTGTCACTTACCCTCCTAAGAAAGAGGCCACCCGCTGGTGAAAGACCAAGAAAGGCACAGAGCCAGAGGTTAGAATAAACTGATTAAAAGTTAGTCAATTGTTTTCGGGAAAGTAATTCCCAAGGTTATGGAGATAGTGTAAAATCTTTAGAGCCAGAACAAAGGCGGACGAGTATGATGAAATATGAAGCTAAGTTCTAAAAGTTGTCAAGATTCGTTCGGATGACAAGAATCCCAGAACGATGTGATGTTTGAAGTCAATGATTAGTGGGTTCATGAATTAATGATAAGAGAAAGGAAAATAAAAAGAAACTGAAGTGGAAAGGAATATAAAGGCAATAGAGTTTGAGGAATGATAAGGGAGTTGGGTATGAGGAAACCCTAAAGACTCGCAGCAATAGAAATAGAAAAGTATATAATCATCAGGATGAGGGTGATTCACCATGAGTTAAAGTTGATGATTGAAGGAACAAGAGATACATATATTTTATCCCCTGTAAGTTGGGAGGATTCGAGGAAACCTTGAGATAGTTCGAAGGATAAATAATGAGACGCGGATAGACTGAGGAGACAAGGAAGTAAGAAATTAGGAAAACTGGATGAAGGAAGTGACCTTCAAGAATGTGAAGTGTAAGACCGGTGGCTTGATACCCAGAAAGGGAGACGCCAGGTATGAAAGATATCCCAACATTGAGATGACTGTTGAGATAAACAACAAAAGTAAATAAGGAATTATTAAGAAGAAGTTCACGTTGAACACGACCAATATCTTCCAGAACATCCTTGTTATCGTTACCAGATTAGGCAAGAAAATCGGATAACCATTGTTATCTTTTGGAGGCCATTTTGATTAACCTTATTTTGTATACAGATGTTATTGTGAAATTAGGCATATACTATCGAGGTGGGAATGATTGAATAAGACACCCTTATCAGGGATATATGACTTGATTTATCCATGGAAGGATGCAGGTACCTTTTAAAGGTGGAATTAAGGATAGAACATCGGTAACTTAAAATGAATCCTAGGGGAATGCATAAAGGTTGGCATTTCACCCTTAATAGGGACAGTATGAGTTTTGACAGTATGATTTGGAAAGGGTTAAGGTAACAACAACCTTTAAAAATCAGTGGAGAAATTTTTTAGAAGTATATAGACAATGGTTTTAGTATTAGTAAATGGTATTTTGATATGCCCTGTATCTAGGGAATACAGGAGGAACGATTCAAGGATAACCTTAGAGGTTTTACAAGGAGAAAGGTAAAATTCAAAATTTTCAAGAATAGAAATGTTGATAAAGGAAATATGACGTAATTATATTGATGCCAAGTGAGGCACGTGTTAAACCACGAGAAGGTATGGATCGAACTAGTAATGGTCGAAATTGTTCAGGGAAATTAGGACTTAAGATAAAAGATGTTCTAATTATGATTGAGAGTCAGTCATGACAGTGATTAACCTCTAAAGACTGAGGCAATAACTTATGGAAAAATGGTAATTTTTTTTCCTCATCAGATTTTAAGGAAAACATCTTCACATAAGCTGTGATTGAAATAAGGTAGAAAATTTATTTGGAGATGGTTAAAATGACATTGAATGTAAGGAAATTTTACTATCAGGAAAGGCCAAAGAGGTGGCCGACACTTTAAAGGTAAGAGGATAATTATAGGCGCTTGTGCCAAAGGAATACAGTGATGATGGTTAAAGCTATGCAGGTTGTATTATGGTTTGGAAGATTGACATTCCTTCTGATAACTGTGCAATACCCAACCGTAATAGTGGTTGGTAAAGGTTTAATTCGTGTAATCGCCATGAGCGGGCTATCTATCTCAGAAGGTGCTATCTTGAGAATAATCCAGGACCATATTTCAAAAAGGACTAAACCAACCTTGAGTTAAGTCTTCTATTTAAGGCATACGATTAAGAATGGTATTCACCTGCTATCGTTGCTTTGACTGAAACTCTTCTGCAATTTTATCTACTATGTCATGTATTTATGTCAGGATCAGGAGTGTTCTTCATGAATCATGAATGGTGATTAGGTTACCTCCTTAGAAGAATTTTATACGACATATATGGACTCCGTATGGTTAGATATTAAGATTTCATGGAAAATGAATGACGACAGTAAGTCAGTGGTGGACCATAGTAGTGCAGCAATGATTCTGCGAGTAATGAGTCGATTACAACCATGAGAGTTGTATTGGAATGGATGTTGAGATTAAGTACCACTAATCGGGTCGTGGTGATGTATAAGTTATCACTGAATAGACTAATTAAGTAGATTATTTACCTATTAAATATTTATTTCTCCTTATCAATTGAGGGTCGTATGACTATACGAGGAAGGTTGCGATGTAAGCATAGAATTCTAGTAACGATGATGTCTAGAATGAGATCCCAGATTCGATTTTCAATGTCGAGGGAGTTTCAAAGGTGATTGTGTATAAGCTCAAGGAAGAGCATGGGTCCATAGAATGATGGACGGAATAGCAAAAATATTTAAGCATGTGAAATGCGATGCGATAATACTTGATGTTGATATATATACGTATATGATTTGTTCTCCTATGACAAACCTCTATACATCATTGGTAGGTTCTAAGCCAGATATTTTGTGGCAGTATATTTTTTTTTCATATATACAATTCTCTT
The DNA here is from genome assembly GCF_009905375.1 of Apium graveolens. NCBI lineage: Eukaryota > Viridiplantae > Streptophyta > Magnoliopsida > Apiales > Apiaceae > Apium > Apium graveolens. Next base: position 70,027,847 of record NC_133656.1, on the reverse strand, counting down.
CAATTCGTTCTTTTCTCTTCTTTTCATTTTGTATAAGCTGAGAAGAACAACCCTTCCAGAAGGGGAGGTATTGCCGAATGACTATCTATCTGTGTGACAGAAGCCTAGTAGGATACCAGCTATTGTTTAATTGCTTGTCAAGTACTAAAGGCTAGCTACCTTCTGTACTAACTATGCAATAGAACAAGTGTTCATGATCATAGTGATCTCTCAACAAATTCCTTTACTTCTATATGATTGATCAAATTTTGGAAAATAGAAACAGCTAAAAAAGGAGTAGTAAAGTTATAGTGGTATTCGGAATGGAAACACATTCGTGATATTAAGGTTGATGTGGTTATTAAAAGGTTATAGAACACTAACGAGCAAAAGTATAACCAGTATAATATTAGGAACGGAAGGTAGTAGCGATTACGAACTGGAAAAGAATGGGTATTGAGAAGCAAAAGCTCTAATGCTAAAAGCTATAATGAGAGTCTGTGCAATAGACTTGAAAGAAATTGGAATGATCACTTAACACATATTGAGTTTTCTTACGACAATAGATCATATGTCAGTATTGAGATATCGCCTTATGAGATCCTTGAGGGAAGACAATGTCGATCTCCCTTATGTTAGGATGAAGTTGTAGAGCGCAAGATGCTCGGACCAGCAGTGGTCCAAAGGACCAAGGATATGATAGATCTAATCAGAGGACGGCTGGTAGTAGCCCAAGATGAACATGATAAGTATGTTGATTTGACACGAATGGACAAAGAGTATGAAATAGGGGACCTAGTAATGTTATAGGTATCCCTTGGAAAGGATTGATGAGGTTCGGAAAGAAAGGAAAGCTAAGTCTACAATTTGTTGGACCCTTGGATATATTAAGACGTTTGGGAAGTTAGCATATGAGCTAGCCCTACCCCCGAACATGTAGCAAGTCATAACGTGTTTCACGTATCAATGTTAAGGAAGTGTAATTCGGATGCCAGATAAATAGGGGCATATGAGCGCATAGGCATGCGACCAGACATAACCTATAGGGAGCAACCAGAAAGGGTTATAGATCGAAAAGGAACAAGTGCTTAGGAGAAGGGTTATCAAACTAGTCAGAGTTTGATGGAAGAACCACAATGTGGGAAAATTTACTCGAGAGTTAGAAAGTGCAATGTTAAGAAAGTATCCCTATTCATTTTCTATCTGATTCCGGGACGGAATCCTTTTAAGGAGGGGAGACTGTAATAACCCCAATTTTTGGAAAATTTTTGAAACCCTTATGAATAGTGTTTTTGCTGAATGAGAAAACTTTTCATGCCACACTAGGTAGGGGTTCTTTTATGGATATTCTGAGATTTTATTGGCACTCTATATGACATATAAGTGTATGTAAAGATCGTCAGAATCCAATTCCGAACACTTTGATTTTTCCCGGAAATCCACCAGATACGGAAAGAATTGAGTATAAGGTAACAGGATAAAAAGGATTTAAATTAAAGGATTATAAGAGAGGATCATAAAAGGAATACAATATATTGAGAAAGGTTAAGGGAACCTAAGTAATAAGATCCCGGGTATGATCCCTCAAACGATAAACGAAAACGAAAGTTAAGCGAACCGTATAATAGATCAGCGGTCATTAGGCAAACAATTAGGAAGTTAATCAAAGGGATTAGAGAGGATGATGTCACCCAACCAATGAGAAGAGGACAAGGAGGGGAGGATGACATCATGAGGATGACCTAAGCATGACATAAGGGAAGGAGGTGTGGTTGATTAATAACCATGCAAATTTCATGGTTAAAAAAGGTAAATTACCAAAATCAAAAGCTAGTAACCAAGCAAACAACTCACAAAACACAAAGATATTTCATTTCTTCATGAAGCTCTCGGCTTCTTTCTTAACAAAATGAAGATCCAAGCTCCACCACTTACTATTTAGCAAGGTATTTATCTAAGCTTCCCCATGGATAGTTACATACTTCCTATAAGTTTAAGCTTCTAATTCCAAGCCAATCTTTTTCTATAAATCATGGAAGAAGATGGTGAATAGTGTTTTTCAAGAACTAAAATTTGTGTTCTTGAAGTTTTGTTTAGATTAAGCTTGGATAAGGACTTTAAGGGTGATTCCAAGCCATTCTCTTGATTCTCCACTCTCCAAGGAAGGTATAAACTACAAACCCTAGCTTTAGTTTTGAGTAATTAGGAATGAATATGTTTGATATAGTATATGTGAAGCATAATGCTTGTTTGTTTAAAGTTTGGTTGAGGTTGTAGAGATTAGTTGGTTTGGTGGTATTTTTGGAGTTGTAAATCTTGATAATTAGTTAAAGAACCTAAGTAAAGCTTTTAGTTCATGTGGGGAATAAGTATAAATTGTTAATGTTGAGTGTTGGGGCTGTTATGATGTAGTTTGGATGGAGTTTTGATTGGGTTGTGAATTGGGGTTGAATTGTGGTGGATTTGGAATGGTATAAATTTGGGAAATCGCGTAAACATAGCCGTCGTAATGCCCGATTTACCGTAGACTGTTTTTTTGTTCTTAACATCAGAACCCTTGAACTAACTGCTAGGTTTTGACCATTGCCATGTTTAGATAGTTCATGTTACGAGCTTCATTTTGATATGTGGTTCGTTTGATTCCGATGAACGGTTTAGGAGAAACGGCCGTTTTAAGTAACGACGTTTCGTGAACGAACCCTTACCCCTCACCTTACTTTGAAACATAGGTTAAAGACCTTAAAGGACTAATTGAAGTATGAAACATTTATGTAAGGTGTAATAGGCAGTTGGTAAGACACTCGCGAAGGAATCGCCTTAAAAATCGTAATGGTTAAATTATTAAAAATGGTGGAGCCGAGGGTACTCGAGTGACTTAAGAGAATCAGTAAGTGCAAAACGAGCGTTAGAGTCTGAGTTGGTTAGAGTATAGATTTACAAGTGACTTTGGTTTAATTCCAACTTACTTGTTGCTTATAGGTTACCAGACTCGTCCCGAGCCATTCGTAACCCCCAGTCGCTCAGGCAAGTTTTCTACCCGTTATACTGTTGTTGTGATGTATATGTGTATATGCATGATCCTGCGATAAATGCATATTTGTTATTAGCAAATTTTTGCGATATATTGTAGCATGTGATATGGTATATATGCATGCCTGTTTCATATTCTTGGATTATATATCTGTTGGTTAAAATGCTTACAGTTGCATAATACCTATGCTAGAGATAAGCGGTATTTGAATTTACCCTTAGTATAGGGGATCAAAAGGTGAACATATTTCTAAACCGGGAGTCGATGTTCCCGAGTATAATATATATATTTTTATATATATATGGTTATAGTTTTCAAAACTATTAATCGAATAAGGTTTATTCGATAACTTTAACTTTATTTTATTATTGAATATTATTTCGAATATTCATCCGAGGACTTATGACTCCTTTATATTATTATTGAATATTATTTCGAATATTCATCCGAGGACTTATGACTCCTTTATTTTATTATTGAATATTATTTCGAATATTCATCTGAGGACTTATGACTACTTTATTTTATTATTGAATATTATTTTGAATATTCATCCGAGGACTTATGACTCCTTTATTTTATTATTGAATATTATTTCGAATATTCATTCGAGGGCTTATGACTCAGTTTATATTATTTAATGATTATTAATTGGATAGTCATTTGAGGATGTATTGACTCCTTTATTTTATTTAATGAATATTATTTATAATATTCATTCGAGGTATTATGACTTCGCTTATTATTTAATAATATTCTTTATTTTATTTAAGAATAATGTTCGATAATCAAACTTACTTTTGATATTCAAATAAAGATATTACTTTCGTATAAGTATATCTTTGGTTATTTAATACTCATTTCAAGTATAAGTCTTACAACTTCTAGTTCAATTATTTGTATAAAGATTATTCTTTATGGGAATATTATTTAAATAATAATATTCAGACATTTTCTAAATATATTGGGACTGATTTACTTCATTAAATCAGCATTACTCCAAACACTCTTTAAAGTGTTTTCGAGTCTTCAAAATGATTTTTAAAAGTTAGAGCGGATCCCAAAACTCATTTTTATATTTAAGATCTTCCTTTTAAAAAGGGGATTTAAATACTCGCTCAAAACCTGAGGGATCTGGCTCTATGGTGTATTTTATATTCGCAACAAGGTTGCAGTTTTGGTAAATGAATTGATTACTTACCCAACGTTCGGGAAGTAAGTCCATCTATCGAGTCGGCATAAGCAACATGGGCTCAGTGGGCGTCCATGATAGTGTAAGTGGCTCAGTGGGAGTCTATCAAATGCATAAGTGGCTGAGTGGCAGTCCAGCATAAGGTCCCATTGCGACCAGGGTGATGACCAGTGGGGAATTCATCCATCTACTAGTAGAAAAGGTTACTTATTGGTATCTTTGCCTGATCAGCAAGATATCAGGTTTATGCCAAAATTCTTTCCTTTCCAAATTTATTGGATATTTGAAAGGCATATGTCATAGCCTACTCGTTTATTCGAGTATTTAACTCAACTCAAATAAGAATGTAATAAGTAAATAGTGGATCAAGCATCAGAGAGATCTCACAAAGTAACATCTGTCAAAGAATAAAGAAACATTGTTCATCTGCAGACTTGAAGATTCACTGGAAGAAGTTCAAGAATTTGATCATGCCTCAGTGATATAAATCAAGATCGTGGATTTAATCAAGTGACAGAGATCTCGTCAAGGTATCATTTATTACAAGGATTCAATCAGAACAACAAAGTCAAGACATGAAGAAACGTCACGAAAGTTAGTCACTCATGAACCAGACAGTACATCGAGTGTCAGCATTGAAGTGACGGAATTGATTCATAAGTCTCAGAGACTTTCAGAAGATTGTCAGAAGAATGGATGCTGCTCAGGGATAGTATTAATTCTCTATTAATTAATTAAGTCATATAATCTAATTAAGAGAATAAATTATATCTGCAAGGATTAATTTATTGATTAATTGAATTAAATTGATTAATTAATTTAGAATTAATATTAAGGATTTTCAGAATGTTAATTGATTAAAATCTGTGATAATTCTAAAAAGACAACTGATTGTACTAGTATGACAATTGGTATGACAATTGATAGTCATACCGAATGTCTTGCTAATTCAGTTGATTGTATTGATAGAATTTTCAATTAGATTAAAATCAATTATGTATTCAGAAAAACAATTTCAATTGTACTACTATGACAATCGGTATGACAATCAATAGTCATACCGAAAGTCTTGCTAGTTCATTTTAATTGTCTTCCTAGCTCTAATAGATTGTCTCACCGAAAGTCCTTCAAGCTCAAATAGATTGTCACACCAGTTCAACAACTTCGGCTGTGATTGTTTAAAAGAAAGCAGAAGACAATATCAACATATAACTCAGCAAAAACAGAGCAGCACATACAGAACAAGAAAACACAGCAGAAAACAAAAGAAAATATTTCATCATTCATCTGCTTATTCAAGATCAAATATTCTAGTTTGTTAATGTTAAATCCAAACCACTAGAATTACTTATCTTGTTCTTGTATATCAATCTAGCGGATTAAAATCCCTAGAACTTAATCTCAAATCGCTTTTAGCATTTGATCTTTTAATTACAAAAATAGAAAAAGTTCATGTCGAATTTATTCTAAATTTGTAATAATTGATTTGAGATTAAACCCTTGTAATCGATACCGTAGTTGTAACACCTTTCAAGTTTAATAAAAGTTTTATTTAACTTGAATTTTGTTTCACAATTTTATTCCGCATTTTATTCGACAAAACGGTATTGTTTGCATTCAACCCCCCCTTCTACAAACAAATTGGGACCTAACAATTGGTATCAGAGCCTTCTGATTAACGTACAAATCAAGATCCTAGACTTTTGTGTTTCTTTCACTTCTTGAATTTTTATTCACTCAAAAATTCATAATGACTACACAAAAAGTTGGAACCGTTAAAATTCCACTTTTCGATAAAGAAAATTATGTGATGTGGAAGAAGAAGATGCTACTGTTTTTACAGGTTGCTAATCCCAAATATTTGCAAGTGTTGAAGAAGGGTCCAAAAATTCCTATGGTTATTGAACCAGAGGTAATAGAGAATGATGTGGTGATCACCAAAGCGAGAACTTATGTGAAGGATCCTGAGGACTTCTCTCCTGCTGAAATAGAAGAAGCTTCCCTGGATGCTAGCCTTCAATTAATCTTAGTAGATTCCCTTAATCCCCTAATGAACAGACATGTGATGAATTGTAAAGATTCTAAACATATCTGGGAAACTATTGAGATTATTAATGAAGGCACAGAGGAAGTTAGGGAGAACAAACTAGAAATCCTAACCTCTGAGTATGAATACTTTAAATCTAATCCAGGAGAAGGAATCACTGAAGTGTTTGAGAGGTACAATGCATTGATCAACAACCTGAACATTAATGGTAAATACTATTCCATCAGGGAGGTCAATAAAAAGTTCCTTTTGACACTGCCAACTCATCTCGAACATAGAATCACTGCCATAAGAGAAGCAAGAGATCTGAGTGAGATTTCTTTGGAAAGGCTATATGGTGTGTTAAAGACTTATGAGTTGGAGCAGATTCAGCAGAAGGAAGTTTACGGGAAAGGAAGAGTGGTCAGCACGTCTACTGCTCTGGTAGCTGATGAACAACAACAACAACAACCACTATATCAACAACAATCTCAACAGTCAGATAGAATGGTACAGTCTTCCAAGGTTGAAGATAATGTGATAGTAGCAGAATTTGATTCACCTACTACAAATCAATCAGGAGATGATTATTATTCCTTGGAAGAACTGGAGCAATTGGAGGATGAGTCAATGGCCCTGATTGTCAAGAGATTCTCAAATGTCAGATTCAAAAGGAATCCCAAGTTCAAGTACAAGTCCAACTACAACAGATTCCAGAAAGGTGGATCTTCATCCTCTAACACCAGCAGTGGTGGGTATAAAACAGGGATGGTTGATCGAAGCACCATTCGATGCTTCAACTGTAATGAGTTGGGACACTTTGCCACAGAATGCAGGAAGCCAAAACAAGCAAGGAAGAACTCTTATGATTCTAATCAGAAGAGTAAATCTGAAAGGGCGTACCTGGCAAAGGGAAGAAGTTGGGATGATACTGACAGTGAAGACGAAGAAGTTGGGAATCTTGCTCTCATGGCTAGTGATGCAAGCACCTCATCGTCAAGAAAAGAGGGCATTAAACAGGTACAACCGGTAGTGTGGATTCTTGACAGTGGATCGTCAAGACATATGACCGGAGATAGAGCCCTGCTATCAAATGTGGTTGAGAAAGCTGGCCCAGTGGTTACCTTTGGAGATAACAGCAAAGGTTTAACGGAGGGATATGGCTGTTTGCAAGCTGGAAATGTTATCATTGAAAATGTATATCTTGTGCAAGGACTTGAACACAATCTGCTTAGCATTAGTCAGTTCTGTGACAACGGCTACAATGTTTTATTCGACAAGCTGAAGTGTCAGATTCTGCACAAGAAAAGTGAAAAACCCTCCTTAATGGGAATACGGAAAGGAAATCTGTTCGTAGCTGACATGAACTCTGGAAGCAATCTTGAAGTCAATTGTTTCTATGCAAAAGCATCGTCAAATGAGAGTTGGCTATGGCACAAGAGACTTTCCCATCTCAATTTCAAGACAATGAATTCTCTTGTCAAAAGAGAATTGGTAAGAGGTCTGCCTCAGCTGGAATTCTCTCCAGAAGGACTATGTGAGGCTTGCCAGAAAGGAAAGTCAAAGAAAGCAAGTCACAAAGGCACTGACACATCTTCCATAACTGGTGTTCTGCAATTATTGCACATGGATTTATTTGGTCCAGTTAATATCCTTTCTATGTCAAAGAAGTGTTACTGTCTTGTGATAGTTGATGACTATTCCAAGTATACGTGGGTTTTATTTCTTCACTCTAAGGATGAAACACCACAAGTTGTGATTGATCATATCAAGATGATTGAGTTAGATTCTAACGTCCCTGTTAGAGCAATAAGGTCAGATAATGGAACAGAATTCAAGAATGCACTTCTAAATGGATTCTGTACAGATAAAGGGATTACCAGACAATTTTCAGCTCCTAGAACCCCTCAGCAAAATGGAGTGGTAGAAAGGAAGAATCGTACATTGATTGAAGCTGCAAGAACGATGTTAAATGAATCAGGTCTTCCAATATACTTTTGGGCTGAAGCTGTCAATACTGCATGTTATACTCAGAATCGAACTCTAATCAACAAAGACTTCATGAAAACTCCTTATGAGATTTTGAATGAACAGAAACCTTCTATCAAATACTTTCATGTATTTGGTGCCAGATGCTTCGTGCTCAAGGATGGAGATGATCGTCGTGGTAAGTTCGAGGCAAAGGCATATGAGGGTATTTTTGTTGGATATGGAAGAAGATCATATAGAGTGTATATCATTGATCAACACAAAGTAAATGAAAGTGTCAATGTTACATTTGATGACACTAAACTCCCTAGTATCCAAACTGAAGATCCTTCTGAGAAACTGAAGTTTGATGATACGTCAGATTCAGAGTCAGAACATGGTCAAGAACCTGAGGTTGTTGCTGTTGAAGAACCTGTTAATCCTGATAATACTCAAGGTAATAGTGATGGAAACTCTGGAAACAATGGAGATACCACTGCTACTGACGGAGAATCTTCAAGTCAACATGGCAACAACTCAGGGGGAGATGCTGAAGGATCATCTAGTAGGACACAACATCACAATGAATTTCAAGGCGAATCATCAAGATCAAATCTTCCAAGATAGACTGTCTGGAATAAAGCTCACCCTTTTGAGTTGATTATTGGTGATCCAGATGTTGGAGTCAGAACTAGACGTGCTACTCAAAATGAGTGTCTGTTCTCAGGATTTCTTTCTGAGATGGAACCTAAGAAAATTGAAGAAGCACTAACTGATCCAGATTGGGTGATTGCTATGCAAGATGAACTCAATCAGTTTGAAAGTCAACAAGTCTGGAAACTGGTACCTAGACCTGTACACAAGAAAGCTGTTGGTACAAGGTGGGTATTCAGGAATAAACTAGATGAAGATGGTGTGGTTACAAGAAACAAGGCAAGACTGGTAGCTAAAGGGTATTCTCAAGCTGAAGGTATTGATTATGATGAAACCTATGCTCCAGTGGCTAGACTTGAGGCCATCAGGATATTTCTGGCATTCGCAGCATTTTCAAACTTTAAAGTTTATCAAATGGATGTCAAGAGCGCCTTTCTGAATGGAAAGCTGGATGAAGAGGTATATGTAGAGCAACCTCCTGGTTTTGAAGATCCAGATCATATGGATTTTGTCTTCTTTCTTTTCAAGGCTATCTATGGGCTAAAACAGTCACCAAGAAAATGGTATGACACTCTCTCTGAATTTCTTATTGAAAATAGCTTTATTAGAGGTGTCATAGACAAAACTCTCTTTTCTAAAAAACATAAGAATGATACTATATTAGTCCAAGTCTATGTGGATGATATAATATTTGGGTCTACTAATGATAATCTCTGTAAGAGATTTGCTAAGTTAATGCACAGCAAGTTTGAAATGAGCATGATGGGAGAGCTGAAGTTCTTTCTTGGATTACAAGTAAATCAAAGGTTAGATGGAACATTTATTTGTCAATCCAAGTATCTCAAGGAACTCCTCAAAAAATACAATCTAGAGGATTCTGCATCAGCAAGGACTCCATCAACTACAGCTGTCAAGCTTGGACCATGTGAAAACTCCATTAAGGTAGATGTCACAAGCTACAGAGGTATGATTGGCTCGTTACTCTATCTTACTGCAAGTAGACCAGATATTATGTATGCTACATGCCTATGTGCAAGGTTCCAAGCGGATCCTAGAGATATTCATCTCGTTGTTGTTAAACGAATCTTAAGATATCTTAAGGGAACACCAAATCTAGGTATTTGGTACCCTAAAGAATCTGGTTTTAACCTTGTCGGATATACAGATTCAGATTATGCAGGAAGTGTTGTTGATAGGAAAAGCACCTCAGGAAGTTGTCAATTCTTAGGAAGCAGGCTAGTCTCATGGTACAGCAAGAAACAGCAAACAGTTTCCAACTCAACGGCCGAGGCTGAATATATTGCTGCTGGAAGCTGCTGTGCTCAGATCTTGTGGATTAGGAACCAACTACGAGACTATGGCTCTGTATTGAACAAGATTCCTATTTTATGTGACAACACAAGTGCAATAGCCATCACCAACAACCCTGTGCAGCACTCGAGGACAAAGCACATTGACATCAGGTATCATTTTATTAGAGAGCACGTCATGAATGGTACTGTTGAACTATTTTTTGTTCCAACAGAAGAACAAATAGCAGATATTTTCACTAAACCACTTGACGAATCCACATTTACCAGATTAGTTGGTAAATTGGGCATGTTAAATAGTTTTTGTGATTAATTTAATTAATATCTGGAATCTGTTCTTGAATGAATTTACAAATGAATTTTTCATAAATGAAAAATTCATTTGCAAATTTATTTTATCATTTTATCATATTTCTTGCTTATTTCTATGTAATATATATTATCTTATCTATGTTATTTACTCTACTTGTTAATTTAAAATATCTCAGAATATTTTATTTCCTCTAAAAATATTTTTCTATGAATTTTATTTGCTAAAATTCAACAGAAATCTATTTTTGGAATAAAAATAATTAATTCTGAAATATTGTCTTTATTTTCTGTAAAAATTTTAAGTATTTATTTCAGTTTTACTATTTTGTAATAAAGTTTCAGTACATTAATAGTTGTCTGTACATATTCATTTTGTTTTTTACTAGAAAGACAATCGGCAAGACAATTAAAATTGTCTTGCTGAAAATCATTTCAGTAAACATGTAAATATAAATCTGTTAATGCTTATTTTATCTTATTCTAGAAAGACAATCGGCAAGACAATTGAAATTGTCTTGCTGAAAGTCATTTTAGTAATATTGATTGCTTATTTTAATATCAGATTAATTTTATAACTGGCAAGACAATCGGTAGGACTATTGATTGTCATGCCAGTAATAAAATTAATATCAGAATTATATTGTTTTATTTTGTACTGGTATGACAATCGGTATGACTATCAGATTGTCATACCAGTTGTTTATTTTTATTTGTTTCTTTTCCTTCTTTTGCCTGGTATGACAATCGGTATGACAATCCCGGATTGTCATACCAGCTGTTATATAAGGCTTTTGCTGTGTTATGTTAAATCATTTTCAACATAACAGTTCATTTTCAAGAATTTTGAACAGTTTTTCACTCTCTTTTTCTCTCTTCTCTCTCCTCGAACAAGAACCAAACCAAAAACCTGTTATTTCCTTGCTCGAGTTTTTACTCAGCAAACTTAATCATCACTTTAGTGATATATACATATAAGTATATACATAAAGAAGTGCTGTTGAATTTTCTGAAAAATAAAAGTTATTATAAAAAACGCAAAAATCAAATTAAAATCAGTTTGCCCCTTCAAATTCCATTTTAATTTTAATTTCTTATTTGTGTCTTTTGGTGTGTCAAAACTGTGTTAGTGATTTAAGAATTTTAATGAGATAAATTTCTGTCTAAATTTTTCGATTATAATTAATTTAATTCGAATTATTAAATTAATTTAATTAATTCGAATTTTCTTAATATTATTCTTAAAATTCTGAAAAGCTTGTGTCTTATTATTATTTTATAAAAAAAAATGGCTCTCAATTTCCAAATTGTCGCGCATAATCAAGTTGGTTATTTCAATCCGGAAAAATGTGATGTTGAAAAATTTAAGCCTTGGATTAGATTTTTAAATGATCATTCGATTGTTAGCTCTGCTATTAAATCAAATGTGATTTTAAACGTCGATCTACTTAGACTGATTTGCACAACTTCTACTGTGGCCGATGATTCAAAATCTTTTTCATTCACCATCGCAAACACACAGTATGTAGTTGATGAAACAGTCGTCAATCGTGCGTTAAATTTTCCACTAGACAATTTCTGTAATTTACCCTCTGAAAATGATATCACAACTTTTTTCAATGCTATTCACTATCAGGGGGTGATCAATTTAACCAAACTTTCTAAATCAAATTTGGTGTCTGAATGGGATATATTCTTCGATACACTTTCCAAAGTGTTTGCCAACTGCACAAAATCTAATTTTCATAACATTACTTCCACCCTGCAGTATATTGGTCTTGCGGTTGTTTTCAATCAAAGGATCAATTTTGGCAAACTACTTTTTCCCATTCTCTTGAGACGTCTAACTTCTGCTTTACGTGATCATTCTACAAATCGTAGGGTATCATGTTACTATGCTCGTTTTCTTATGCTCATAGCAGATCATCTACTCACCCCTGAACACAAAGCACTTTTTGCTAACTCTGCTGTAACCGAACCCCCACCAATTAGCAAAAAGATTTACACTCGCCAAGACACAACCTTCAAATTTATGCAAGTACCAGTACTTGTATCTGCTTTCATGGCCAATTATATTCCCTTGCCTATTTTTAATCTTCCCGGCCATGAACAGCAACCTCAACCTCCAGTGGTTCAAGCCACCCAGGCTCTTCCATTACAGGTAGTAACTCCTCACTCTCACTCTCACTCTCTTCCTACTTCTGTTAACAGACCCTCAGTGGTTGATAGGGCTGACCATGAAGTTGTAGAACCACAGCTTCAATCCCAGGTCATAGAGCCAAACACAGAGTCTCATTCTATCTCACCCTCTCCCCCACTGTCTAAAATGTTACCCAGAAGATTACTAGGAAGTAGTACAATGTCAAATATGAGTGAACCCTCAGCTCTGCCTCCTCCTAAGAAAAGAAAAACCTATTCTGAGGCATCTGAAAGCCCATCCTCGTCCTCCCAACAGGACATGGACTTTGAAATGGCCAATGAACAGTTACTAGAGGCATTCTCTCAACAGGATGCATCTATTGAAATTCGCCATCGGGCCATGGCATCTTGTACTGAGTCAAGCACAATTCCATTACTCACAATGGAACCATACACTTCCCCAGATAATACTCAGGACACCCAGCGAGGAGTGCACGTAGAGTCGGTTACAGTGCCTGCCATAGTTACGGCAGAAGAGCAGTCACATGCTTCAGAGGGAAAATCTGACTCTCCGCCATCTTTAATAGAGTCATTTTCTCCCCTCCCAGATCCAACAACTCTGGCTCCCTTATGGGATTCTCCACTCGCAGATTTATCTGGAGAAAGTGGAGGGCAACTCGGTCAATCTATCCCTGAAGCAATTCAGACATCTATTCCAAAAGATTTGATAGCATTGACTGAGGATCGGGACTCGCGAATTCCCATTGCACCACCACTGACCTCTCTTGAAGAGGCTAGGGTGATTTTTAATGCAGGTACAAAAGAACAGCAATTGGAAGACTCCTCACGAGCAATCATATTGAGAGAAACACATGCACGTGAGATGAGTGAACCAAATACGAGTGAACTTCAGGTGAGAGCACACACAGACACTGATACTGTCAACCTGTTAGCTCAGATTGCTGCCCTGAAAGAAGAACTTGCTAAAAGTCAAGCTGAAGCTCAAGCATTCAAAGCACAAGTGGTTGAACGGTCTTCTTCTTCCACCTCTGTCGACAATCAGCTTGCAATCATAAGGAATGACATCTCAGATTTAAAGACTACTGTAATACCAAAGCTCAATTCTATTCAGGACACTCCAAATTTATCAGCTGATGACATATCCAACTTCTGCTCCCTACATACAAGAATGACTTCTCTTGAAGACCTCGTTGAGATGAATCATTCACTGGACAACTCAAGATTTCTAAAGATAGAGACGGGCATGGAACATCTAAATGAAGGCATGAAGCACTTATATTACATGATCAAGAATTCTCATTGCCCTAATGAAGAACAAAGAGCTTATTTTGAAGGACCGTCTGGTGGAGGATCAGGCTCTGGAAGTGGTGGAGGTTTCAAAGGAAAGTCAGTAGAGGATCCCTCAACTAAGGGGGAGAAGAAAGGGAGTAGTTCCAAAGGGAAAGAAAAAGATACTTCTGCTGGAGATAAAGGAAAGGCTGATGATGCCTACTACAGTGGAGAACAGGATGACTTCGATATTTTTGACATTCCCACTGAACCAGTTCAGGAAGATAAAGATGGGTTATTTGAAGCTGAAGAAGAAAGTGATTTTGAAGATTGGGAAGAAGAAGATACAGTGGATCCTAGGTTTGAGAAAGAATTTCAGAAAGAGCAGTCAGAGATGCAAAGAAAAGAAGCTGAACTCAAGAAGGTCTCACAGATCATTGATAGGAGAAAAGACATACAATAAAACAGAAACTCTTCAAAAGCAACGTCTTCATGACATTAAAGCTCAAGAAAGGAGAAGAGATGTCAGACTGAAGATTGGTGGAAAGTGGGATGAAGCTAGGAGAGTACTCGATATGCCTCAGCTATGCACTAACAATGATAGGCAGTTCTTACATCTTCTTGACAAGCTGGAAATCTCAAATCCTAACAATGACATGTACATGAATGCTATCAAGACTGAAGTCTCAAGGATCACAGCTGCTTTTGATAGATCCCTAAATGAGATGAGCATTTTTGTATATTGTCAGAGTGAAGGATCATTCAAAGTGTCACTTCATCTATTTGAGAATCGTTCGTTGTCAGAGATTTGGGTTCTTTTAAACAAAGTGAAAAGAAGCTCAGAGTTGAATGAAGTTCTTCGGGAAAGGCTTAAAGAGTTTGCCAGCAGGGCTAGTCCTCAAGTGGTCAACAATCCTCATCAGGTGAGATTCTTTAAGTCTGATTGTCTTCAAATCTGTCAGCTAGATGTACAATCTCTTAAAGACTACTCAGCTAAGCATCTGGTCTGGATGGAACATCATTTGAGAACTGCTGGATATTCATCCATGTTGAAGACTCAAGCTGCTGACTTGATTCAAGCTTATTGTGAGAAGAATGTTAAAAGGTACAATCAACTCAAGAATAAGTTGAAGACAGTTGGAGTTCAACCAGTCAGACCTGCAAGCTTCACTTCAGAAAAGGATCGTGTTTTTGACAAGGAATTGCTTCAAGATTTAGAAGAAGGTGAAGTCAGAAGAGAAGACAACTAAAGTCAATTAGCTCAAAACTCAATGTAATATGATTAGAGCGTTATGAATCAAGATAGTCTAATGTAGTTATATGTTCAGGCTAGAGGAACATCTATCTTGTATTCACTTGTAAATTTCATTTGGAATCTGGAAAATGTTAAATATAATCCAGAACTTTTCTGCTATTTACTTTACATTACTGTTTATATCTTTTTCTTATTTGTTAGTTGAGTTATCCTCTAGGTATTTGTTGTTATTGTCTAACAAGCAAATAGGGGGAGATTGAAAGGCATATGTCATAGCCTACTCGTTTATTCGAGTATTTAACTCAACTCAAATAAGAATGTAATAAGTAAATAGTGGATCAAGCATCAGAGAGATCTCACAAAGTAACATCTGTCAAAGAATAAAGAAACATTGTTCATCTGCAGACTTGAAGATTCACTGGAAGAAGTTCAAGAATTTGATCATGCCTCAGTGATATAAATCAAGATCGTGGATTTAATCAAGTGACAGAGATCTCGTCAAGGTATCATTTATTACAAGGATTCAATCAGAACAACAAAGTCAAGACATGAAGAAACGTCACGAAAGTTAGTCACTCATGAACCAGACAGTACATCGAGTGTCAGCATTGAAGTGACGGAATTGATTCATAAGTCTCAGAGACTTTCAGAAGATTGTCAGAAGAATGGATGCTGCTCAGGGATAGTATTAATTCTCTATTAATTAATTAAGTCATATAATCTAATTAAGAGAATAAATTATATCTGCAAGGATTAATTTATTGATTAATTGAATTAAATTGATTAATTAATTTAGAATTAATATTAAGGATTTTCAGAATGTTAATTGATTAAAATCTGTGATAATTCTAAAAAGACAACTGATTGTACTAGTATGACAATTGGTATGACAATTGATAGTCATACCGAATGTCTTGCTAATTCAGTTGATTGTATTGATAGAATTTTCAATTAGATTAAAATCAATTATGTATTCAGAAAAACAATTTCAATTGTACTACTATGACAATCGGTATGACAATCAATAGTCATACCGAAAGTCTTGCTAGTTCATTTTAATTGTCTTCCTAGCTCTAATAGATTGTCTCACCGAAAGTCCTTCAAGCTCAAATAGATTGTCACACCAGTTCAACAACTTCGGCTGTGATTGTTTAAAAGAAAGCAGAAGACAATATCAACATATAACTCAGCAAAAACAGAGCAGCACATACAGAACAAGAAAACACAGCAGAAAACAAAAGAAAATATTTCATCATTCATCTGCTTATTCAAGATCAAATATTCTAGTTTGTTAATGTTAAATCCAAACCACTAGAATTACTTATCTTGTTCTTGTATATCAATCTAGCGGATTAAAATCCCTAGAACTTAATCTCAAATCGCTTTTAGCATTTGATCTTTTAATTACAAAAATAGAAAAAGTTCATGTCGAATTTATTCTAAATTTGTAATAATTGATTTGAGATTAAACCCTTGTAATCGATACCGTAGTTGTAACACCTTTCAAGTTTAATAAAAGTTTTATTTAACTTGAATTTTGTTTCACAATTTTATTCCGCATTTTATTCGACGAAACGGTATTGTTTGCATTCAACCCCCCCTTCTACAAACAAATTGGGACCTAACAATATTGCAATTCTGTTCATACTTTACATGACAGAGGTTTTCAGGAAATGTATGTATATATAGGTGTATATATATATCGGGACTTAATGAAGTATATCATAACTTCATTTCCTTCAAAATATTTCAAAGATTGAATCTATTCAAGTCTTATCTTGTAGTCTCATCAGTGTGATGAACTTTTGAAACTAATTATAACTTGAACGGTGGTAGTTCAAGTAGTATTTGGAAAAGATATAAGTATATTGGAGTATCTTGTAACTTCATCTTTTAAACTTATATCTAGTAAATGATTATCTTATGCATGACAAAGATTTTCAGAAAAATGTTGAGACAAGGTTAGATATATGAGATCACCTTGCAACGATATTTTTATACAGTTATACACTGGAACTCTGTGTGTATTATGCATGGAAGAGGACTTACCATATTTTGAAAAGTATATATGTATATATATATACTGAATATTTTGCGACTTCATCGCATTAAGATATCAACTTGGTTCATTTCTTTTGACCAAGACTTTCATGAGTACTATGAGAAGGCTCATATATTAATCATTATACATATTATTTTGGTGGGCTTGCTGCTCACCCTTGCTTCTTCTTTCATCACACAACATCAGATAGATAAGATGAACGGGACCAAGCTCCCAATTCGCAAGCGGATAGGTAACGTTCCACAGCTTTCTGGAAGCGTTGAGGCCGCTGTAGCTGAGGTAGAAATTACCAATAGGCTAAGTTTTCAACTAATAATGTACCAGACTTATGTATATTATGAATTGTAATAATGGCAAAGAAATGTAAATTTATTCAGAAACCTGTTTAAGGTGCATTGGCATATAATTATGGAATAAAACGACTTGTGATTATTTTTGGATATTCATCTCTGAGGCTATAACTTGTGGTGTGTGTGTTTAATGGTGAGGTCACAGTACAGAGTAGTTGATTATTTATTAAGATTGGGTGTTGTTAAGGGAAATGGAACTCGTGACAACCCGGATCCCCGACCTCGGATTTGGGGGTGTTACACTAAACAATGATCAAACGAGATGATTCAAAGGAATCAAGTTTCTTGTTAAACAATCAATAGAATTGGATATTCATTTTAAGTTTTTAAAACCAAGGTTAGGCTGCTGATCAGTCACGCACTAACCCCGAGCAAAGCACACAGCACTGCTCTAACTACTGGATCCAAGGCACACATTGGCCTAACTTGACCATTGATATGGTCTGACCACGAATCTGGTTCACATAAAGAAAACTATCCAATTCTAAAGCAGTTCAATATGATAAATAATATAATTCAATAAAACTGGATCATAATCAATAACAATAAAACATTTGTATAAGAGCATGGTGAAAATTTATGAGTACCAAAAAGGGTATGTCAAAGTATATAAAAGAAATGGCCTCTAGCCTGTAGGATAATCAGGTATTAGGTGAATAATGTTTTTTACAAGGTTTTAGTACTTTGATGTCACAAGGTATGGTTGAGTATAAAAGTTTCTGTATGTTTAAACAGTTCTGTTCTAGTGTTTGGTATATGATGAATATAAATTTGTGGAGCAGTATCGTGTTTGTGTGGTTTAGTATCTGGTAAATCAACAAGAAATGGTTCACAAAGAATAAGGCTTACGGTTCAAAGGTCAAATGATGTGGCTCAGGTTCAAGGCTGGAGGATTCAAAGTACTTTCAACATAAAACAGAGCTATTTTGAATACTTAACAATATGTCATGAGAGAATTTAGAAATATTTGCATTATATCTCGAAAAAGGTTTAAATGTACTTGCCTTACAGGGCTTTACAACTATTACTGATCAACTCTGAGCCGACTCTGCCGCTCAGGCTTTATTGTCTATCCACTAGATCACTCTGGAGTCGACCTCAACACTTAAGTCCTTTGATTGGAACCTTACTGAGCTTTTCGACTGACCACCAACTATCTTTCATTCAATGCCAATTCTCGGGCATTCCGACTAGAACCGGAGACTGACCGGACACAGAATTCTCGGGCATTCCGACTAGAACCTGAGGCTAAACAATGATCAAACGAGATGATTCAAAGGAATCAAGTTTCTTGTTAAACAATCAATATAATTGGATATTCATTTTAAGTTTTTAAAACCAAGGTTAGGCTGATGATCAGTCACGCACTAACCCCGAGCAAAGCACATAGCACTGCTCTAACTACTGGATCCAAGGCACACATTGGCCTAACTTGACCATTGATATGGTCTGACCACGAATCTGGTCCACATAAAGAAAATGATCCAATTCTAAAGCAGTTCAATATGATAAACAATATAATTCAATAAAACTGGATCATAATCAATAACAATAAAACATTTGTATAAGAGCATGGTGAAAATTCATGAGTACCAAAAAGGGTATGTCAAAGTATATAAAAGAAATGGCCTCCATCCTGTATGATAATCGGGTATTAGATGAATAATGTTTTTTACAAGGTTTTAGTACTTTGATGTCACAAGGTATGGTTGAGTATAAAAGTTTCTGTATCTTTAAACAGTTCTGTTCCAGTGTTTGGTATATGATGGATGTATATTTGTGGAGCAGTATCGTGTTTGTGTGGTTTAGTATCTGGTAAATCAACAAGAAATGGTTCACAAAGAATAAAGCTTACGGCTCAAAGGTCAAATGATGTGGCTCAGGTTCAAGGCTGAAGGATTCGAAGTACTTTCAACATAAAACAGAGCTATTTTGAATACTTAACAATATGTCACGAGAGAATTTAGAAATATTTGCATTATATCTCGAAAAAGGTTTAGATGTACTTGCCTTACAGGGCTTTACAACTATTACTGATCACCTCTGAGCCGACTCTGCCGCTCAGGCTTTATTGTCTATCCACTAGATCACTCTGGAGTCGACCTCAACACTTAATTCCTTTGATTGGAAACTTACTGAGATTTTCGACTGACCACCAACTATCTTTCATCCAATGCCAATTCTCGGGCATTCCGACTAGAACCGGAGACTGACCGGACACAGAATTCTCGGGCATTCCGACTAGAACCTGAGGCTAAACAATGATCAAACGAGATGATTCAAAGGAATCAAGTTTCTTGTTAAACAATCAATAGAATTGGATATTCATTTTAAGTTTTTAAAACCAAGGTTAGGCTGCTGATCAGTCACGCACTAACCCCGAGCAAAGCACACAGCACTGCTCTAACTACTGGATCCAAGGCACACATTGGCCTAACTTGACCATTGATATGGTCTGACCACGAATCTGGTTCACATAAAGAAAACTATCCAATTCTAAAGCAGTTCAATATGATAAATAATATAATTCAATAAAACTGGATCATAATCAATAACAATAAAACATTTGTATAAGAGCATGGTGAAAATTTATGAGTACCAAAAAGGGTATGTCAAAGTATATAAAAGAAATGGCCTCTAGCCTGTAGGATAATCAGGTATTAGGTGAATAATGTTTTTTACAAGGTTTTAGTACTTTGATGTCACAAGGTATGGTTGAGTATAAAAGTTTCTGTATGTTTAAACAGTTCTGTTCTAGTGTTTGGTATATGATGAATATAAATTTGTGGAGCAGTATCGTGTTTGTGTGGTTTAGTATCTGGTAAATCAACAAGAAATGGTTCACAAAGAATAAGGCTTACGGTTCAAAGGTCAAATGATGTGGCTCAGGTTCAAGGCTGGAGGATTCAAAGTACTTTCAACATAAAACAGAGCTATTTTGAATACTTAACAATATGTCATGAGAGAATTTAGAAATATTTGCATTATATCTCGAAAAAGGTTTAAATGTACTTGCCTTACAGGGCTTTACAACTATTACTGATCAACTCTGAGCCGACTCTGCCGCTCAGGCTTTATTGTCTATCCACTAGATCACTCTGGAGTCGACCTCAACACTTAAGTCCTTTGATTGGAACCTTACTGAGCTTTTCGACTGACCACCAACTATCTTTCATTCAATGCCAATTCTCGGGCATTCCGACTAGAACCGGAGACTGACCGGACACAGAATTCTCGGGCATTCCGACTAGAACCTGAGGCTAAACAATGATCAAACGAGATGATTCAAAGGAATCAAGTTTCTTGTTAAATAATCAATATAATTGGATATTCATTTTAAGTTTTTAAAACCAAGGTTAGGCTGATGATCAGTCACGCACTAACCCCGAGCAAAGCACATAGCACTGCTCTAACTACTGGATCCAAGGCACACATTGGCCTAACTTGACCATTGATATGGTCTGACCACGAATCTGGTCCACATAAAGAAAATGATCCAATTCTAAAGCAGTTCAATATGATAAACAATATAATTCAATAAAACTGGATCATAATCAATAACAATAAAACATTTGTATAAGAGCATGGTGAAAATTCATGAGTACCAAAAAGGGTATGTCAAAGTATATAAAAGAAATGGCCTCCATCCTGTATGATAATCGGGTATTAGATGAATAATGTTTTTTACAAGGTTTTAGTACTTTGATGTCACAAGGTATGGTTGAGTATAAAAGTTTCTGTATCTTTAAACAGTTCTGTTCCAGTGTTTGGTATATGATGGATGTATATTTGTGGAGCAGTATCGTGTTTGTGTGGTTTAGTATCTGGTAAATCAACAAGAAATGGTTCACAAAGAATAAAGCTTACGGCTCAAAGGTCAAATGATGTGGCTCAGGTTCAAGGCTGAAGGATTCGAAGTACTTTCAACATAAAACAGAGCTATTTTGAATACTTAACAATATGTCACGAGAGAATTTAGAAATATTTGCATTATATCTCGAAAAAGGTTTAGATGTACTTGCCTTACAGGGCTTTACAACTATTACTGATCACCTCTGAGCCGACTCTGCCGCTCAGGCTTTATTGTCTATCCACTAGATCACTCTGGAGTCGACCTCAACACTTAATTCCTTTGATTGGAAACTTACTGAGATTTTCGACTGACCACCAACTATCTTTCATCCAATGCCAATTCTCGGGCATTCTGACTAGAACCGGAGACTGACCGGACACGAAATCGCGGCGGCAAAGCCAAAAATGGGAGAAAACAGTCACGGACAAGAAGGAAACAGGGGAACAGGAAAAGGACGAAGAAGCGTGCGAATAGAAGCGTGAAGGAGAGGCACAAAAGAGATTGATAATTGAGAGATTAATCCCGAAAGATAAGAAAGAGTGAAACTGTGGGATTTTTGTGAGGAAGAGAAGAGGGAGATGGGTATTTGTGTGTGTATTTGTATTTATTTTTACTAAATTAAGCAATAGCAGCACAACACCTGTCCAACAAATTCCTGAGAAATTGACACGTAGCTGATTCAGGATACACATCTCTCTTTTTTTTTTTTCTGCCCGGTTCTGACCCGTACTTTGGATTTTAACGAACCATGTTGCACATAAAATAAATTCGGAAAATTAACAAAATAGTCTTAAAATTTTCTAAAAATCCCGAAACTAATCAAATAAAATTTCCATAATTTTTAAAGCATTTTTGAAACGCAACTCGTACCCGCATTTCACAATTAACGAACCGAGGTGCACTTAAAACAATTTCAGAAAATCATGAGAATAGTTTTAAAATGTTATAAATATCCCAAAGTTAATTGAAACATAAATTTCAAAATTTTAAAACAATTTTTACAACACAATTTATACCCGCTTTTTAAAAATTAACGAAACAACGCGTGGGTGAAATTAATCCAAAAAATTTCCGAAACAATTTTAAAATTCTCAAAATAGTACAGACTTAATAAAATATAAGTTTCATGATTTTTGAAGATTTCCATAATTAAATATGGATTTTACCATTAAACATTCTCAGAAAATCATTTATAAATAAATAATTAATGAAATATTGATTTCTCAATTTTATAAAATCCTAAAAATAATTAATGTAATTATAAATCATAAAAACAATTTTAGAGACACTTCAAATATTTATACAAATAAATTTTCATTAGATCCACTTTAAAAGTGAAACAATTCAATACAATTCCTTAATTGATCACGCGGACAACCCGATACATCATAAATCACACATAGATAATAATCAAACAACACTTAGCGGTCAAAACCAATACATATATTTTATTTAATAAATTCCATAATAACCAAATATTTAAATAATTCAAAAATACACGAGTCGTTATAAAGTCTCCCTGGACAGCAGCTTACAATTGATATTGATTGAGTTACTTGTCAATGTGATGTACAACAACATTGTCAACTGTGATACTGCTAAGCAAATATGGGAGAAGATTGAAATACTTCGTGAAGGAACTGAGGAAGTTAGATCTAATCAAACAAGAATACTGATTTCACAGTATGAGGGTTTTATGGCTAAACCTATGGAAAGCATTACTGAAGTGTTTAAAAGATTTAATAAGCTGATAAATGACTTGCAGCTTCATGAAAAGTACTATGAAGCTGAGGAGGTGAATCTAAAGTTCTTGCTTACTCTTCCTGATCATTTGGAATAGAAAATATCAGCAATCAGGGAAGGGAGAGACTTGAGCAGGATAACTCTGAAAGTTCCATATGGAATTCTCAAAACTTATGAACTAGAGATGATTCAAAGGCAATCATTGAAATCTGGCTAAGAACATGTTATAGATGCTTCAAGTGCTTTAATAGTAAATGTAGGCCAAACATCCAATGATGAACCCAGATCTCATACCTCAGTTGTCTCAACAAGTGAGCAGAGAACAACTGATTCACAGGAGCAAGTCATACTAGAATTGGAAAAGGATAAGTTCTACACTCTGGAAGAACTGGATGAGCTAGATCAGTCAATGGCCTATATGGCTAGAAAATTCTCTAACATTAGAGTAAGGAAGCCAAGATACTTCGAAAGTAAAGGATAGTCTTTTAACAAAGTCAGCAGCTGTAAATAGAAAGGGAAGTACAATTCTGATAGCAAAAGTGGTTACAAAACTGGATATGTTGACATATCTAATATAAGGTGCTTCAGCTGTGATGAACTAGGTCACTTTGCTACAGAATGCAGGAAACCCACGAAGGAAAAGAAAGATAAGGCTTATCTTGAACTTGAAGCAAAATATGAAACTCTTCTGAAGAAATAGCAAAGCAAAGCTTATATTGTAGAAGGTAAAAGTTGGGATGATTCTGAAAATGATGAAGATGAAGAACTCGGAAACTATGCACTCATGGCCTTGAAGCAAGGAGAATCATCCTCATCTAAATCATAGGTACCAACCCTTACCTCCACTGATTTAAATGAGAATCAATATATGGAAACTGTTGAAAAAATGAACACATAAATGTTTCATATTCATACAAGCATGGTTGCTTCTAATGAAGAAGTTACCAGATTAACAAAGTTAAATGAGAAGCTTGAAAGTGAAAAACAAGAAGCTGAATTGTTGATAGTGGAGCTTGAAGCCTTGAAACAAGAAAATGGCTATCTGAAAAACAAGCTCAAGTGTGCAAATGAGATTGAGGGTGTGTTAAGAGAAAAACTGGAGAAAAGTGAAGTAAAGTTGAAGTCCTTCAAGAATGCATCTGAATTGGTTGGTTAATACCATGAGAAAAACAAACCATGTGCAAACATTGCCATTGGTCTTGATTATAATACCTTAAACAGCAAGAAGAAAAACACCGGTGACGGAGGAAAAGCAACAAATAGTGAAAATATTCCAGCAATGCTGAAAAATGTTGGGTCACCAGTATTTAAGACTTGTGAGGTAAACTTCAGTGAAGAGGAATTGATTATCAAGCAAGAAATTGCAGATGAGGATAATGAAAAGAGGAATGCAGATTTAATTCAATCTTCCAAGGCTGAAGAAAATCTCATGGACAACCAAAGTACCAAGACTCCAGTCAAAGAAACCAAGATTGAAGATGCAAGTAAGAAGAAGAAAAATAGAAGTGGAAGAATTGGGAAAAACAAAAGCAACAATCTGAACTATGTTGCAGACCTTCCTGGCAAGAAGTGTGGAATATGTAGTTCTATAAATCATCTAACTCATCTTTGTAAAAAGGGTGTTAGTAAGCCAACTGAAGAAACTTGCAAATACAATGAAGCAGATTTAGATGATCCCTACTCATTCTGTGATAAGTTTGATTGCATCCCTTGCAACTTGAAAGTGATGAAGAGTTGTCACAAACTGAGAGTAGACCTAAAAGAAACACAAATTGAGTCTACATCAGAAAGAGAAAATGCATAACAATCATTGAACTCTATTTTATCTGAAACAAATCACTCTCCTTCTGCTAAATTAGTTAACAAGAAGAAAGTACCCAATACTGCTTGGGTTACTAAACAAACCTGAATCTCATTTTGTGCAGGGCAAAGAGAAGAATGTCATATGGATCATTGACATTGAATGTTCCAGACATATGACAGGTGATAAGGCCCTGCTATCACAGTTTGAGAAGAAAGCTGGCCCATTGGTGACCTTTGGAGACAACAATAAAGGATTCACAATGGGATATGGCAATATTGTTTCTAAAAATGTTGTCATTGATGATGTAGCACTGGTAGTTGGTCTTGAGGTGAATCTTCTCAGTGTTAGCCAAGCAAGAAAACTGGTGAAATTGCTCTGAAAGGGGCAAGGAAAGGAAGCTTGTTTGTTGCAGACTTGGACTCAACAAATAAGGATGGTATTTGTTACTTCTACACCAAGGCATCAGAAGAACAAAGCAAGCTATGGCACAAGAAGTTGGCTCACTTGAATTTTAAGGCAATTAACAATTTAGTCAAAACGAAGTTAGTAAGAAACATGCCCAAGCTGGAGTTTGCTCAAGTTGAAGTCTGTGAAGCTTGTCAGAAAGTAAAGATGAAAAGATCTAGTCACAAGTCAAAAACTGTGAATTCTATTAGTGCACCCTTGCAACTTATTCACATGGACTTGTTTGGACTAGTAAATGTCTTATCAATCTCAAGGAACATATATGCACTTGTGATGGTGGATGATTTCTCAAGATACACTTGGGTAGAATTTATGTACTCTAAAGATGAAACTCCATATATCATAATTGAGAATATCAAGAAGATAGAAAAGCAGGCTGGAGATTTCAATTATGTGAAAAGACTGAGAAGTGACAATGGAACAGAATTCAGAAATGCTACATTAAGTGAATTATGTAAAGGCAAAGGCATTGTTCAAGAATTCTCAGCTTCCAGGACACCTCAACAAAACAGAGTAGTTGAAAGAAAGAACAGAACATTGGTTGAAGCTGCTAGAACAATGCTGCAAGATGCCAACAAGTTTCTGGGAAGAGGCTGTCAACACTGCATGTCATACTCAGAACATATATCTCATTAACAAGGCACATGGCAGGTCACCCTACTCAATCATGTCGAAGAGAAAGCCTACTGTAAAGCATCTTCATGTGTTTGGAAGCAAGTGTTACATTTTGAAAGACAATTCTGTATATGTGGGAAAATTAGACTCAAAGGTCTTTGAAGCAATTTTTTTGGGATATTCACTGAAAAGAACATCCTAAAAAGTGTATGTGACTAATCAAAAGAAGATTATGGAAAACACAGATGTGACCTTTGATGATGACAAGTGCCCAGGATTGGAATGCCTTGATAAAAAAGAAGCTGAAGCCCTTACATTTGAAAACCTCAACATTGATAGTGATTCTGATGGAGAAGATGAAGTCAATGCATAAAAAATGATGAATGAAGAGTCTACTGAACAGGGAAATCATGGTAATGGAAGCTCATCTTAGATACATGATCTTGATGGCACAAATTCAGGGGGAAAAGAGAAGAAGGATCTACCGGTCATACTAATAATAAATAAAATAATGAAGACACAAGTCAACAAACTCACACTAGAAAATGGGATAGAAGTCACACTAGAGAAGCAATTATTGGTGATCCTAGTGCTGGTGTGAGGACTAGAAGTGCAACTGCTAATGAGTGCCTACATGCGTATTTTCTGTCTCAAGTAGAGCCTAAGAAAATTGATGAAGCTTTGCTGGATCCTGACTGGGTATCTGCCATGCAGGATGAGCTGAATCAGTTTGAAAGAAGAAAAGTCTGGAAGTTAGTTCCTGCACCAAAAAACAGAAGCATTATTGGAACAAAATGGGTTTTCAGGAACAAAATGGATGAAAATGGTATAGTCACCAGAAACAAAACAAGGTTGGTTGGAAAAGGCTACTCACAAGAAGAATGGATTGATTATGATGAAAATTTTGCTCCTTTTACAAGACTTGAAGCTATAAGAATTTTTCTAGCATTTTCTGCACACTCAAATTTTAAAGTGTATCAAATGGATGTCAAAAGTGCCTTTCTGAATGGTGAGTTAGAAGAAAAAGTTTATGTGCAACAGCCTCCTGGCTTTGAGGATCCAAAATTTCCCAACTTTGTGTATAAGTTACTCAAGGCTCTATATGGACTAAAACATGCACCTAGAGCTTGATATGACACATTATCAAATTTTCTATTGAAGCATGGTTTTACTAGAGGAACCATAGACAAGACTCTCTTCTACAAGAAACATGGTGAAGATATGATTTTAGTTCAGATCTATATAGATGATATTATCTTTGGTTCTACTAATGAGAAGTTGTGCCAAAGATTCTCCAAGCTTATGCAAAGTGAATATGAAATGAGTATGATGGGGGAACTGAGTTACTTCCTTGGACTTCAAGTCAGCCAAAGAAGTGATGGTATATTCATCAGCCAAACTAAATATGTCAAGGATCTTTTGAAAAAGTTTGGAATGGTTGATTTTTCACCTGCATCTACACCTATGTCTACTGCAACAACGTTGGATGAAGATAAAAAGGGCAAGAGTGTAGACCAGACAGCAAGTAGACCAGACACCTATCTCAAGCTACAGAGGGATGATTGGATCATTGCTTTACTTGACAGCAAGTAGACTAGACATCATGTTTGCAACATGTCTATGTGCAAGATTTCAAGCCAATCCAAAAGAATCACATTTGATGGTCGTAAAGAGGATTTTCAGATATTTGAAGGGAACTCCTAACTTGGGATTATGGTATCCTAAGGGAGCTGATTTTGAAGCTGTTGGATACACAGATGCAGATTTTGCTGGATGCAGGGTTGAGAGAAAGAGTACCAGTGGAAGTTGTCAATTTCTTGGATAAAGACTTGTATCTTGGTACAACAAGAAATAACAATCTGTATCAACTTCTACAGTTGAAGCTAAATACATAGCTATAGGGAGTTGTTGTGCTCAAGTGCTTTGGATTAGAATTTAGCTAATGGATTATGGCCTAGTGTTACACAAAATTCCTATCATGTGTGACAATACTAGTGCTATATCTATAGTAGCTAATCCAGTAAATCATTCTAGGACAAATCACATTCATGTGAGGTACCATTTCATTAGAGAACATGCTACTAATGGTATCATTGAGCTCATTTTTGTACCAATAGAAAAACAACTAGCTGACTTTTTACTAAACCTTTGGATGAAGCAACTTTCACTAGACTTGTAGGTGAAATTGGAATGCTCAATTTTTCATCCTAAGGCAAGAACTCAGCAAATGTTGTGCAGCAGATTAATCTCCAGTAAATCAAAATGAATTTGATTAAATTGGAAATTAACTTAAATATGAATTATAAATATTTCAGAAATCTCTGTATATTTGTCTTTCAAATTTAATTAACTTTGAATCGTTCAAATTCGGAGTGAACTGCTTAGTTGTTAATTTACATCCTTAATATTTAAAATTAACTCAAGGCATAATTACAATAACCAAAAGTATCTAGAGAACTGAGTTCTCGATAAGTATAAAGTGACTTCTCGACAAGTCATTTAAGGACTTCTCGAGTGAGTCTTCGATAAGTCAGCTTACTGACTTCTCGATAGGTTCAAAATGACTTATCGATAAGTCCTTATAGAGTTCTCTAGTAGTATTCATTCACAGAGTTCTCTATCAGTACAAACTTTAACTCATCAATAACTCGTAACTGAGATAATTTAAATTGATAAATTATTTTAGTAAAATACTTTTGAAAAATGCATTTTAATTTTATTTTGAATTTATTCAAGTAGAAGTTAGAATTAATTCAGTCCACTTTTGGGGACAAACTGGGTATTTATTTGACATTTCGATAAGTCAAGTTTGAGTTCTCTATAAGAGTGATTTAAAATGACTTCTCGATATGTACTTCACTTCTCTAAATGACTTCTCGATAGACAAACTCCAAATGTCTATTTTTGAGTTCTCGACAAGTCATCTTCTTTCACTATAAATACCCAGACTTCTCGATTAATTTGAACTTGAATTTTTTTTTATTTTTAAGAAAACTGAATATTTATTACTTCATATCCTCAGTATATGAAGTTAATAAATAATAGATCAAAAGAAGCACAAAGTATAAAAAAAACTGAACAAATTTAAATCATAACTTCTGTTTAGAAAAATACTTTTGACATACTTTGTCTCTAATTTCTCTGACTTATTGCCATATTTACATACTCTTGTGATTTCTTGTTTATGTGAAAATAGGTTAGTCTAATGTTGGTAAACTAGTACATTATTTGTGTTGTTTTGAGTATGCTGATAGTGGTTAAATTATTTGACTATATGCTGATAGGAGTAGTTATTTTTTTTTATAGGGAGTACTTGTTTATTTGCATGGGGAACAGTTATTCTAAATAGTGAACTAATATTCTTGAGTACTTGCATGGGGAATAGTAACTAGTCAATTCTAACTGTCAAATGTGCTTATGTTATTATTACTCTTATTATCCGGGCAACTCAAGAGTCTATTGGTTTCTATCTTTACTCCCTCTATAAATTAAAACGCTTCACTCTTTATCATTCATCACTCTCCTATTCTCAACAAACATCTGATTTCAAACTCACCTACTGTTCATCTCTCTCTCTATTTCTCTAATCATGCCCCGGTCTTTTACAGACTTAATCATGGAGCTTATCAGCCTGTTCATCATTTAGATGGAGATCAAATCTACTTTGATCCCTTTGGACTCCGTGTACGTCTCAGAGGGGTTGTTTGTAGCCCCTTTGATATTCCAAGAGAGATTTTTAATGAACTCTCATGGGATGATCAACTCAACATCCTTTTCCTTGAGATGGAAGTCTCTCTCGAGCAGGAGAGACGTGCAAGAGTAGCTGAGCAGCAACGCCTTGCTACTCTGGAGTTGTAGGAGAGAATCATTTCTCTTGCACACTCTATGTCCAGAGCTTATCATCACAGGGCAAGGAGGCTGGAGGCAGAGAAGAAAAAGTCCAAACTAGAGTAGTTAGGATTAGGATTTACTTGTTAATCTATGTCTTAATGTACTTAGTTTCTATTATTAATGAAAATCTAAATTATTCTCTAAGTATTCTTTTCTTTATGTAATGAATCCTTTGTGCTTATATATGTATTGAATATTATCTTCTCTGCAATAATGCTTGAAACTAAAATATCTTACAATGTCTTTGTCTAATGAAACTAAAAAAAGGGGGACATTTGTTCAATGCATTACAGGTTCAACACAATAGGGAATTCAGATAATCTATCCACAAGTATTAGTGCTAAAAGCTGCAGCTAAAACATTTCAAAACTAAACTGCAGTTCACCAAAACATAGCAATACAAACACAAACTCAAACACAATCCCACTCAGGTAACTCCCAAAAGGAACCTGTTTTATAAAAGGACAAAATCCCCAGAATGTTCTTTAGTTGTTTTGTTGTTTGAGAAAAAGGAACTAGTATCACAAACCATGGAAACTTATCAATTTTTCATGAATATCACTCATGCACTTTTACGTGCAAAACAGTCTTAACAGACTGATAGGTTTGAGGGTAGTACTCCTGAGGGGGAGCTATCTAAATGCTCTCCAATTCAATTGGAGGTTCCTCAAGAAGGAACAACTCCCCTCATAACTCTAGCAAAAGATGCCTTAGCAGTAAGAGCTAGAAGTAAAATTGCCCATGATCCTGTCATGAGAAAGGAAAGCTTAGCACATTCAAGTGCTAGTGTGTTGCAAGACACACAAGGGTTTGAGGCTGGTGCACATGACAGTAACCAAGTCAAATCCCCTCCAATTCAATTGGAGGTCCCACTACAAGTGGAGGACAACACACTGTCATAACCACAGAGCAATCTGTGAGTCAAACTGTGACCCTAGTCACAGATGCTTATGCACTCACTATTCTGGTGAAATGAGTATGATTATCCCTATATGGACTTCCCCTAATCACATGATCACATATTAACTCTTCTCAGCCACCTCTTATTTCTGTAGGATAAACAACAATTGAACCTTTTATGTGAGAATATGAGAAAAGATTGAGAGAATCATAAAAAATAAGAGAGGCAGGATCCTTCCTGGCAAAAGGAGAGGTAGATGAGTGTCTGGATTTAGCAATCCTTGTGAGGTTACTCTGACTCTTAAAAGTCATGAGGATAGTGCAGTGAGAAATAGTGAGACTGCTTATTCAAAAGAACAGAGAGCTTAGGATTTTCCTATTCTATTCTACTTGATAAACTCTTCACTACAGAATTCACTAAAATTTGAAGCTGCTGATAGTGTTCTATATGAACATTGACAAAAGCTTGAACAATGTGCATCTAGCTGGATCTTTCTTCCTCAAGATAATGTCAAAAAGGGGGAGAATATATCTGAATGCCAAAACAGCTAATAGATATTGCAGATAATAATATTCTTTTCTTGATAGGGGGAGAAGGAAGAATAAATCTAAATACAACTCACAAAAGAAGATCAGATGGGAAACTTGGGTTCTTGGGTTCTGCATTTAGATAAAGTTTTGACATCATCAATCAGAACTTGTGCATAATTTCATAATAAACAAGTTGGGGGAGATTGTAATATATAATAGATGATGTCAAAGTTTACTGGAGCTAACAATGTCATTAACATCTATGATCTGAGTGGAAGATTAATGAATAGTTATTTTCAGTAATCAGTTAAGATTGGGGCCAACCCTAAGTTAGTTGTATTGTTATCTAAATTTGTATTCTGTACTTATAACACTTAAAGTCTGTAAAAATGCAAAGGAGCAGACTGGAATCTTTTTCCTGAAATAGTATCAAGCCTAAGGATTCTATCTGGAAGAAGATCAAGAAGATCATACCTCAGAAGAATTTTGAAGAAGCTTGGAGTTGAATAAATCTGTTTGGAGAAAAATGTTCTAAGTCAAGATCTCCACAAGTCACAATTTTAATGTTATAGAGAAGTCATTCGAGAACTCCAGAATGACTTACCGAGAAGTCATTCAAACTCCATAGAGTATCGACGGATAAGCAATATCTACTCGACGGATGAGCTATATATCCACTCGATGGATGAATAACATCTACTCGACGGATGAGCAATATCTACTTGACGGATAAGCTACATATCTACTCGACGGATGAGCAATATATACTCAACGGATAAGAAATATCCACCGGGAGTAGAGAAGTCAGGAAAGCTACTCGAGAACTCAAAAAGATATCGACAAGTCATTCTTTCACTAGAGAACTCAGAGTTATCGACAAGTCTATATCCATTCGAGAACTCAGAGATATCTATAAGTCAAGTGAAGTTATGAAGACTAGAAATCTCGATGAGCACAAGACCTCTAAAAGCCAAACTCATTATGGAGTACTAGAGATCTCGATAAGCCTTTGTACTTATCAAGATATCAAGTGTTCCAATGAATCAAACTGGAGATCTCGATGTACAGTCTTAAAGTACAGAATTGCAGATCAGTTTAATATCCAAGATAAACAATCAACAAATAATCCAACAGATGGATTGACAAGTCTACAAAAAGTAGCTTGAAGTGTGTGCAAGATCAATGGCAAAGATTAAAGTAAACACAGGATACTAAAGATATGCTAAGCCAGAAATGGAAGATTTGCTTTTCTATAAATAGAAATGATAAGTGACAGTTTAGAAAAGCTAATAGCATGTTTATTATCCACTATGTAAACCAACAGTTAACTGAGCTATAAAGTTAACACTGGTCCTCTAGTTAGAAGTATAAATTTAGATAAAAATTCTTGTAACACTCTCGAGAAGAAGCTGAGCTCTTTAACTTCGAAGAGCTTAAAATTTTTGTTGCAAAGCATTTTAATTTTTAATACAAAAATCAAGTGAGTTTTGAAGATCTGTGTTCTTTATTTTGTGCAAGTTTAATTTCTGCATGAACACTTTTCTATACAAGATTTAATTTACTTAGTTCAACCATTATCTTTCAAGAAAAGCCTAAAATCAGAAAAACACATTCACCCCCCCTGTGTGTGATTCATTACCTAACACTTATGATATGTTGTAGCTCTTGAATCTGGGCCAACATGGTCTCTCGCTCTAATAGAAGTGCCTCATAGTTGTAGTAGGGAACAGGGTATGTAGTAAACTGGAAAGATTCACCCGCCACCGAAAGTCTGGTAGAGTCAGAATCAGCAGGTGGGGGTCCTCGAATAGGTGGTCTCACGCCAGGAAGTTGAATAGCTTGTAATGATGCTACCGTCATAACTGGTACTATAGCTGACACTGGTGGAAGAGCAAGGCGTGGATCAGCTGACAGTCTTCTAACTGAAGGTTCCGAGTGATAAGATGATATCGAAATAAAGGAAAATGCCATCACCGCTATCTGAAAATTACGCTTCTTGATAAGAATCTCGAATCTCGCCACGAATCATACAAAAACCTACTATTTAACTGCACTCAACTTCTCAACATTCTATTTCATTATTTTCTAATACTAACCTTAACCCTCTACCCATTCCCGATAATCTAGGCTTGTGACAGTGACTTTAAACCTTAGCTCTGATGCCAAACCTGTGACGCCTTCCAAACCCGGGTCAGAAGTTTGGGGTCCACAACTCACAAATATACCATATTTAAACCTGTTTATAAACAATATAATAATATATATATAATGACCCTACTTACCATATCCACGGATCGCAACAGTTCAAAGTATGTCCACAAGCCACAACCTTATTTATTACAAACGTACCAAATCCCAAATTTATTTATCTTATATCTAAAGTCAAACTTTATTACAAACTTTTAT
Organism: Apium graveolens; assembly: GCF_009905375.1. Classification (NCBI taxonomy): domain Eukaryota; kingdom Viridiplantae; phylum Streptophyta; class Magnoliopsida; order Apiales; family Apiaceae; genus Apium; species Apium graveolens. Next base: position 69,994,074 of record NC_133656.1, on the reverse strand, counting down.
TATACATTAGCCACACATCTTCCATTAGCTCATTCCATTTCAACCTGTAAACCTAGATGGCACACTCCACTGGGGATCCTCGCCATCACCAGTTTCCTTCTTAACTGGAAAAGAACATAAACAGATTCGCAAGAGTTAGCTAACTAGCTCAGCAAGTCACAATGACAATACTGAAATTAAATAATAAACAATTGAAATGATATAGGGAATCAAGTTTCCCGATAAGCAATGATTAGAATTGGATATTCACTTTCATTTTTAAAAATCGAGGTTAGGCTGCTGATCAGTCACAAACTAACCCCGAGCAAGGCTCCCAGCTTTGCTCTATATACTGGATCCAAGGCATGCATTGGCCTATTATGACCACGAATCTGGTCCGACCACGAATATGGTCCATATTTAAAAATAATCTAATACTATTATAATAACATGATAAACAATGTAGTTCAATAAACTGAATCATAAACAACATTTATCTTTAAGCATACGGTGATTCACAACACCATAAAGGTATAGTAAGGTAAACAGGAAAATTGACTTTCAATCCAGGGAAAGAATCAGAGTATAGAAGACCAAGGGTTCAAAGGTAACAAGGAATGGTCTTATGTTATACAAGGCATAAATGTTCATTTTTAAGCAATCTCATACCAAGGATCAGTATGTGGTAGATATGTATTTATGGAGTAGTATCAGATATGTGTGGTTCGTATACAAGAATTCAATAATCAATGGTTTACAAGGAATCAGGCTCGCGGCTCAAGACCAATAAGAATCAGGGTTTAGGATTAAGTACTTCAAAGTACTTGAAATATAGAATATGAACTACCGGGAATAATTGCAACATGAAGAAAAGAGTTCAAAAGTACTCGCAATTATACTACAAGAAAGTTCAGGGACACTTGCCTTGTCAATTTGCTTTCACTTTACTAACACTTATCAATTGGTTCCCACTCACTGACCACTTGCTTTCCTTTTCTAAGTCTCACTTCCTCTGTTAGACATCATATATACTTATCAACACTACTTCTCATCTCATTCCATTCGATACAAGCTTCTATCTACCCTTCGTTTTACCCAAATCCGATGTACGGATTAAAAATTATAGCAAAAACAGTCAAACTATGCACAAACAATCATTTTATACAGCAATCAGGTCACATATAACACATAACACGTAAGATATTCAATCCAAATAATTTTTCAAAGAAGATTCGGGGTTAAAATGATTTTCCAGGTATTTAATACAAATTTTTGAACATTTTTTGGAATTAAAACGGGACTCCAAATCATTTTATAATTAAATAATAGAGTTCAAACACCCGAATCTGACTTTAAAATAATTTTATAATAATTATCGATTTTTGAAAAAAAATTAAAATAATATTTTAAACCTCGAAACTATTTTTTGGAATTTTTAAATCAAAATAAATATTTAAATCTAATTAAATAATCAATTAAAATTATTTAATAACTAATAAAATTAATAAATCAATTATTATTTAAATTAATTGACTAATTAAATAATTAATTATTAATTAAATTAATTAATTAATTAATTAAGATTTTTTTAACTTAAAAATAATTTTCAGAAATTAAATATTGAATTTTGGAATTTAAAATAAATAAAAACAATTTATGAAATTAGTTATAAAAGTTAATATAATTTTTGTAAATAACTAAAACATGAATCTAATTTTTGGATTTTTTTGAAACACCAGGGACTGCTTTGCAAAGCTGAACAAACCGGGGGGGAGGGGTCAAATAGCATTTCTGCCATCTTCCCCGTCTTACGCCGGCGGTCGCCATTGCCGACGACCCTAAGCTGGCCAAGAAATCTTTTTCGAATTCAGAAGCATGCCAGACTGTGCAGATTTATAGTACAGAACAAGGTGATCATTATTCCACAAACAAAATTATCACACCATGTCTGAAATGACCGGAAATTGGTGAAGAACACTTGCCGGCGGGGAGCGTTTTCCAGAATCCGGCGAGGTCGATTACAATAATTCAAGAATCGTTTGTTAATTCCAAATATACCAATCGATTTATTTTTCCACGATCTACACATCCATGTAATCAATTTCATCTAATAACCCCTAACAAAGAAATGCCTAATTTTCAATTAAGAACATTCAAACACATAAACCCTAGTTCTTCAATTCAAGAATCAAACAGCAATTTGAACATGTTATTGAATTTCAAATTAGTCATATAATATACCAAAATGACCAGGAAGAAAAGATCTACATGATTATGTTATTAAATCATATCAAAAATATCAAGAACAAAAATTCCTAATTTAATCCATAAATAATTTGAATTAAAACAATTAAATAAGAAAAATACCTTGTTTTCTGCACAAAAATAGATGGTGGATTCAGAAAGAGGTTTTCGAGAGCTTCATTTTGTTATTTTGCACGCCCGAATTGGAGTTCGATAACACCTTCGTTTTTGCGATTGATTTTCAAGAACGCGGTATTTTATTAGGGTTTTCTCTGTATTTTACTGGTTTCTACTGTCTGAATATGATTTTACGAGTAAAATGAAATAAGAAAAGGGCTATTTATATTTACGGAATATTAGTACGTTCTGGATCATGTTGGATCGATAAATACGTTTCTTAGCCGCTATGTAACTATAAATACGATCCTATCGAATAAGATTTTGGATAAACATTATCCTGTTTTGGATAAGCACAATCCTGTTTTGGATAAGTATTATCCTGTTTTGAATAATTATCGAAACCGGGCTTTTATAATATGATTTGTACGAAGATAATGTTATCGAAAAAGGTTAGCGTATCGAAAATATTACGCTGGGCCGCGCACGGGTCAAACCGTAATCCGGATCGAAAAATTCAAAACATGGAAAATGTCTGGAATTACCAGATTAGGTTAGGAAGGACTTTTCGGAAGAGTTTCGGGTTGTAAAAACGTAAAAACGGTTAAGGTTGGACGATTCCCGAATTTATAAATTAATTTTGTAATTATTCAGAAAATAATTAATAAATTCATAAATCAATATAAAATCATATGATACTCCAAAAATTACCAGAAAAATACCTTAATTCTCTATATTTTATTCTGGACATAATAAAATTAACATACCTAGACTTTACCACATATGGACATTCACATAACAACACCAATCATCAGATAATTCACCAAAAATCATATAAAATCACATAAAAATCATTTACTGATAAAACAATTACACGTTATTTCCCGGATATTACATCACCTTTGTTGATTATCACCATGGCACTTTTTTTAATATTTTCTTCCTTAGTTTTTAAAACATTGACACTCATCATCGATGACCCTGCTAGTGAGAAGATAATTCATTCCTGATAAAAGTTCCATAACTCCAATCCTTGACTTATAATTTAAACTCTATTGTTTAGAATCCTTGTAATTTCTCCCTAGCATCAGCTTTATAAAAGATAATTGCTTTTCAAACAAAAAGAATGTTTTCTTAAGATTGGTGGATTGGACTAAGATGCAAGTCCCTTTCACACTTATTATATTAGGCTTAAAAGTTGCCTAGGGATCCCAAATAAAATTTGTTAGAACCCAGCGAGGTTCGGGATTACTTCGCAGCTGATCACCAGCTGTAATCCGTAGTGTCATAAATTTTTTGAGCAATGATTTGGTTAAGAATGTTTTGACTTAAATAGTGATGCCATCCACCCTAATTCCGAATTATGAATTGCTATGCTGTTAAATTATGTCTTATGTTATATCTTGCTGAACGTTTGGCTGACTTCTTGCTATTTATCCATGTTATTTCAGCTAGCAAGTATGGTTAGATTCAAGCAGACTGCTAGTAAGTCCACTAGAGATGCTGAGGCTTATGTGAGAGCTCAAGTAGTATAGTTGGCGTCTATGTGAGGACCGATAGTTATGTCAAAGTTGTAATAGTTATAGTGTTGGACTGTTCAAATACTGAACCTTTACGATCTTGGATTTTATTGTAAACAGCCATTTGTAATGACTTTATATTTATTAGTTGTTATCTATTAGTTTTATTTTTGCCATGTGACACTTATCAAAGTATCCATCTGTATGTAACTCTGAAATGCGTTTCTCATTAATATGGCTTAAACACAACGCTAGAGGTAATGTTTGATTTGAGTCCTCTTGGAACATATAAATTGTTAACTGATTGTGCAACATTACAAGTCTTATCACTGAAATAGAATAAAAAACTGTTGTTTATTTAATTAAAATGAAATACCTTTCTTGTCCTGATAAGAAATTAATATATGTATCCGCTAAAAGAAGGCACGTAATAACAATTTACCAAGTTCTCAACTTTATCTTATTGGTGAAATTAGTTACCGAGTTCCTCCAACTAGAGCAACAATTTTTTCTCAAATTATAACCCGATACTTGAAGCTTGACCATTGTTGGTCTTCTTCCTTAGATCTTCCAAATAAGCTCGACAGTTTAACCTCCAATAATCCGATTATTTCCACAGAAGTGACAATCGTGTTCTTTAGCAACACCACTAATAGGCTTCAAAAGCCCCCTTGGGATTGGACCCTCGTTTGGTACTGAATAAAATCAAATCTTAACCTTACATGTCCACTTTCCTTTCTCATTTATATTCCATGTGTACACCATCAATGTAGACATAGTTTATGCTTTTACCGTGTTATTTCAGCAGTTCTAAATATGCCTCACAACTCAATTGGTGTTTTGTTTATCTCATTCATTTTGTTCATAACAAACTGAGAATATAAGCTGTTCAAAGATTGTTTGATCAAATAAAGTTGTGTCTTTAGACTAGTCTTGAAACCTAAAATATCAAGGTACATATTCCTATCATCTTTAAATATTTGGTCCAACCGGATCTCATTCTTTTATTTATGCAAATTTATAGTTCCTTATTATTGTCAAATCTTTCTTGACGAGCCTATCCTTCAAACATCTTTGAAGGTGCTCAATCACATCATAAGCATCAATTTGCTCTTATTGCTTCTAAAGCTCGGCACTTATAATTGCAAGTATGAGACATGAAATATCAGTTGCATAATCAATTTGCTTCAGGTAAGCATTTTGTTCAACACATGTTTTATTCTCAGCTATAAGAAATAAGGGAAGGGTCTGAGTGACATCCTTGAACCTGAGGATAATCATTAAGTTCCCATGTCAGTCAAGGAAATTATTTCATGTCAGCTTGTCCTTCTCAAGGACTATTAAATAGAGCAGTTATTTGTATTATTTGTCAATTGATATCTATAATATTAAAGTGAATGATATAAATTAGTTTAGAGATGATCATTAAAATATGTTCAAGTGATTATTCATATATATTATAACGACTCGTGTATTTTTGAATCATTTAATTATGTAATTATGGAAATTATTAAATAAATAAAATATGTATGTTGGTGTTGACCGCTATGTGTTGTTTGATTATTATCCATATGTGATTTATGGTGTACCGGGTTGTCTGCGCGATTAATTATGGGATCATATTGAATTGTTTTCACTTTCAAAAGTGGATTTAGTGCAAATTTATTTGCATAAATATTGGGAATATTTCTAAAATTGTTTTTATGATTTTATAATTACAATAATTATTTTTAGGATTTTATAAAATTGAGAAATCAATATTTCATTAATTATTTATCTTTAAATGATTTTCTGAGTATGTTTAATGGTAAAATCCATATTTAATTCTAAAATTCTTCAAAAATTATGAAACTCATATTTATTTAAGTTTGGAATATTCTGAGAATTTTAAAATTATTTTGGAAATTTTAGGGATTAATTTCACCCGCACGTTGTTTCGGTTGTTTGTTAAAAGCGGGTATAAACTGTGTTTCAGAAATTATTTTAAACTTACGAAATTTATGTTTTTGTAAACTCCGGGATATTTATGACATTTTAAATCTATGTTCGTAATTTTCGAAGGCTGTTTTATTCGCACCTTATTTCGTTAATTTCGCATTTCGGGGCTAAATAGACCTTTAACTCTTCGTAATTATCCTAAATGTAACGTATCAGTTTTTTAGATGATGTATTGCCACATATTTCTTGCTGATAATTTTACAGAAAATAAATAAAACAAAAACGCACAACACACACCCAGACCTCTGATCTCTCTCATTTTCCTTTCTCATAACTCTCTCGGTATTTTCTCTCTCACATCTCTATTTCTCTTTCTTTCCTCATCCTCCCACTTCGTCTTCTTCTTGTATCTGTTTTTCGTGTTCCCGATTTGGTGCCACTGGTTGTTTCCGGCATGGTCGCCGCTTCTGTTCTTGAGGCTGTGTTCCGGTATATATATATATATACGTGTTGTGATAGTGTAAATTGTGTGTGCGTGTACCTTGAGGCTGTGTTGCCTAATTTATGTGGTTCCGGCCGTGTTCTGTTCTGGTTGCGTGATATTGCTCGCGCGTGCTGTGCACGTGCTCCTGTGCTGAATTAAAACTATTATTAATTATATTTTGTTTTAATTTTTCTCTGTAGAAATTAATTTATGGCAATTCGTGATATGAAATGATTTTGGTGCGGAAAATTATTAATTTAATCGGTGAAGTACGCGTTGGAAACCCGAAACTAAACGGGTACCCGCGGATTTTACCGCCGTCCGCGATGAATTTCGACGAGCGGACGGTGGACTATGATGATTATATTCTGAGTCCTAATTTAACAAATAAATGTAAAATACGAATAATAATAGTATTGAATTGACGTTTGGGGAATTGTGAATATTGGTTGTTGTGAATTATTGTGGTGAAGTGACGTCGAATTGTTTCAACGGGTAGTCCGATAAACAAAGGAAACGCTGTCCGATTTTCGAAAAACTGAATTACGCAAATACGGAAACGTATCCGATGAATATCGGGATGTCGAGAGACTATATATATATATGTGTGTGTTTTATATGAAACTTGATTGTACGATGTGATGAAATATTTTTCTAAATCGATAACCTTGATTTCATAAAATAAAGAGTATGGGTATTTTCCGAAAACGATCACTGAACCGATTTTCAAGAACGTGAGCCCTAAGTGATACGTGTATTATTATATGAAGTATGTTACGAGTCGGATTTTGTTAAAGTTCGGGTAGATTGTTAGAGAGGATATGTCAAGCATAATCGAATGTCTAAGTTAGGATATTTCGACCTTGTAGGTCCTAGTCGGAATGCCTGAGAATTGGAATTGGACGAAAGATAGTTGGTGGTGAGTCGAAAAGCACAGTAAGGTCTCAATCAAAGGACTTAAGTGTTGAGGTCGAATCCAGAGTGATATAGTGGTTGGACGTAAAAGCCTAAGCGACAGAGTTGGCCCAGAATTGATCAGTAATAGTTGTAAAGCCTTGTAAGGCAAGTATTTCTGAACTTTTCTTCAAGATATATGTATATTACCAATGTTTTCAAACTGTTTTATAACATGTCGCTATTATACAAAATAACTCCTGTTTTATATTGTAAGAGCTTCAAACCATTTAACCTTGAACCCTGATTTTCTTGATCTTGAGCCATAAGCCTTATTCTTTGTAATCCGTCCTTTATTGATCCTCAGGCACAAAACCATACAAATATAATACTACTTCCCAAAGGTATAACTACCAACACCAAACACTGAAAGAGAATGATTTGAAAACACAGAAACTTTCATACTCCAATCATTTTTAATAACATCAAAGAACCATATCTTGAAAAATCATTACTGGTCAAATACCTGACCCCTGTACAAACTGAAAACCATTTCTTATACATACCCTGATATACCCTTGAGATATCCATGAGTTTCCTTACGTTTTTATGCAAATGTTCAACCGTTATTGATTATGATCTTGTTTTATTGAATCATATTATTATCGTATTGAACTGCTTAAGGATTGGATAGTTTTTATATATGTGGACCAGATTCGTGGTCAGACCATATCAATGGTCAAGTTAGGCCAATGTGTGCCTTGGATCCAGTAATTAGAGCAGTGATGTGTGCTTGCTCGGGGTTAGTGCGTGACTGATCAGCAGCCTAACCTTGGTTTTTAAAACTTAAAATGAATATCCAATTCTAATGATTAGTTAAAAAGAAAATTGATTCCTTTGAGTCATTTCATTTGATCATTGTTTAACCTCAGTTATCATTATCATGACTTGCTGAGCTAGTTAGCTCACTCTTGCGAATCTTTTTATATATGTTATAGTTGAAAAGGATATGGATGATAGTGAAGTTCCTCAGTCCAAAGTGCGGGCTAAGGTCCCAGTTGAGTTGGATCGAGCTAGCAGAAGCTTCATGGGGTAGAGAGATAGTCAGATTGTAAGAATACTCTTATTATCAGTTGTAAGTTAAATTAAAGGGAAATTTGGTACGTTGTAATAAAAGTTAAGGTTGTGGCTTGTTTTCATACTTTAACCTGTTGCGATCCGTGGTTTTATGAAGCAAGGTCATTATAAATAATATTTCTTATACAGGTTAATATAATGTGTTTATGTTGTGGACCCCAAACTTCTGACCCGGGTTTATAGGGCGTCACATATATTCACTATATATATCTCCCACTATTTTTATCAAATCAATAGCCCAAACTATTAATTCGGAAAGAATATAAAAGCTAATCTAATGAACTTACAAGTAAAACTTGAGGTAGATTCGAGATTTAATAATTACAAGATCAAACGACATGCAAGCCATATTTAAAAAAAAAACCAAAACCATTAACCTAAGGTCATAAACCATAAGCATCCATCATGCTCAAGTAACACATAAGAACATGTTAGAACACATAATCTGATCTTAACATATCATACTCATCATAATCTAATCATAAAAATTAAATATCACAAAATCAGATAATTTGAAATTAAATCTGATAACATTAAATCATAGATTACAGAGCCTAAACGATGTCAAATGCTGTACAGCCGATTCGATGATGGCTTCAGCCATCAGTTTTGTTCAGTCGCACGTTTTCCTTTCTGAAGGTACTCGTTCGCGAAAATCGGATACCAGACCCAGATTTCATCAAATCTGATATATCCGGTTCAGAATCGTATCAATTAAAATTCTTGTAATAAGAACAAAAACAAATCATACATATATCAGTATATATACATATTATATAGTCATCATATGATTATACAACTCACATGAATATCATATATTCAAAACATATATATACATAAAAATATATAAATATAACAACATGCAAAACATACAAAATCGCATATATAACAGTCATGTAAGATTGTATTCAATCTATCATCATAAAACTAGTAAACATATAAACGAGTTAAACATTTTTCGCAAGTTGCTTTGATGCCATTGAAGGGTTTCGAGGTATAAAATGGAGTGGAAACTGTAATTAAAAACGTGAAAACCCATAATTTTTGAAACCCACCACATGATCCATGCGAAAAACCTATATTTAATTCTTAGATGAGGTTGTTTACCTTATGAAGCTTTATAAATTGGTTGATTAATGGAGATCCAAAGCTTGTTCAATCACCACGCATCCCGCTCTCATGATTTATGCTCTATCGGTATCCACACGAATTATTGAATGTAAGGATTGAAAGTGTACTAGCACAAATTGTCTCTTCTTACTCTCTCTCCAACTTCTCTCTTGCTGCCGGGGACTGCATTGTTAACTTTTAGTTTATGTGTTTGTCATCAGTGATCGTTAAAGTTCATTGTCTCAGACATTGTTACTTACCTACTCTTTTCCTTGTCGTGTTTCAGGTACTCTAGCGAGCGTGTATGCAAACGCGTTCGCGGGCTCGTAAGAGAACTCTGGATCAAGCCGAGGAGAAAGTTGTAGTGATTTGAAGGGAAGTGTTTGAGGATGAAGAGAAAGTAGAAGAAGAAGAGAAATTTGAGGAACCAACTTTAGTAGTGATGGTAGATCAAGCAGAAATTCCTAAGGCTTTGATGGACTATTCTCAGCCTAAGGTCAATGATATTCAGTCGAGCATCATCAGACCAGCCATCATCGGCTAACACTTTTGAGATCAAGTCGAGCACGATTCAGATGATACATAATTCAGTTCAGTTTGGGGGTTGTCCTATAGAAGACCCCAACATGCACATCAGGGATTTCATCGAGATCTGCGACACTTTCAAGTTCAATGGGGTGACTGAAGATGCTATCAAGCTGCGATTCTTCCCATTCTCTCTAAGGGATTAGGCAAAGTGCTGGTTACATTCTCTACCACCAGGGTCTATCACCAAATGGGAGGATCTTGCTCAAAAGTTTCTCACTAAATTATTTCCTATGGCGAAGACTGCTGCAATCATGAATGCTCTTACTCAGTTTACACAGCAAACTGGAAAATCTCTGTATGAGGCTTGTGATCAATATAAAGAGATGCTAAGGAAGTGCCCACACCATGGCATGCCAGATTGGATGATTATAAACTGTTTCTACAATGGGTTGGGCGCACAGTCTAGACCTACGCACGATACAGCGTCTGGTGGAGCCTTATGGGCCAAAAGCTATAATGAAGCTTATGAGTTGATTGAGCTAATGGCAGCTAATAAATACCAGATACCTACGCAAATAATGTTGCAAGGCAAGGTAGCAGGAATTCTGGAAATAGATACAGCTATTGCTATAGTTGCTCAACTTCAATCCTTGACGATGAAAGTGGACTTTTTGGCTAATTATGGAGTTAATCAAATCACTAGTGTTTGTGAACTTTGTGCGGGGGCACATGAAACCGAGCTGTGTGCTATGTCTAGCGAATAAGCTCAATTTATGAGCAACTTTCAGAGATCACAGCAGCAAGCTCCAGCCACTTATCATCCCAATAACCACAATCATCCTAACTTCAGCTGGAGCAACAATCAGAATGCGGTGCAACAACCTTATCAACCATACACAGCAAAGCAGTATAACCCTCCTAGTTTTCAACAACCGCAATATGCCCCTAGACAAAAACTTCAACTTCAGCAGTTACCACAAGCTAATGAAAAATCTAAATTGGAGGAGTTGAGGCTCATGTGCAAAAGCCAACCTATTTTTATCAAGACCTTGGAGAATCAAATTGGGTAGATTGCTAATGCATTACTGAATCATTAACCTGGAATGCTTCCAAGCGATACTGAAGTGCCATGCAAGAAGGAAGCTAAGGAGCATGTTAAGGCAATTACATTGAGGTCTGGTAAGGTTGCAAATTTTGAAAAAGCTAAACTCAAGAAACTGAAGTTGTGGTTGAAGAAGAAGTGCAGAAGGAAGTAGAAGTGGAACCAAGGAAGACTACTGTTGAGCACACTCCTCCTGAGGGAAATACAGGGGAGAAACAGATCTATCCTCCACCTCATTTTCCTAGAAGGTTGCAGAAGAAAAAGTTGGATAAGCAGTTTGCAAAGTTTCTGGAGGTGTTCAAGAAACTTCACATCAACATACCTTTCGCTGAAGCTCTTGAACAAATGCCTAGCTACGCGAAGTTCATGAAAGGTATTTTTCTCTAGGAAGGTGAAGCTTGATGACTTAGAGACTGTTGCTCTCACGGAGGAATGCAGTGTTGTGTTACAACAGAAATTACCTCCGAAGCTTAAAGATCCTGGAAGCTTCACTATTCCTTGCACCATCAAAAAAGTGTCATTTGACAAATGCTTATGTGATTTGGGAGCTAGCATCAATCTAATGCCTCTCTCAATCTTCAAGAAGTTGGACTTACCTGATCCTAAACCTACTTATATGACTTTACAGTTGGTCGATTGTTTTATTACATATCCACGAGGTAATTTGGAGGATGTCTTGGTTAAGGTCAATAATCTCATCTTTCATGCTAATTTGTAATTCTTGATTTCGAGGAGGATAAGAAGATTCCCATAATCTTGGGAAGACCTTTCTTGGCTACTGGTCGAACCTTGATAGATGTGCAGAAATGTGAGCTCACCATATGAGTGCTGGATCAGGATGTAACTTTTAATGTGTTCAATGCTATGAAATTCCCTATGAAAAATGAGGAGAGTTTTAAGGTGGAGATGGTCGATTTTGTGGTTAATTCTGAACTTGATCGATTGCTAAGGTATGACGCCTTAGAAAAGGCCTTGTTGGGGAATTCCGATAGTGAAGATGACGAAGGTGAAGAGCACTTGCAATATTTGAATGCTTCTCCCTGGAAGAGAAAGATGAATATGCCTTTTAACTCTCTTGGAATGGAGGAGCTAAAAAATTCTCCAAAGCACCTCAAGCCATCTATTGAGGAAGCTCCTACTCTTGAGCTTAAGCCTTTACCTGAATATTTGAGGTATGCATTTGTAGGTGATGCATCTACTTTTCCTGTTATTATTGCATCTGACCTTTCAGGTAGCGAGGAGGAAAAGCTTTTGAGAATTCTTAGAAAATTCAAATCGGAAATTGGTTGGACTATAGAAGATATCAAGGGAATCAGCCCTTCTTATTGCATGCACAAAATTCTGCTAGAGGAAGGAAGCAAGCTTACTGTTGATAAAAAGAGATGGCTAAATCCGATCATGAAATAGGTTGTGTAGAAAGAAATCCTCAAGTGGCTAGATGCAGGGATCATCTATCCTATTTCTGACAGTTCATGGGTGAGCCCAGTTCAGTGTATGCCAAAGAAAGGAGGTATCACTGTGGTAAAAATGAGAAGAATGAGCTTATTCCTACACGAACAGTCACGGGATGGAGAGTTTGCATGGATTATAGGAAGATGAACATTGCTACAAGGAAGAATCAATTCCCTCTTCCTTTCATTGATTAGATGCTTGATAGATTGGCTAGGCATGATTACTGCTATCTTCTGGATGGCTATTCGGGATATAATAAGATTTGTATCGCTCCAGAAGATCAAGAGAAAACTACATTCACATGTCCTTTTGGTACTTTTGGATTCCGTGGAGTTTCTTTTGGGCTATGTGGTGCACCAGCCACTTTTCAAAGATGCATGATGGCTATCTTCTCTGATATGATTGGTAATAATGTAGAAGTATTCATGGATGATTTCTCGATATTTGGAACTTCTTATGATGAATGCTTGCACAATTTTGGGTTAGTGGTGAAAAGGTGCGTTGAGACCAATTTGGTTCTCAATTGGGAGAAATATCATTTTATGGTGTGCCAAGGCATCATTATTGGTCATCAGGTTTCTAGTAAGGGTCTTGAGGTGGACAAAGCCAAGGTGGGGGTTATCGAAAAACTTACTCCACCAATTTCTGATAAGGAAATTCGTAGTTTTCTTGGTCATGCGGGTTTTCATAGGCGTTTCATCAAGGACTTCTCTAAGATTTCAAATCTGCTGTGCAATTTGCTAGATAAAGATGTTCCTTTCAAGTTTGATGATGAGTGCCTTGCTTCTTTCGAGACACTAAAGAAGAGTTTGATTACGGCACCTGTCATAACTGCACTTGATTGGCCTGAACCTTTTGAAATGATGTGTGATGCAAGTGACTATACAGTTGGAGCAGTTCTTGGGAAAAGAAAGAACAACATATTTCATGTAGTCTACTATGCTATTAAGACTCTTAATGGTGCTCAACTGAACTACACCACTACTGAGAAAAAACTTTTGGCTATTGTCTATGGTTTTGAGAAATTTCGATCTTATCTGCTTGGGACGAAGGTGACAGTTTGCACAGATCATGCTACCATTCGATATCTCTTCTCGAAGAAGGAATTGAAGCCTAGATTGATTCAATGGGTTCTTTTACTTCAGGAGTTTAAATTAGAGATCAAGGACAAAAAAGGGACTGAAAATCAAGTCTCCGATTATCTCTCGTGTTTAGAGAATCCAAATGCAACTTCACAAGATAAGTCTTTGATTAATGAATCTTTTCCCGATGAGCAATTATTTGGAGTGCAAGCAGAAGAACCGTGGTTCGCCGATTTTGTGAACTACCTTGTGAGTAATGTTATGCCTCCAGATTTGACTTTCGCTCAAAGGAAGAAGTTTTTGCATGAATTGAAGTGGTATATGTGGGATGCGCCATTTCTTTTTCGACAAGGAGCTGATCAAATCATCAGAAGATGTATTCCCTACAGCGAAACGGTGGGGATCTTGAGAGATTGCCTTTCAACGGCTTATGGAGGACACTATGTTGGAGAAAAGACATCATCTCATATTCTTCAAGCAGATTTCTTTTGGCCAACTTTGTTTAAAGATGCTTATCAGTTCCTTTTGAAATGTGATCGATGTCAACGTGTGGGTAATATGTCCAAGAAGGGAAAGATGCCTCTTAATATGCTTCTCGAGGTTGATGTCTTCGATGTTTGGGGATCGACTTCATGGGGCCATTTGTCTCATCTTGTAATAATCAGTATATCTTCTTGGGGGTTGATTATGTCTCGAAATGGGTTGAAGTCAAGGCATTTCCAATGAACGATGTGAAGGTAGTGCTTAATTCTCTACACAAGCAGATATTCACAAGTTTTGGAACTTCGAGAGTCATAATCAGTGATGAGGGGTCGCAGTTTTGCAATTGTAATTTCACTGCTATGATGCCAAGGTATAATGTGAATCATCGCATTACTACGGCTTATCATCCTCAGATGAATGGTCAAGCTGAGGTATCTAACAGAGAGATCAAGCACATTTTAGAGAAAGTTGTGTGTCCATCGAGAAAAGATTGGTCTTTGAAGCTGGATGAAGCTATTTGGGCATATCGAACAACGTACAAGACTCCACTAGGGATGTCACCGTATCAATTAGTTTATGGTAAGGGGTGTCATTTGCTGGTGGAGCTAGAGCATAAGGCGTATTGGGCTTTGAAGAAGTTGAATCTTGATTTGGATGCAGTTTGTAAGAAGAGAACGCTTCAATTGAATGAACTCGACGAGTTTCGACTTTAAGTATATGAAAATAATAAAATGTATAAGAAGAAAGTCAAGAGGTAGCACGATAGGGGTCTAGTGCTCAAATCATTTGTGCCGGGGTAACAAGTTCTTTTGTTTAATTCTCGTCTTTGTCTTTTTCTTAGAAAGTTGAAGTCAAGGTGGTCAGGGCCGTTTGTTGTCAAAACTGTGTTTATACATGGAGCGGTGGAAATTTTTGAGAATGATCTGGTCCAAGCATTCAAGGTAAATGGTCAGAGGTTGAAGCATTACCATGGTGACACAGCAAACCGCGAGGTGGTTAGTACCGTTTTATTGTCCGTTTGATCTCGCATTTCTACGTCAAGCTAATGATGTAAAGCAAGCGCTTCTTGGGAGGCAACCCAAGTTGGTTGTACATTTGTAGATAGAGGAAGAAGAAAGAAAGGAGATAAGCACAAGAAAATCAAAAAAATAAAAATTTTCAGGGCCAACTACAGTAGCACGGCGTGCCCGCGCCACTTTTCCAGAAACAGAGTGCGGCCGCGCTGCCTGGCGGGGCGGCCGCGCTGCCTGGCGGGGCGGCCGCGCTAAAAAGTCAGAAGCACGGTACGGCCGCGCCGCGCCCGCGCCGAGGCAGCGCGCGGCCGCGCTGCCCCCTGTATCGGAAAAAAATAAAAATAGCAAAAAAAGAAGAGAAAATCGGGGAATTACTACAAAATCAATTTCTACCCGATTTTTACTCTTCCACGTCCCAAATTTCCCACTCCAAATCAAACCCATTATTCCCACTATTCCCATAATCAATTCCCTCTTCTATTTCATATCTAATTCTCTTCAAACCTCCTATATATATACAATTATACAAACTTCTCCATCACTTCTCAAATTCTCAAACACAATTCTCTCTCAAACACTTATCTTTTATTCTCTTTTATTCAATCCCAATGGCACCCAAAAGACAGCGTACTCAAGTAAGCAGCTGCACCACTGATTCTTCGAGTGCAGGTGGTGTGAGGCCTAGGTTTTCAACTCCCGAGGCTGAAGCGGAGTATATGAGGCTTCTCTCGAAGTCTATAGCCAAAGAGCGTGGTTTTCTGCCATCAGGGAAAGATGGTAAGTTGTTGGAGATGATCTTGGAGATGGGATGGGTTGCTTTTTGTGAGGCACCCTCTGTTGTGCCCATGAGTGTGGTTCATGAGTTTTATGCGAATGCGAAGGCGGAAGAAGAATGGTTTCACTGTGGTTAGGGGGATGACAGTGGAGTACAGTGCAGAAGCGATAAGGAAGGTGATTGATTAGCCCGCGAGGAAGCCCGGTTAGGATATTTGGAATGAAAAGACTCCGGAGGAGTTTGATTTGGATTTGGTAGTTGCTACCCTGTGTGTGCCTGAGACTCACTAGAAGTTCAAGAGGGGCACAACTGATTATTCCACATTCCCTGCTTCGTGCATGAACAGGTTTGCACGTGCATGGAATTTTTTATTTTTGCTAACATCATGCCATCTTCTCATGTACATGATATCACTGTGGAGCGTGCACGTTTGTTGTGGGGTATTCTGCAGGGAGATTGTGTGGACCTTGGTATGGTTATTTACCAAGGGATTCTGAGATTTTTGTGAGGGAGTACTACGGGTTCTATACCCTGTGCCTCCATTGTAACGAAGTTGTACGTGGCAGTTGGTGTTCATTGGCCAGCACACGTGCAACTCTAGATTCCGAGTGCTCCGATTGATAGTACCACTTTGTTGACGATGCAAGAGTGGGATGGAGGAAAGCCTGATTTGAAGTGGCTTGGGTACTCTTTTGACCATCTTCCAGGTGGAAGGCCAGCTGCTGGTGCAGCTCAGACGAGTAGAGTCGCTTGGAGATCTCAGTTAGGTGAAGAGGCTGGTCCATTGCAGCAGGAGCAGATGTTGGATTTGGTATGAGCATGGGGCAGTATAGGCGTCTAGCGAGGAGGATAGATGCGATGCATGACATCCGTAGTCGGTTTGCACGTGATCACATCCAGGCATTAGGGACTGCATTCAGAGCCACAAGTGTTGACATCTAGTGGCCAATATTTGGTGAGGATTCCGTGTATCAACCTCCAGACATGCCTGACACTCCACCCGTTGGGGGTGAGGATCCTGATTCGGATTAGGTCTGCGTTATTCCTTACTATTACCTTCACTGAGGACAGTGAAAATTTTAAGTTTGGGGGTAGTAGTTGAAGGAATATGTTTTGTATAAGTCGCATATAGTTGCACATTCATGATAGTTTAGTGCATATATTTGCATCTTTGCCATGTAGTAATTTTTTAAATTTATTATTATAGTTTTTATGATAGTTTGTTCATTTAGTTCATGCATTTGCATAATAACATGATCCCTTAGATGATTTTTCCGATTGATTTGTGATATTGATGCTAGTGTAGTGATTTCGTATTTAGTGATGTTAAGTCCTATCGAGTTGATTTGCATGCTAGAGATAATTGTATTTCACTAAGTCTTGTAGGTTGCTTGAGTGCTAGATCATGGTCATAATTTATTTGTTTGTCGAGGTTTAATCGCTTGTTTATATTTAGAATTTAGGATATTCTCTTAAAAATAAAATAATATGGATTTTTTTTATAAAAATGGAGAAAATTGGATTTCATTGCTAGTTGTTGTGGATATGTATCAAATGGCTAGTAGCCGACTCATCTTTATATGAGTAGTCTAGGGTTGAGCGAGATGGAGCGAAACGCACTCGTTCAGAAATTTATGAAAAAAAAGAAAGAAAAAGAAAGAGAAAAAGAAAAAGAAAAAAAGAAATAAGTTTTAAGTATAATTGATCACGGGTGGGCTCTTTAGTACTCGATTTATTAAGTTCCTAGGGGACTTTGTGCCTAGTGACCTAAGGCTTTTATAGTGTGGGATCTGCTAACCTAACGCTCGCTACATGGGTACTATTGTATAAGTCTTTTGTGGACCTCACTCATTGCACGATCAAATAAGCATATATGTGTTATTTTGTTGAGAATAAAAACATGAATCCATATAAAAATCCAATATAAGAATTGAAGTGTTATAAGTTATTTTGAGTCTAGCTTTTATTTTATTTATAACCTGGCGATTGCTTGATGAGTAGTGAGTCATTATTGATCTAATTGCGATAGTATATCTGTAAGCATTTGCACACACGCACGTCTCTGGTTTGTAAGTTGATTTGTGGGGTTTGATTGATCTTTATGTGAATAACTGCATTTGTTGAGATGTTGCTTGTTGATTGGTTTAGTTATTCTATGGGGATCGTTGCATTCATATAGTTGCATTCATGTATTTTTATTTCTTATACTTTGAGTCTGTTTATGCTTGAGGACAAACATTCATTCAAGTTTGGGGGTATGTTGAGTGGCATTTAGGACACTTTATAACGCTCCATTAAGCTTTGAATCGGTGTTTTTGTACTCAAGTTATTGGTGTTTTAATGTGTTTTCTAGTGTTTTTGCATTTCAGGCATTAATTCGGAATTCAGGTGAATTAGCATTGATTTGATGCTAATATGGTGTTAGGATGGTGTCCAAGGAATAAAGGCTTGTGAAGACCAACTCATTGCAGCAAGAAAAGAAGAAAAAGAAGTTTTTTCCAGAAGACCAGCGCCCCCGCGCCCGAGGAGCAGAACCACAGCGCGCCCGCGCTGGTCAAGCGCGCGCCCACGCCGGGTTGGGATTTCAGAATCCTGATTCTTGTGGACTTTTGATTGGTAGACTTCTACTATGCATGGGCTGCTATATATACATAAATAAAGGTCGTTTCGAAGGAAGAGACGTACCAGAGCTAAGGAGATGGCGTAAGAAGACCATATAGCACAGGTCGACAAAGGCGAAGAAGATCTAGTTATACTTGTGATTCTTTGTTCTATGTTGTAACCTTGATTCTAGTTTTCTTATTCTTGAACCTTTACTTTTGTTTCGTACTTGGTTTATTATTTATTCAGTATAAAGACTATGTTTATTATACCATGCTTTCATCGGAACCCACGTTGATGATGAGTCCGATTATGGGCTAATCGTTATCGTGGGATTCTAACGGATTTATTTATGGATTTCTTTAGTTACTTTGTTTCGATGCCTTTGTTTGTGGTGATTGTATGATAACCTAGTATTGGTTGCGCTTATTCGTCTTATGAACGTCGCGAACTTATTAGATAGAGTGTTAATCTTTAATGAAGCGACGGTGAATTTAAGGATTTAGAACATGCCATGCTATCATAGGTTCATGTGTTATTGTTATGCATGATTCATTGGTAATTTTAACCATCCTACTTGCCCTATGTAATCACAGTAGATAACTTGTGCATTAAGCCATTATGTTGTCAAATTCTATAGACATATAGGGTCTCAATATAATCGGTGTTTAATCAGCTTCTATCTCTTTTGTGGATTCCTGGTAGTATGTTATTCATGCAAAGAAAGTTGGCGTTTAGCAGTTTCGTGTTATCTGATTAGTGTCATCACCATTACATACTAAGGTTAAGAACGAAAAGGCTATTGAATGATAATGAAGTTAGAATCCTATGTTTGTGTTATATATTATTTAACTCTCTTTAATCTCTTAGTTAATGTTCTTTAGTATAATTCTCAATAATTAATCGTAGTTATAATCAACCCAAATTGTTATTCGTCTTAGCATTGAAAAATAGCTATATCATTGTTGCATAAGTGCATAAATCACAAAGTTAACCTAAACCAGTCTCTGTGGGAATGAACTAGAAATAATTCTATATTACTTGTGATCGTGTATATTTACGTGAATTATTAGCGCGTGTTTAGCGACTAACAATGTTCTATCGATTATTTCCTTTATAATTTATTAATTCTTAACTTACAGTGATATAAATGTTAGACTAATAAATGTCCTTGAAATATGATATGCAATTCTATATGTCTAAGTTCGTGACTTAGAAATGAGATTATGAGAATAGTATCAATATTCCTAAAGGTCCCTAGTCGAGTATTATTATTATGGGACAATAATACTGCATTAAGACTGGTGTGTTTGTTGACTGATGATCACATCTCATTGATCAAAAGTATAGTGATATTAAAGTCAAAGACATAGGCATATGTATATGTACATGGTGCTGGACAGACCCGATGTGAGATTCTACATGTTTGTTGTGTCATAAGTAATTCTCACAGTGATAATGATGTAATGGTCCTTAGACCTGAAGTCATTATATTTCTATACGAGAATTAATATACATTGATTCCATTAAAATTTATCCTTGACCGGATAATGATAAAAGTGGACATTGGGTATATTATGAATCGTATGAGAAATATGAATAATCTAGAAGAGATTTAACCCTCCTATTTTAGAGTGATATTATTGGCCTCTTGTGTGAGCTAGACTATGAAATGTGTGGCCATGCTCAAATATTGATTTGATACGATAGTCTACTCATTGATCGAGGAAACCTGAATTAAACATTGATGAGGATGACACGTTACATGCCTCTAGTTTAATCTATAATATGTGGTTAAAGGGATTATATTACATTGTACATTATTCACGAAGGGTTTAATCGATCACCGATTTAATTATTATTATTTGGGTAGCAATGATGTATTACTTGATGGCGCTCATTGTTTACGATTTTAAATTAGATTTAAAATTCATTGCCAACGTAATAATAACTTATAGGGTCACACACAAAGAATGTTTGAAGGATTATTTAATTTAAATTGGATTTAAATTATATTAATGTAATTCAAATTATTTATAATATTAATTAAGTATGACTTAATTAATTAGATAAAAAATGATATTCAAATTTATTAATATTAATTATGAAATTCTTTTGTTAAATAATTAAGTGTGACTTAATTATTATACAAATTGGAATTTTGAATTAATAATAACTCCTAATTAGTTTAGAGTTATAATTTGTTTTTATACTCTCTATATAATATCTCTTGTGGCTGATTTTGAAAAGAAAGAAGACTTTTACTAAAACCCTAGCCACTAAGAGAGAAGATGGAGAGAGCAAGAAGAAACAAGTTTGTGCTAGTACACATCCAATCCTTGAGTTCAAGCATTCGTGTGAATACCGATAGAGCGTAGATCACAAGAGCGAGATGCGTGGTGATTGAACAATCTTTGGATCTCCATTATTCAACCAATTTGTAAAGCTTCTTAAGGTAAATAATCTGATCTACGAATTAAATATCTGTTTTTCGCATGGATCCTGTAGTGGGTTTCAAAAATTTTGGTTTTTCACATTTTTAATTATTGTTTCCGTTGCATTTATGTGCTCGAAACCCTTTAATGGCATCAGAGCTACTTGCGAAAAGTGTTTAATTCATTTATGTGTTTACTTGTTTTATGATAATAACATGTATACAATATTCCATGACTTTTATGTATGCGATTTTGTATATTTTATATGTTATTATGTTTATATATGCGTATGTATGTATATATTTTGAATATATGATATTCATGAGAGTTGTATAACCATATGATGATTATATAATCTGTATGTATACTGATATATACATGTTTTGTGTTTGTTCTTATTCTATGAATCGTATTTGATACGATTCTGAATCGGATGCAGCGGATTTTCTGAAATCCGGGTCTGATGTTCGATTTTGGCGAACGAATACGCTATTTCATATGGAATCGAGCGTCTGAATGAAACTGATAGAAAAAGCTATCATCGACTGATCTGTAAGGCCTTTGACGTTGTTTAGACCCTATAATCTGCGATTTAATGTCATCAGATTTAATTTTGAATTTTCTCATTTTTGCCATATTTGGTTTTTATGATTAGATCATGATGGGTATGATATGTTAAGATCATATTATGTGTTTTAACATGTTCTTATGTGTTAATTAAGCATGGTGGATGGTTATGACTTATGATCTTAAGTTAATGGTTTTTTTTTAAATATAGCTTGCATGTCGTTCAATCTTGTAATTATTAAATCTCGAATGTAACTCGAGTTCTTCTTGTAAGTTCATTAGAGTAACCAAGAAAATACGAGATCTTTTAAACTCGGGGATTAGTTTTATATTTCTTTCTCGTAATGTACATGAAGATATGAAAATTTGAAGATCAAGGAAGGGTAATCCCACATGAAGGCCATCCAAGGAAGCAATACAAGAAAGAAGACATGTAATAGTTAGCCTGTATTTATTATCCACCTTAGATTGACCTAGATCTTTGTCATTAGCTTGATAAAGATCACATAGGATAAAGTTATTACCAACCACATTTAATTTATCGCACTTTACATATATGCTCATATGATGAATATATGTGTAGAGTAATTTATAAAGATGCATGATTAATTAGATTAAGGATGTATGTATTAGATACGACACACATGCCATGCTTGCTAAACAAGAAAAAATTTGTAACGACTCAAGATTTTAAAATGAATAAATAATTATGAGATTCTCGTATTTATGAAACACGGAATAAAATACAAATTTTCTTTGTTTCTGATACGGGGCGATTTTGTCAAAAGCGAGTTCACTGAACTTGTAAGGTTGTGGGTTTTAAGCGAGACCGTTGTGACTCCCTCACTACCTGGAAATCAAACCATTGACGAATATTGATTTGAAGTATTTTATTCAAGGAAAAATTAGGAATCTCTTTATGATGGGATCATGATCGTTTTAAAATTAACAAAACCCTAAAGTTAATATTAAGTTGATCGGATGCCTTCCAGTGAGTCTAATGCGTTAACCCCTAGATCGATAAGGAGTGGGTTTGTCAAAGCGAAGTACTCCCATCTATCGTGGGAGATGTGTTGAAGTATATTGACAATTTTTGACTATTGGGTTTGATTTGACTAAGTTACCACAATAAGATTGTGAACTTAAAGGCATAAAGTTTGGCGAGATTTATTAGATAAATATGAACAAATGTTGTTCCACCAAGCTAGCCAAGAGTTATATAGTTGATATAATTGACAAATGTTGTCTTCCTAAATAATCATATTTTAGGAGAAAAGCCAAAGCTGACCTTCCTAGAGAGAATACCTTTCATGAACTTTGCGTAGCTAGAAATTTGTTTAAGAGCTTCAGCGAAAGGTATGTTGATGTGAAGTTCCTTGAACACCTCCAGAAATTTCGCAAACTGCTTATCCGGCTTTTTCTTCTGCAGCCTTTTAGGAAAAGTAGGCGGAAGATAGATCTGTTTCTCCCCTGTTTTACCCTCAGGAGTGTGCTCAACAGTAGTCTTCCTTGGTTCCACTTCTACTTCCTTTTGCACTTCTTCTTTAGCCATAACTCCAGTTTCTAGAGTATTAGCTTTTTCAGAATTTGCAACCTTACCAGACCTCAATGTAATTGCCTTAACATGCTCCTTAGCTTCCTTCTTGCCTGGCACTTCAGTATCTCTTGGAAGCGTGCCACGTTAACGATTCAGTAATGCATTAGAAATTTGCCCAATTTGATTCTCCAAGGTCTTGATAGAAACAACTTGGCTTTTGCACATGAGCCTCAACTCCTCCAATTAAGATTTTTCATTAGCTTGTAGTAACTGTTGAAGTTGTTGTCTAGGGGCATATTGCGGTTGTTGAAAACCGGAAGGGTTATACTGCTTTGCTGTGTATGGTTGATAAGTTTGTTGCACCCCATTCTGATTGTTGTTCGAGCTGAAGGTAGGATGATTGCGGTTGTTGGGATGATAAGTGGCTGGAACTTGCTGCTGTTGTAACGTATGCGAAAATTACGCTTGTGTTATATCATATTTATAATAAATTTTGTGTGTTAATATGTCATTTATTTGTAAGTAGTAGTAAAACCCTAACTGCTACATGTTACGTGCATTCTGTATCGTCCGGGTATTTTCAAGATATTTTTCGGATATTTTATTTTGTGTTTATAGCTTTCGTATCAAAAGTTATACGACTCGAATTGTGATTTAATAGTTGATATTTCAAATAAAATAATGGGCTTCATTTTTCATCAAACGGCTTGTACCATCGTGTTATTCCGAACATCAAGGTATTTTATAAATTTTCTCATTTCGTAAAAAATGATTTTTCCGGGCCCCATTGGGTGTTAAAACCCCCACAAAAATCTCATTTTTATTTGTATAAAATTATAGGACTTTCATTTATACCATTTCTTTGTATTTTTGCATTATTCACAATTTTTGAGAAATTTTGGCATATATATTGTATATATAAAATATTTAAAAATTACATTTTAATACTCAAAAATTATAAAATTAGGGGCCAATTAATTTTAAAAGATGTAGAATTAGGGCCTTAATTTTAATTAGGAGTATTAATTTTACTACTATAAATAGCCTAATTATTATTTAATTATAATTAATTATTAAAAATCTGCAAATTTTGGAAATTCTCTCAATATCCCGTCGGGTTTCAAATTCGGGTTGAACAATCAAACACTGATTTTGATCTGATTTCTACACCAAATCAAGCAGTTTGAGTACTCAAATCACAGGTTTGGATCTGTTCTTTCTGTTTTTGCCATCGATTTCAAATTTTGATTTGTTATTTTTGATTTTCAGTTTCTAAGATTTATGCCCGATTTGGTACTTTTTGATTCTGGGGTTATTTGTTGAAATTGATGTTATGAATAGCTTTTTCTGATGATTTCTGCTAATTAATTTTACAGACGATTGCTTAAATTGATTGTTCGATATCTAGGGTTTATATTCAATTTTGATTTATACGTTTTTGATTTTGAGAAAGCTGGGGTATATACGGTGTTAGGGCTTTGATTCTGTGATGAACAAGCTTTGATTTAAGCTATTAAAATTGAGGTTTCATGTACAAACAAAGAAAATCGATGCTTCGCCGGAGATGAAGTCGGTTTGATCGGAAAAGATGACCTGAGGGTTATTCTGAGATGTTATGGCCGGGAATAGATTGCCTGAATGATTTGGAATTGATACCAGCGTAAAAATGAACCAAACGTTTCCGTTTTTGGCCTGAAAATGGTTAGCCGGAATCAGCTCCGGTGGCCGGTTTCTGGGCAAAATCTGGCGTGTTCTTCACGACCCGGATTTTCACCCGTTTGACCCGATTGGATTACCCGGTTTAGATCCAATTTTGTCATAGATTAGATTCTGACAAGTGTTTCTAGAAAATTATTTTTATTTTTATTAATTATAAAAATCAGATTTTATTTATTTTATAAATTGATTAATTAATTATTTAATTAATTGATTTATATTATTAATAATTCTGAAATATTTTCTAAATCTTATATTTAATTATTTTCTTAATTATTTATTATTTATATAAAAATGATTTATTATTTTGATAATTAATCAAGTAATTTTCAATAAATTATAATAAATTTATTTTAATTCCAAAAATTATAGAAAAATCATTTTTAATTCTGATTTTCCCAAATAATTATTTAAAAATATTTTTAGGGTTTAATAATTAGTAATAATTACTTATATTGAATAATAAATTGATTTATCTGTGTTTAATTGAAATTAATTGAACCGTTTGTCCGATTCGAGCGAAACGAAAGCCTTTTAACTCAGAAAAATGATTTATTTTCATTAAAAATAATATTAAAACCTAATTTCTTTTAGAAACTAGTTGAATTTTGATATTTATTTGATTATGATCTGAATTGCGTGTAGAGACGAGTCCGATAAATCTAAAAAAATAGGAAACGAGTCAGATAATGATTAGTTAAGCGAACAGCGAGTCGATATTGATTCTTACAAATTATTTTAAAACTAAAAATGACTATGTGGCTTATGTGCTTTTGTGTATTATGTGATTAATCGAGTCTTGCTTGTTAATAAATAATATACGAGATAATGATACGCGCATGGGTAGACAATATGAGCTACGTGAAGTCGGTTTGAGACACGATTGAAATACGAGATGACTAAACCAGTCTATTTCTTTGATAGAAGCAAAGCCAGCAAGGCGGATTGAGACGGTGATAGACGAAGGTGAAGTACTTGGAGTAAATCGCGTGAAAGGCAAGTTTTTCCCCTATTCTAATTTCATAATAGTGACATTTCTTCAGAATCTTATCACATTTGCACTCTTTTGATTCTTATTCATAACCACTGATACACAATTGCTATTCTCTTGTTCATATTTCATTTCGATTCTTGATTTCTCCTTTTTCCTTTGAATTTCCTATTCATATTCCAATAGTTATACATAGACATTGGTATATTCTGGTGATTAGAATATATCAAAGCATATCGATTGTTCCGGTTGCTCCTCCATGGACTGGATAATAATGATTGGGATTGAGTTTATACTTGATCCTAAGGACCGGGACATAACCGGATCCTTGAGATGAGCTGTAGAGCCTAGGTACCCGACTGGATCTATATAGTGAGATATAGATATGTACTGTATCCTGGCTGATCAGCAGGGTATAAGTGTGAACTTGTGTCCAGTTTAGTTCATTTGTATTCGCCAACAATGGCCTTTGTTCTTTTCATACAGGGTTATATCTTTGTAGATGTAACCAGATTACCGATTCATTTAAATTACTTTAACACTGTTTATATGTTGCGAAGTTGTTGAGCAATTGTTGGCTCACCCCTTTTTGTTGTTATTGACCTTATTGTTTTCAGTTAAGAAGGAAAATGAAATCTATCAGAACTCGAGTAGTAAAGAAGCGAGTCAAGTCACGGGACCCTCTCATACCCAAGGTGTTGATTCCAATCCAGGAAGAAAGCTTTGAGTTGCCCGAACAGGTGGAGTGTAGATAGTAGTGTGTGTGTTTGAATAAAGATGAACTTAGTTTAAAACTGGTTAGACAATGGTTTGTAATAAAGAGAGTTTATAAGATTTTGAACTTGGTCTGTAATAAAGTAGTTAGTGGTTCTTGTTTTAATACTTTAACCTAAAAAGATCCTGGTTAGTGTTAAAGGGGTTTAGATATATTTCATTATTATTGTTATTCAGGTTGTACAGGTTTGGTGATTAGCTAGTAACCCCCAGACTTATACCCCGGGTCTGGAGGGCGTAACAGGTTTGACATCAGAGCTGTAGGTTAGGTCCCTGAAAACAAGAACATTAGGATTAAGATAAGATAGGAAGATCACATAGGATAGGAATAGTCAAATATGAAGAATAGTGTTAGGATTTGGATAAATTTAGACTAGGAAAGTATAAGTTCCAGGATTATTAAGTGACCTTTCTTCTTTCTTTGTTATATTATTAGACAGCGTCGTCAGGTTACTCAGGTTCATCCGAGAGGATAGTCACAGTTGCAGTCACACCAGTTATTCCACCAGTATCTGAGCATGTATTTCCACCTCTTCCACCACCCCCACCATTGCCCCAGGAGCCAGCACCACCAGTGCCAGAGCTGATTCATGATCCGGTAGATATGTTTGATCCATTAGAGTTCTTTGAGCCGATGCTTCCACCTCCACTTCCGGTAGAGTATCAGTTTATTCCAGAGGTTGAGCCAGAGTTTCCACCACCAGCAGTGTTACCTCCTATTCAGGTGCATGCCCCAGAGCCAGAGGTATTTTCGATGGCCCCGGTTGAGGGTATGGATGAGCATGTTGTAGGGTTACAGTTGAGATTACCACAACAGGGTATTGTAGAGATACCGAGAGTTCCGTCGTAGAAGTCTGCAGGATATGTGGCATAGCCATATATGGTACCGTATCATGATTACAGTGTTGTGAGAGAGGATGCTGAGTATTGGAGATCACAGTGTAGAGAGATTATGCATTTGTTTGATCAGAGAGACCGAGGACCGTTAGCTGCACTTCAACCGGATTATATGATGAGAAAAAGGCTTCAGTACACAGTGATGAGTGCTACATTTAAGTTAGATGCTTTGATACATGACGGGCCGCCTTCTTATACGGAGGTTCATAGGGTTCTTCGTTTGGCACAGACAGTTGTCCAGGTACTCCGAGATGAGCTGAGGCATATTCCGCCAGGGTTTTGAGATCTGACAGCAGGAGATCAAATGTATAGTATATGTGACTGATGTAGATAGATGCAACCTAGTTTAGTATAGTTAGTGATGTATGTATGTAGTACTTAGCTTGACTTGTAGCAGCAACGACCATGACAGTTTTGAGCGTGACTTTTTGTACCAAGCACTTACACCTGAGGCTGTTGTTATATATATAAAATAAACTTTTTCAAATTTTCTTTTATTTAAATTTGAGTATTTACAGTTTTACAGCATATACATTTACTTTATCATTTTACAATTTTCCATATTTTAAATTTTGTTTAAATTTAAAAACAGTGTACCATCATTCTCATTACAAGTTACAAATCATTTCAGTTAATTGTTTAAATTTCCTATTTTTATATTAAGCAAATTGTTTTCCCTTCTATAAATCATTATTTAAATTTTATCAATACAGGATAAATGGTTTCTTTATTTATTGTCAATTGTTTAATCAACTGTTAAAAATAATTACTTGTTTTATTATCAGAAAATGGCACCAAAGAGAAAGACTAGAACCGAAACCTCCAACAGCAACTCTGAGGGACAGACTAGTGACACTATGAACCAAATATTCCATCTGATACAACAATAGATGGTAATGATGTAGCAGCAAATACAGCAACAACAGCAACTGATTCAACAAGTTACCACAAGCTATGCCTGTTGTTACCTTCAAGCAGTTTCAGTCAGTTAAGCCTCCGGACTTTGAGGAAATAGCAGATCCTATTAAGGCTACAACTTGGTTGAAGGAAATAGAGAAAAGATTTGCGCTTGTGAAAGTGGGTGAGGACCAAAAGACTGATTTTGCTAGCTACTTCTTGAAAGGGGAAGCAAATTATTGGTGGGAGTCTAGGAAAGCTTTAAAAGGTGAAGACATTATGACCTGGGATAGGTTTAAAGAGTTGTTCTTAGAGAAACATTTTCCTCTATATGTGAAAAATCAGATGCAGATCAAGTTCTTAGAGCTGAAGCAGGGGAATATGTATGTGACAGAATACGAAGCCAAGTTTACTGAGTTGCCTAGATTTGTTCCAGAACAAGTTGATACTGAAGAAAAATGATCCCAAAGATTCCAACAGGGATTACGACCGTGGATTCGCGGCAAAGTGGCAGTTTTTGAATTGACAACTTATACCACCGTTGTACAGAAAGCCATGATTATTGAGGGAGAAAGTGAGAGATCCCAAAAGGAAAGAGGACAGGGAAGTTTCCAGAACCGTTCCAGCAGAAAGCCAGGATTCCAAGCCCGGACAAATATGAATTTCAAAAGGATAGGACAAGGCAACCAGAAAGCAGGTAACCGTTTCCAAGCTCCCAACTAGCAGGGAATTGTCAGAGTCCCAGTGCCGTACTGCAAGACATGTGGTCAGAAACATACCGGCATCTGTATTAAGGCAAATGTGACGTGTTTCATATGTAAGTAGAAAGGGCACTATTCTATTGAATATCCAACGGGAAAAATAGAAGTTACTTATTTCCAATGTGGAAAGAAAGGACATATCGCTAGGGATTGCAGATGACCAACAATGGCAGCTAGTATTCCTAAAGTGTTGGCATTACCTCCTCCACCACAGCCTAATCATCCCAGAGCAAGAACATTTAACATGACAATGAAAGAAGCCGTGCAGAGTCCTAATGTGATTGCAGGTACGCTTTTGGTGAACTCAGTAAATTCAAAAGTATTAATTGATTCTGGAGCTACACGATCTTTTATTTATGAAGAATTCATTGATAAGATAGGTTGTGAAACTGAATGGTTGAGTGAGACGTTAATTATAAAATTAACGAATGGCAACCAAGTTTCGGTAGATCGAGTATATCCTGCGTGCGATATCGAAATAGCCGGACATCATTTCTCCGTAGACCTGATTCCTTTAAGTTAGGAGAGTTTGCCATTATTTTGGGAATGGATTGGTTAGCTTGTCATAATGACCTAATCAATTGCGCGAACAAGAAAGTGAAATTGTGAGCTGCGGAAAATGTAACGGTAATGTTGAAATGTAAAAAATAGCAGAAGAAATTTCTGACAATAATGCAGACCAAACGATTGCTATGACAGGGATGTGAAATGTACATAGCCTATGTGTTAGATACAGAAAATGGAAGTCCCAAGATAGAAGATATTGCAGTTGTATGTGAATTTCCTGATGTCTTTCTAGATGAGCTTCCAGGGTTACCGCCAGACCGAGAAATTGAGTTTACAATCGATTTAGCGCCGGGTACAGAACCAGTTTCGAAAACTCCATATCGAATGGCATCAGTGGAGATGAAAGAATTATCAACACAATTTCAAGATCTACTAGACAGGGGAATCATAAGACCCAGTGTATCCCCATGAGGTGCACTGGTATTGTTCGTAAAAAAGAGAAAGACGGCAGTATGCGACTATGCATCGATTATCGGGAATTGAATAAGCTGACTATCAAAAATAAATTTTCTTTACCACGAATCGATGATTTGTTTGATCAGTTAATAGGAGCCGCATGGGTTTCTAAGATAGATTTGAGATCGGGCTATCATCAATTGAAGATCAAAGCTGAAGATATTCCCAAGACTGCTTTTCGTACTAGATACGGACATTATGAGTTTCTCGAAATGGCATTCGGTTTGACCAACATGCCAACAACATTCATGGATTTGATGAACAGGGTATTCAGGAGGTACTTGGATAAGTTCGTGATTGTATTTATTGACGATGTCTTGATTTATTCAAAGACTGAAGAAGAGCATGCCGAGCATTTGAGGATCGGTTTGGAAATTCTAAGAAAGAAACAGTTGTACGTGAAGTTCTCGAAATGTGAATTTTGGTTAAAGGAAGTACAATTTTTAGGGCATATCATTAGCAGAGAAGGCATTCAAGTTGATCCAGCGAAGATTGAAGCTGTGTTAAATTGGGAAAGCCGAAGACACCAACAGAGATTCGAAGTTTCTTGGGATTGGCAGGATACTATAGAAGGTTCGTCAAGATTTTTGCGAAAATAGAAACGCTACTAAACAAGTTGACTCGAAAAAGTGAAAAGTCCGTATGGGATGACAAATGTGAGGAAAATTTTCAAGAACTAAAGAATCGGTTAGTAACCACACCGGTACTTGTATTGCAAGATGAGCATGGAGATTTTGTCATTTACAGAGGCGCTTCATACCACAGACTAGGATGTGTACTGATGCAACACCGTAATGTAATTGCATATGCCTCGAGACAACTAAAACCTCATGAATAGAAATATCCTACACATGATCTGGAATTAGCAGCGATCGTATTTGCATTGAAACTTTGGAGACACTATCTTTGCGGGGAGAAATGTGAAATCTACACAGATCATAAAAGTTTAAAGTACATCTTTACGCAGAAGGAACTTAACATGAGGCAACGATGATGGTTAAAGTTGATCAAAGACTACGATATTACAATTAGCTATCATCCAGGGAAAGCGAAGGTTGTGGTAGATGCACTGAGCCGAAAAGAAAGATTGAATTTGTTAACTTCATCTGAAGAATTGGCCAAGGAATTTGACAAGTTGGAAATTGAGATTCGTGTTCCCAGTGAACCTACTGAAGTTATTTACGTGATGACTTTTCAACCAGAATTATTGGAGAGGATTCGAAGATGTTAAGAGGAAGTGATGGGTCAAGATGACAACTTAACGGGAGAAGAAATCATAAACCAGAAGGATAATAAAGAAATTCTATGTTTTTCATCAATAATCTGGATCCCTAATGTGGCAGAACTGAAGGAAGAGATATTACAAAATGCGCACAGTTCGAAATATTCCATACATCTGGGAAGTACAAAAAAGTACCGCGATCTGAAAGAAAACTTTTGGTGGCCAAATATGAAGAAAGAGATAGCAGAATGGGTAAGTAAATGTTACACGTGCCAGCAAGTCAAAGCTGAACATCAACGTCCAAGTAGATTACTGCAACCATTGGATATTCCAGAATGGAAATGGGAACATCTAGCAATGGATTTTATGGCAGGACTTCCAAGAACCAAAGAAAATCATGACGCAATATGGGTAATCATTGACAGATTAACGAAGTCAGCATATTTTCTACCGATCAATGAAAGATTTTCACTCGACAAGCTAGTGCACTTATACCTCAAGGAAATTATGATGCGACATGGAGTTCCAATATCTATTGTGTCTGATCGAGATCCCCGGTTTAATTCAAGATTTTGGAGACAATTTCAAGAATGTCTTGCAACCAAATTAAATATGAGTACCGATTATCATCCGCAAACTGATGGGCAAAGTGAAAGAACTATCCAAACAATTGAAGACATGTTACGAGTTTGTGCGATTGATTTCGAAGGCAGTTTGGACGAGCATTTACCTTTAATCGAATTTTCTTATAACAACATCTATCATGCGAGCATTGTAATGCCGCCTTATGAAGCTTTATATGAAAGAAAATGCAGATCACCGGTGTATTGGGATGAAGTTGGAGAACGCAAGATTTTGGGTCCAAAATTGATTCATCAAACCAAAGAGAAGATAGGGCTTATTCGAAAGCGACTAGATGCAGTGTAGACTCGACAATTCAAATATGCAGATCAAGCTAGGAAATATATGGACTACCAAGAAGGAGAATATGTGTTACTCAAAATATCGCCATGGAAAGGATTGACTAGATTTGGCAACAAGGGTAAATTGAAGCCGCGATATATTGGTCCATTTAAAATCTTAAAGAAAGTCGGAAAAGTTGCTTACGAGTTAGCTTTACCGCCTCACATGCAGCATATTCATAATGTGTTTCACATGTCGATGCTTAAGTGATATAATCCTAATTCTAGACATCTAATAGAATATGAGCCGCTAGATATTCAACCTGATTTTTCTTATGTAGAACAGCCGGTAAGAATTCTAGATCGGCAAAAGTGATTGTTGAGGAATAAGTCTGTATCTTTAGTGCAAGTTTTGTGGAGAAATCCTATGGTTGAAGAATCAACTTGGCAACTTGAGAGTAAAATGTTAGAAAAGTATCCCCATTTTTTTTCATAGCAAGATTCTGAGGACAGAATCCTATTAAGGGGGAAGGATGTAACATCTTGGAAAATTACGCATGTGTTATATCATATTTATAATAAATTATGTGTGTTAATATGTCATTTATGTGTAATTAGTAGTAAAACCCTAACTGCTACATGTTATGTGCATTCTGTATCGCCCGGGTATTTTCAGGGTATTTTTCGGATATTTTATTTTATTTTTATAGCTTTCGTATCAAAAGTTATACGACCCGAATTATGATTTTATAGCTGATATTTCAAATAAAATAATGGGCTTTATTTTTCATCAAATGGCTTGTACCATCGTGTTATTCCGAACATCTAGGTATTTTATAAATTTTCTTGTTTCGTGAAAAATAACTTTTTCGGGTCCCATTGGGAGTTAAAAACCACACAAAAATCATATTTTTATTTTTATAAAATTATAGGACTTTCATTTATACCATTTCTTTGTATTTTTGCATTATTCACAATTTTTGGGAAATTTTGGCATATGTATTGTATATATAAAATATTTAAAAATTAAATTTTAATACTCAAAAATTATAAAATTAGGGGCCAATTAATTTTAAAAGATGTAGAATTAGGGCCTTAATTTTAACTAGGAGTATTAATTTTACTATTATAAATAGCCTAATTATTATTTAATTATAATTAATTAATTATTAAAAATCTACAAATTTTGGAAATTCTCTCACGAACCGGGTCGTGTTTCAAATTCGTGTTGAAGAATCAAACACTGATTTTGATCTGATTTCTACACCAAATCAAGCAGTTCGAGTACTCAAATCACAGGTTTCGATCTATTCATTCTGTTTTTGCCATCAATTTCAAGTTTTGATTTGTTATTTTTGATTTTCAATTTCTAGGTTTATGCCCGATTTTTTCCTTTTTGGTTCTGGGGTTATTTGTTGAAATTGATGTTATGAATAGCTTTGTCTAATGATTTCTGATCGATTTTTGCTAATTAATTTTACAGACGATTGCTTGAATTGTGTAACACCCCCAAATACGGGGTCGAGGATCCGGGTTGTCACGAGTTCTATTTCCCTTAATAACACTTAATCTTAATAAACAACCAACTACTGCGTACTATGACGCCACAATATACACACACACACACCACAAGTTATAGTCTCAGAGATGAATACCAAAAATAACACATGTCATTTTATTCCACAATTATAAACAGTTACACCTTAAAAGGGTTTCTGAATAAATTTACATTTCTTTGCCATTATTACAATTCGTAAATATACATAAGTCTGACACAACAAAAGTTGAAAGCCTAGCTTATTGGTAATTTCTACCTCAGCTACAGCGGCATCAACGCCTACAGGAAACTGCGGAATGTTTCCTATCCGCTCGTAAATTGGGAGCTTGATCCTATTCATCTTGTCTATCTGTTGTTGTGTGATGAAAGAAGAAAGCAAGGGTGAGCAACAAGCCCACCAAAATAATATGTATAATGATTAACAATATATGAGCATTCTCATAGTATTCATAAAAGTCTTGGTCAAGAAAAATTGAACCAAGTTGATATCTTAACGCGACAAGTCGCAAAAGATTCAGTATATATATACATATATACTACTCAAAATCTTTGAAATCCTCTGACATGTATAATGTACACAGAGTTCCAGTTTATAACTGTATAAAAATATCGTTGCAAGGTGATCTCATATATCTAACCTTGTCTCAACGTTTTTATGAAAATCTTTGTCATGCATAAGATAATCATTAACCAGATATAAGTTGAAAAGAAGAAGTTACAAGATACTCCAATATACTTATATCTTTTCTGAATACTACTTGAACTACCACCGTTCAAGTTATAATTAGTTTCAAAAGTTCATCACATAGATGAGAATACAAGATAAGATTTGAATAGATTCAATCTTTGAAATATCATTCAAAAGAAATGAAGTTACGAGATACTTCATTAAGTCCCGATATATATCCATATATATCTCTCATACATTTCCTGAAAACCTCTGTCATGTAAAGTATGAACAGAGTTGTAATATCCAATGAATTTGGAAAGAAGAATTTTGGCATAAACCCGATATCTTCCTGATCAGGTAAAGATACCAATAAATAACCTTTTCTACTAGTAGATGGATGAATCCCCCACCGGTCATCACCCTGGCCTCATTAGGACCTTGTGCTGGACCGCCACCCGGCCTCTTATGCGTTGATGGGCTTCCACCCAGCCACTTACACTTTAATATACCGTACCCCGGCCTGTCGCTTATGCCGACTCAATTAGATGGACTTAGTTCCTGAACGTTGGGTAAGTAATCAATTCATTTATCAAAAAAGCAACCTCGTTGCGAATATAAAATACACCACAGAGCCGGATCCCTCAATTTTTAAGCGAGTATCCTTCGAAAGGAAGATCTTAAATTTGAAAACGAGTTTTATGATCCGCTCTAACTTTTAAAATCATTT
Source organism: Apium graveolens (assembly GCF_009905375.1). Taxonomy (NCBI): domain Eukaryota; kingdom Viridiplantae; phylum Streptophyta; class Magnoliopsida; order Apiales; family Apiaceae; genus Apium; species Apium graveolens. Next base: position 69,958,938 of record NC_133656.1, on the reverse strand, counting down.
TGAAGACTCGAAAACATTTTTAAGAATGTTTGGAGTAATGTTGATTTAATGAAATAAATCAGTCCTGATATATTAGAAAATATCTGAATATTATTATTTAAATAATATTCCCATAAGGATAATCCTTATAAAAATAATTGAAGTAGAAGTTTTAAAACTTATACTTGAAATGAATAATAAATAACCAAAGATATACTTATACGAAAGTACGATCTTTATTTGAATAATCAAAAATAAGTGTGATTATCGAAACATTATTCTTTAATAAAATAAAGAATATTATTTAATAAAAGAAGCGGAGTCATAAGTCCTCGAATGAATATTCAAAATAATTTTCATTTAATAAAATAAGCGGAGTCGTAAGTCCTCGAATGAATATTCAAAATAATATTCATTTAATAAAATAAAGTTATCGAATAAACCTTATTCGATTAATAGTTTTGAAAACTATATCTATATATATATATATATATATATATAAATATATATATATATATATATTATACTCGGGAACATCGACTCCCGGTTTAGAAAATGTTCACCTTTGGGTCCCCTATACTAAGGGTATACGCAACTACTGTTTATCTCTAGCATAGGTATTATGCAACTTATAAGCATTTGAATCAACAATTAGATATCAAGATTACGAAACAGACATGCATATATACCATATCAGCATGCTCCAATATATCGCAAAATTTGCTAATAACAATCATGCACTTATCACAAGATAATGCATATACATATATTTACATCACAACAACAGTATAACGGGTAGAAAACTTGCCTTAGTGCTCCCGGATAGACTTAAGCTTAGAGTGGGTCCGATAACCTATGAACAACAACATAAGTCGGAATTGAACCCCGGTCGCTTAAGAAACTAGACTTTAATCAATATGAACCTTAATGTTCGCTTATGGTCACTTCTACGCTTAACGAATCACATAAGTCGTTCGAGTACCCTCGGCTCCACCATTTTTAATAAATTAACCATTAAGAATTTAAAGGCGATTCTTTCGCGAGTACCCTAACAACTGCCTAATCCACTTTACATAATTGTTTCATACTCCAATTGGTCCTTTAAGAGCCTTGACCAAGGTTTCAAAGTAAGGCGAGGAGTAATGGTTCGTTCGCAAAACGCCGTTACTAAAAATGGTCGTTTCTCCTAAACCGTACATCGGATTCAAGCAAACCATATATCAAAATGAAGCTCGTAACATGAACTATCTAAACATGGCAATGGTGAGACTCTTACAGTGAGTTCACGGGTCCTGAAGTTAAGAACAAAAACAGTCTAAGGTAAATCGGGCATTACGACGGCTATATTCACGCGATTTCCCAAAATTTTACCAAATCAATTCAACAACAAACCACCACCAATAAACACCATTCCACCATCATTCAACCACAATACAATATCATTTAACTATAACTCAAGATCTCAACTTATTCATCTAAACCAAGTCAAAATGTGACCAAGAACATCAAATCCAACAAGTATCACTCCTAACTCCAAAATCAACAAAACCACTTACTAAACAAAGCTCTAAACATGAGTACACACCCATTACACTAACCAATCATCTAAACATTATGAAATAAAAACCAACAAAACTTAAGACTAAGGGTTTGAGAAGTTATACCTTCCTTGGAGAGTGGAGAATCACTTTGGAAGCCTTAAATAACCACTAACTATCTCTACTAATCTTGGATCTTGAAGAAAACATAAGAAAACACAAAGTTAGTTTCTTGAAAACACTATTCACCAAGAACTTTGATGAATTAATTAGCTATGTTAAACATGGAATCTTGAGCTTAAACTTATGGCTCATCTAAGTCATGAATTATGGAAGCTAAAGAAACAAACCTCTTGAATTATGATTAAGTGGAGCTTGGGTTTTGGAATTTTCTTCCTTGCTTTTCTTCAAAAAGTCGAGGCAATAAGATGGGGGAAGAACAAAATGAGTTTGTTTTGGTTGCTTTTTGATTTTTGTGTTTGTGAAATGAATACTTGGTGGAGATTTCTTTGATAAAGTGATGACATCACTTGGATGACCTCACCTCCAAGACACATGTCTTCCCCTTATGGTTTGATGATGTCACCTTCTCTTTTAACCACTTGTTTTAGCTTCTTTTGGAAGCTTCCTTCCCATTCTACTTGTATGTGCTTGTCCCTTGGTCGTTTATTTGTTTTACGGTTCACTTAACTTTCGTTCTCGTTTATCGGTTGAGGGATCATACCCGAGATCTCATTACTTAGGTTCCCTTAAACCTTTCTCAATATTTTATATTCCTTTTATGATCCTCTCTTAAAATCCTTGAATTAAAATCCTTTTAATCATGTTACCTTATACTTAATTCTTTCTATATCTGGTGGGTTTTCGAGAAAAATCAAAGTGTTTGAATTTGGATTCTGACGATCTTTACATACACTTATATACCATATATAGTACTAATAAGATCTTAGAATATCAATAAAAGAACCCCTACAAAGTGTGGCATAAAATTTTTTCTTATTCAGCATAATTAGCAAAATCACTATTCATAAGGGTTACAAAAAGTCCAAAATTTTTGGGGTTATTACAGTCTCCCCTTCTTAAAAGGATTCCATCCTGGAATCAGATAAAAATGAATAGGGATACTTTCTTAGCATTGCACTTTCTAACTCTCAAGTCAATTTTCCCACATTGTGGTTCTACCATCAAACTCTGACTAGTTTGATAACCCTTCTCCTAAGCACTTGTTCCTTTTCAATCTATAACCTTTCCCGGTTGCTCCATATAGTTTACATTTGGTTGCATGCCTATGCGCTCATATGCTAACTTCCCAATATGACTTAATATATCCAAGGGTCCAACAATTCGTGGGCCTAGCTTTCCTTTCTTTCCGGACCACATCCCTCCTTTCCAAGGGAATACCAATAACAGCACTAGGTCCCCTACTTTCTACTCTTTTTCATTTTGTGTTAAATCAATATACTTCTTATGTCCATATTGGGCTATTACCAGCTATCCTCTGATTAGATCTATTATATCCTAAGTCCTTTGGACTACTGCAGGTCCGAGCATCTTGCGTTCTACAACTTCATCCTAACATAAGGGAGATCGACATTGTCTTCCCTCAAGGATCTCATAAGGCAACATCTCAATACTGACATATCATCTATCATTGTAAGAAAACTCAATCCGTGTTAAGTGATCGTTCCAAATTCTTTCAAGTTTATTGCACAGACCCTCAACATAACTTCTAGCGTTATAGCTTTTGTTTCGCAATACCCACTCTTTTCCAGTTCGTAATCGTTACTATCTTTCCTTCATAATACCATTATGCCTATACTGTCACTCTCTAGCATTCTATAACCTTCTAATAATTTCATCGACCTTAGTACCACGAACGCGTTAAAATCGGAATACCATCATACTAGTACCACTTCATCTCTTGCTGCCTCCATCTTTGAAAGCTTGGTCCTTCATATAGAAGTAAAAGAATTTATTGAGAGATCACTATGATCATGAACATTTGTTACATTGCATAGTTAGTACAGAAGGTGGCCAGCCTTTAGTACTTGACAAGCAATTAAACAACATATGGTATCCTACTAGGCTTCTATCACACAGATAGATAGTCATTCGGCAATACCTCCCCTTCTGGAAGGGTTGTTCTTCTCAGATTATATAAAATGAAAAGGAGAGAATGAATGAATTAAAGAGAATTAGATATATAAAATATACTTCCACAAAATATCTGGCTTGGAATCTACCTCTGAACTATAGAGGTTTGTCATAGGAGAACAAAACATATACGTATATATATCAATATCAGGTATTATAGCATCGCATTTCACATGCCTAATTATTTTTGCTATTCTGTCCATCATTCTATGGACCCATGCTCTTGCTCGAGCTTATACACAATCACCTTTGAAACTCCCTCGACATCGAAAATCGAATCTGGGATCTCATTCTAGACATCATCGTTACTAGAATTCTATGCTTGCACCGCAACCTTCCTCGTATAGTAATACGACTCTCTATTGATAAGAAGGAATAAGTATTCAATAGGTAGATAATCGACTTAATTAGTCTATCAATAATAACTTATACATCACCACAACCCGATTAGTGGTACCCAATCTCAACATCCATTACACTACAACTCTCACGGTTGTAATCGGCTCATTATTCAAAGAATCGTTAATGCATTACTATGGTCCACCACGGACCTACTATAGTCATTCATTTTCCTTGAATCTTAATATTTAATCATACGGAGTCCATTCATGCCGTACCGAAATCTTTTAGAGAGGAAACATAATCGCCATTCCATGATTCATGAAGAACACTCCAGATCCTGACGTACATTCGTGACATGAAGTAGATAAAATTGCAGAAGAGTTTCAATAAAAGCAACGATAGCAGGTTAATACCATTATTAACCATATGTCTTTATTGGAAGACATGCATCTCAAAAGTTCATTTAGTCATTTCGTAACATGGTCCTGGCTTATCTCAAGATAGTACCTTCTAAGATAGATAGCCCGCTCATGGCGATTACAAGAATTAAACCTTTACCAAACTACTATTACGGTTGGGTATTGCACAGTCATCAGAAGGAATGTCAATCTTCCAAACCATAATACAACCTTCACGGCTTCAATCATCATCACTGTATTCCTCTGGCACGAGCGCCTATAATTATCCTCTTACATTTAAAGTGTCGGCCATCTCTTTGGCCTTTCCTGATAGTAAAATTTCCTTACAACCAATGTCATTTTAACCACCTCCAAATAAATTTTCTACCTCATTTCAATCACTACTTATGTGAAAATGCTTTTCTTAAGTCCTAGTGAAAGAGAAAAAAAAATCACCTTTTTTTCACAAGTCATTGCCTTAGTCTTTAGATGTGAACATTGTCACGACCGACTCTCGATCATACTTAGGACGTCTCTTATCTTGGGTCCTTCTTATTTTCACCAATCTCGACCCTCATTGGGTCAATCTATACTTTCTTATAGTTCAACACGTGCCCCACCTAGCATTATTATAATTACGTCACATTTCCTTTATCAAAATTTTTATTCTTGAGAACTTTGAATATTACCTTTTTCCTTGTAAAACCTCTAAGGTTATCCTTGAATCGTTCCTCCTGTATTCCCTAGATACAGGGCATATCAAAATACCATTTACTAATACTAGAACCATTGTCTATGTACTTCTGAAAAATTTCTCTACTGATCTTTAAAGGTTGTTGTTACCTTAGTCCTTCGTTCCATACTATCAAAACTCATACTGTCCCTATTAAGGGCAAAATGCCACCCTTTATGCATTCCCCTAGGGTTCATCTCAAGTTATCGAAGTTATATCCTTAATTCCACCTTTAAAAAGGTACTTACATCCTTCCATGGATAAATCAAGTCATATATCACTGATAAGGGTATCTTATTCAATCATTTCCACCTCGATATTCTATACCAAATTTCATAATAGTATCCTTATCCAAATTGAGGTCAATCCATATGGCCTCCAAAAGATAACAATGGTTATCCGCTTTTCTTTCCTGCTTTGGTAATGATCACATGGATGTTCTGGAAGATATTGGTCCTGTTCAACGTGAACTTCTTCTTAATAAATCCTTATTTACTTTTGTTGTTTATCTCAACAGTCATCTCAATGTTGGGATATCTTTTGTACTCGGTGTCTCCCTTTCTGGGTATCATGCCCCCGGTCTTACACTTCACATTCTTGAAGGTCACTTCCTTCATCCCATTTTCCTAATTTCTTACTTTCTTGACTCCTCAGTCTATCCGCGTCTCATTGTTTATCTTTCGAACTATCTCAAGGTTTCCTCGAATCCTCCCAACTTCAAGGGGGTACAATATATATATCTCTTATGCCTTCAACCATCAACTTTAACTCATGGTGAATCACCCTTATCCTGATGATTACATACTTTTCTATTTCTATTACTACGAGTCTTTAGGGTTTCCTCAGACCCAACCCCCTTATCATTCCTTAAACTTTATTATCTTTATTTTCCTTTCCACTTCAGTTTCTTTTATTTTCGTTTCTATTACAACTATTTCATGAACCAACACCACATAAGCATTGATTTCAAACATCCCGTCATTCTGGATTCGTGTCCTTCAGACAAACCTTGACGACTTTCACAACCTAGATTCATGATTCATCATACTTTTCCGCCTTTGTTCTGGCTCTAAATCTTTTACACTATCTCTATAACCTTGGGAAGTACTTTCCCAAAAACAATTGACTAAACTTTAATCATTTTATTATAACCTCTGGCTCCGTGCCTTTCTTGGCCTTTCACCAACGGGTGGCCTCTCTCTTAGGAAGGTAAGTGACAAAAACAGTCTTTTGCGCGTCGTCAATCATTTAGAATCTCAAATGATTCCTATATTTCCTTTAGCCTAGCTTTTGCCTCGACTGGGTCAACCTGTTCCTTGGAACTCTGAGAGCTTAGCAACTTAAAGGTCATGAAAGGATTTCCTACCGCATTGTTTCCTCAAGGTGGTGGTTGGGAATAAGAGTATAAGTTATGTTTAGACAGGTCCATGAATTTCCGTATAGGAGTACCGTCTCAGGTTTCCTTATCTTGCTCGACTTTTGTTTTCTCAGTATGAAATGTTTCATCCTTCTCCCATAATCAGGGTTATCTTATACGTTAAAATCCTTGTTTTTCATTTCATTATGTTATGGTTCATTCTATCTTGATGGCGACCTCCCTGACTATCACATTCAGGATTTGCCCTAAATCTTATTCCTCGAACTATGACTTTCATCTAAGATCCCGTCCTTAAGCTCTTGAACGTTTGGAACCAAAATTCTGTAGGAACATCTCATTATTCCATTATCACCTTTCTCGGTATTAATCTCTTCTCTATTTGTTGGCTCTCTGCCTTCATTTATCACTTCTTCTTGGCACAATATGATCTTTTTCAATAATTTGGGCTGTATTGCAATCTCAAACAACTTTTCGGTACCAGCTCCGGTTACCTTCACTTCTATTTCCATTTTCTCAAAATTTCTTATCAACTCTCCCAAAGACAGTTTCATCTTGAGTCTCTCTTTTATACTAAGGGCATTAGCCACCATTTTGTCTTTCCCTGGATGATAAAGAATCTCATAATCGTTATCCTCGATTAGCTCTATCCACCTCCTCTGGCGCATGTTGAGCTCTTTCTGCGTAAAAATGCACTAGAGCACTTATGGCTTGTGTAAATCTCGCACTTCTCTCCATACAAGTAGTGCCTCCAATCTTTAGGGCAAAATTATTGCCACGAGCCCAAGCTCATGGGTGGGGATATCGAATTTTATATTCCCTTAATTATCTTGACGCATACGCGATTACCTTGCTGTGTTGTATAAGAAGCACCCTAATTCCTTATGCGAAGTGTCACTACACATCACAACATCTCCTTTCCAGCCGGCAACGCCAACATAGGGGCCGTCACCAATCTTTGCTTCAGTTCTTAAAAGCTGTTTTCGCATTTCTCTGTCCATTCGAACTTCTCAATCTTACGAGTAAGCCGCGTTAAAGGGGCTACTATCTTTACAAACTTGAATGAACCTCCGATGGTGACCGGCCAATCCTACCTCTGGTAGTCGCCCTAACCATGGTTATCAATTCCTCAGTGGTCCTTTATTCATTCTTGTCAGGATCCTCTACGGGATCCTCCGCAGCAACAATCCCTTCTTGGACAACATCCTCAACCGCTACATCCTCAATATGAACATCATCCGGTCCTGCGTTAGGACGCTTTATCGGATCTACAATCCGATCTCCAATTAGTAATAAAACATCATCGCGCGGTTGCTCCTCAACCTCAGGGTTCGGAGTCCCGCTACCATATACGATAATGAACTATGCTTTTATCACGATATTTATAAGGGTTCCCATAAGGGTTTTAACTGTCAGTACTACGTTAGGTAGTCCGACTATGAACTTGGCAAGAGTTCTTATTTATCTTAGTGAACTTATTATTTTAACGTCACATCATCTCTGAGGTTTATAACGCTTAGCTCTGATACCATTTCTGTAACACCCCCGAATCCGGGGTCGAGGATCCGGGTTGTCACGAGTTCTATTTCCCTTAATAACACTTAATCTTAATAAATAACCAACTACTGCGTACTGTGACCCCAAAATATACACACACACCACAAGTTATAGTCTCAGAGATGAATACCAAAAATAACACAAGTCATTTTATTCAACAATTATAAACCGTTACACCTTAAAAGGGTTTCTGAATAAATTTATATTTCTTTGCCATTATTACAATTCATAAATATACATAAGTCTGACACAACAAAAGTTGAAAGCCTAGCCTATTGGTAATTTCTACCTCAGCTACAGCGGCATCAACGCCTACAGGAAACTGCGGAATGTTTCCTATCCGCTCGCAAATTGGGAGCTTGATCCTGTTCATCTTGTCTATCTGTTGTTGTGTGATGAAAGAAGAAAGCAAGGGTGAGCAACAAGCCCACCAAAATAATACGTATAAAGATTAACAATATATGAGCATTCTCATAGTATTCATGAAAATCTTGGTCAAGAAGAATTGAACCAAGTTGATATCTCGTTGCGAATATAAAATACACCACAGAGCCGGATCCCTCAATTTTTAAGCGAGTATTTAAATCCCCTTCGAAAGGAAGATCTTAAATTTGAAAACGAGTTTTAGGATCCGCTCTAACTTTTAAAATCATTTTGAAGACTCGAAAACATTTTTAAGAATGTTTGGAGTAATGCCGATTTAATGAAATAAATCAGTCCCGATATATTAGAAAATATCTGAATATTATTATTTAAATAATATTCCCATAAGGATAATCCTTATAAAAATAATTGAAGTAGAAGTTTTAAAACTTATACTTGAAATGAATAATAAATAACCAAAGATATACTTATACGAAAGTACGATCTTTATTTGAATAATCGAAAATAAGTTTGATTATCAAAACATTATTCTTTAATAAAATAAAGAATATTATTTAATAAAAGAAGCGGAGTCATAAGTCCTCGAATGAATGTTCAAAATAATATTCATTTAATAAAATAAGCGGAGTCATAATATATTCAAAATAATATTCATTTAATAAAATAAAGTTATCGAATAAACCTTATTCGATTAATATTTTGAAAACTATATCTATATATATAAATATAGATATTATACTCGGAAACATCGACTCCCGGTTTAGAAAATGTTCACCTTTGGGTCCCCTATATTAAGGGTATACGCAGCTACTGCTTATCTCTAACATATGTATTATGCAACTTATAAGCATTTGAATCAACAATTAGATATCAAGATTATGAAACAGACATGCATATATACCATATCAGCATGCTCCAATATATCGCAAAATTTGCTAATAACAATCATGCACTTATCACAAGATAATGCATATACATATATTTACATCACAACAACAGTATAACGGGTAGAAAACTTGCCTGAGTGCTCCCGGATAGACTTAAACTTAGAGTGGGTCTGATAACCTATGGACAACAACATAAATCAAAATTAAACCCCGGTCGCTTAAGAAACTAGACTTTAACCAATTTGAACCTTAATGTTCGCTTATGGTCACTTCTACGCTTAACGAATCACATAAGTCATTCGAGTACCCTCGGCTCCACCATTTTTAATAAATTAACCATTAAGAATTTTAAGGCGATTCTTTCGCGAGTACCCTACCAACTGCCTAATCCACTTTACATAATTGTTTCATACTCCAATTAGTCCTTTAAGGGCCTTAACCAAGGTTTCAAAGTAAGGCAAGGGGTAATGGTTCGTTCGCGAAAAGCCGTTACTTAAAACGGTCGTTTCTCCTAAACCGTACATCGGATTCAAGCGAACCACATATCAAAATGAAGCTCGTAACATGAACTATCTAAACATGGCAATGGTCAGACTCTTACAGTGAGTTCACGGGTCCGGAAGCTAAGAACAAAAACAGTCTAAGGTAAATCGGGCATTACGACGGCTATATTTACGCGATTTCCCAAAATTTTACCAAATCAATTCAACATCAAACTACCACCAATCAACACCATTCCACCATCATTCAACCACAATACAAGATCATTTAACTATAACTCAAGATCTCAAATTATTCATCTAAACCAAGTCAAAATGTGACGAAGAACATCAAATCCAACAAGTATCACTCCTAACTCCAAAATCAACAAAACCACTTACTAAACAAAGCTCTAAACATGAGTACACACCTATTACACTAACCCATCATCTAAACATTATGAAATCCAAATCAATAAAACTTAAGACTAAGGGTTTGAGAAGTTATACCTTCCTTGGAGAGTGGAGAATCACTTAGGAAGCCTTAGATAACCACTAGCTATCTCTACTAATCTTGGATCTTGAAGAAAACATAAGAAAACACAAAGTTAGTTTCTTGAAAACACTATTCACCAAGAAATTTGATGAATTAATTAGCTATGTTAAACATGGAATCTTGAGCTTAAACTTATGGCTCATCTAAGTTATGAATTATGGAAGCTAAAGAAACAAACCTCTTGAATTATGATTAAGTGGAGCTTGGGTTTTGGAATTTTCTTCCTTGCTTTTCTTCAAAAAGCCGAGGCAAAAAGATGGGGGAAAAAGAAAATGTGTTTGTTTTGGTTGCTTTTTCATTTTTGTGTTTGTGAAATGAATACTTGGTGGAGATTTCTTTGATAAAGTGATGACATCACTTGGATGACCTCACCTCCAAGCCACATGTCTTCCCCTTATGGTTTGATGATGTCACCTTCTCTTTTAACCACCTGTTTTAGCTTTTTTTGGAAGCTTCCTTCCTATTCTACTTGTATGTGCTTGTCCCTTGGTCGTTTATTTATTTTACGGTTCGCTTAACTTTCGTTCTCGTTTATCGTTTGAGGGATCATACCCGGGATCTCATTACTTAGGTTCCCTTAAACCTTTCTCAATTTATATTCCTTTTATGATCCTCTCTTAAAATACTTGAATTAAAATCCTTTTAATCATGTTACCTTATACTTAATTCTTTCTGTATCTGGTGGGTTTTCGGGAAAAATCAAAGTGTTTGAATTTGGGTTCTAACGATCTTTACATACACTTATATACCATATAGAGTACCAATTAGATCTCAGAATATCAATAAAAGAAACCCTACAAAGTGTGGCATGAAAAGTTTTCTTATTCAGCATAATCAGCAAAATCACTATTCATAAGGGTTATAAAAAGTCCAAAATTTTTGGGGTTATTACAAATTGATAGTTCGATATCTAGGGTTTATATTCAATTTTGATTTATTTTTTTATTTTTAGAAATTTGAGGTATATAGGGCGTTAGGGCTTTGATTCTGTGTTGAACAAGCTTTGATTTAAGCTATTAAAATTGAGGTTTCATGTACAAACGAAGAAAATCGATGCTTCGCCGGAGATGAAGTCGGTTTGATCGGAAAAGATGACCTGAGGGTTATTATGAGATGTTATGGCCGGGAATAGATTTCCTGAATGATTTGGAATTGATATCAGCTTAAAAACGAACCAAACGGTTCCGGTTTTGGCCTGAAAATGGTTCGCCAGAATCAGCTCCGGTGGACGGTTTCTGGGCAAAATCCGGCGTGTTCTTCACGACCCGGATTTTGACCCGTTTGACCCGATTGAATCACCCGATTTTGATCCAATTTTGTCAGAGATTGGAATCTGACAAGTGTTTCTGGAAAATTAATTTCATTTTTAATTATATTAATTATAAAAATCAGATATATTTATTTTATAAATTGATTAATTATTTATTTAATTAATTGATTTATATTATAAATAATTTTGAATATTTTCTAAAAATTAAATTTAATTATTTTCTTAATTATTTATTATTTATTAATTATTTAAAAATGATTAAATATTTTGATGATTAATCAAGTAATTTTTAATAAATCATAATAAATTTATTTTAATTCCAAAAATTATAGAAAAATCATTTTTAATTCTGATTTTTCCCAAATAATTATTTAAAAATATTTTTAGGGTTTAATAATTAGTAATAATTACTTATATTGAATAATAAATTGATTTATCTATGTTTAATTGATATTAATTGAACCGTTTGTCCGATTCGAGCGAAACGAAAGCACTTTAACTCAGAAAAATGATTTATTTTCATTAAAAATAATATAAAAACCTAATTTCTTTTAGAAACTAGTTGACTTTTGATATTTATTTGATTATGAGTCGAATCGCGTGTAGAGACGAGTCCGATAAATCCAGAAAAATAGGAAACGAGACAGATAATTATCAATTAAGCGAACAACGAGTCGATTTTGATTCTAAAAAGTTAATTTAAAACTAAAAATGACTATGTGGCTTATGTGCTTATGTGTATTATGTGGTTAATCGATTATTGCTTGTTAATAAATAATATACGAGTCAATGATACGCTTATGGGTAGACAATAGGAGCTACGTGAAGTCAGTTTGAGACGCGATTGAGATACGAGATGACTAAACCAGTCTATTTCTATGATAGAAGCAAAGCCAGCAAAGCGGATTGAGCCGGTGATAGAAGAAGGTGAAGTACTGGGAGTAAATCGCGTGAAAGGCAATTTTTTCCCCTATCCTAATTTCGTAATAGTGACGTTTCTTTTGAATCTTATCACATTTGCCCTCTTTTGATTCTTATTCATAACCACTGATACACAATTGTTGTTTTCTTATTCATATTTCATTTCGATTCTTGATTTCTCCTTGTCCTTTGAATTTCCTATTCATATTCCAATAGTTATACATACACATTGGTATATTCTAGTGATTAGAATATATCAAAGCATACCGATTATTCCGGTTGCTCCTCCATGGACTGGATAATAATGTTTGGGATTGAGTTTATACTTGATCCTAAGGACCGGGACATAACCGGATTCTTAAGATGGGCCGTAGAGCCTGGGTACCCGCTGGATCTATATTCTTGCTTAGGATTCTGGAATTCATTAGCTGCCATTAGCTCAATCAACTCATAAGCTTCATTATAGCTTTTGGCCCATAAGGCTCCACCAGACACTGCATCAAGCATAGGTCTAGACTGTGCGCCCAACCCATTGTAGAAACAGTTTATAATTATCTAATCAGGCATGTCATGGTGTGGGAACTTCCGTAGAATCTCCTTATATCGATCTCAAGCCTCACACAGAGATTCTCCAGTTTGATGTGCAAACTGAGTAAGGGCATTCCTGATTGCAGTAGTCTTCTCCATAGGAAATAATTTAGTGAGAAACTTTTGAGCAAGATCCTCCCATTTGGTGATAGACGCTGGTGGTAGAGAATGTAACCATAACTTTGCCTAATCCCTTAGAGAGAATGGGAAGAGTCGCAACTTGATAGCATCTTCAGTCACCCCATTTAACTTGAAAGTGTCGTAGGATCTCGATAAAATCCCTGATATGCATGTCGGGGTCTTTTGTAAGAGAACCCCCAAACTGAACTGTGTTCTGTATCATCTGAAGAGAAGGAAGAAGAAGAAGAGAAAATTGAGGAACCAGTTTTAGTAATGATGGGGGATCAAATAGAAATTCCTAAGGCTTTGATGGGCTATTCTCAGCCTAAGATCAATGATATTTAGTCAAGAATCATCAGGCCAGCCATCTCGGCTAACGCTTTTGAGATCAAGTCAAGCACGATTCAGATGATACAGAACTCAATTCAGTTTGGGGGATCTTCTACTGAAGACCCCAACATGCTCATCAGGGATTTCATCGAGATTTGGGACACTTTCAAGTTTAATGGTGTGACTGAAGATGCTATCAAGCTGCGACTCTTCCCATTCTCTCTGAGGGATAAAGCAAAATGTTGGTTACATTCTCCACCACCAGGGTCTATCACCACATGGGAGGATCTTGCTCAAAAGTTTCTCACTAAATTCTTCCCTATGGCGAAGACTACTGCAATCAGGAATGCTCTTAATCAGTTTGCTCAGCAAACTGGTGAATCTCTGTGTAAGGCTTATGATCGATATAAGGAGATGCTAAGGAAGTGCCCACACATGGCATGCCTGATTGGATGATTATAAACTGTTTCTATAATGGATTGGGTGCTACTTCTAGACCCATGCTCGATACAATATCAGGAGGAGCCTTGTGGCCTAAGAGCTACAATGAAGCTTATGAATTGATTGAACTGATGAATGCTAATAAATACTGAAATCCTTCTCAGAGACTGACTCAGGGAAAAGTAGCAAGAATTCTGAAGTTGGATGCAGCAACTGCTATAGCTGCCCAACTTAAGGCTTTGACGATGAAGGTGGAAACTTTGTCCAATTATGAAGTTAATCAAATCACTAGTGTCTGTGAGCTTTGTGCTGCTGCCCATGAGACTAATCAGTGTGCTATTTCTAGTGAATCAACTCAGTTCGTGAGTAATTTTAAGCGATCACAGCAACCTGTGCCAGCCACTTATCATCTCAACAATCGCAATCATCCTAATTTCAGCTGGAGCAACGCTCAGAATGCGGTTCAACAGCCTTATCAGCAATACCCAGCCAAGCAGTACAACCCCCCTGGTTTTCACCAACCGAGATATGCACCTAGGCAGCAACTTTAGCTGCAACAAGCTAATGAAAAATCTGAATTAGAGGAGTTGAAGCTTATGTGCAAAAGTCAAGCTGTTTCTATCAAGACCTTGGAAAATCAAATTGGACAAATTGCCAATGCCTTGCTAAATCGTCAACCTGGTACACTACCTAGTGACACTGAAGTACCAGAAAAGAGGGAAGCTAAGGAGCAAGTAAAGGCAATCACTTTGAGGTAGAGCAGCCAGAAGCAGAAGTGGAACTAAGGAAGACTACTTTTGAGCACGCTCCTCCTGAGGGTAATATAGGGGAGAAACAGATCTATCATTCACCGCCTTTTCCTAAGCGGCTGCAGAAGAAAAAGCTGGATAAGCAATTAGAGAAGTTCTTAGTGGTGTTGAAGAAACTTCATATCAACACACCTTTCGCTGAGGCTCTTGAGCAAATGCCTAGTTACGTAAAGTTTATGAAAGGTATACTCTCTCGAAAAGTGGAACTAGATGATTTAGAGACTATCGCTCTCACGGAGGAATGCAGTGATGTGCTACAACAGAAGTAGCCTCTGAAGCTTAAAGACCAAGGAAGCTTCACTATTCCATGCACTATTGGAAAAGTTCTTTTGACATATGCTTATGTGACTTGGGAGCTAGCATCAATCTAATGCCTTTGTCAATCTTCAAGAAGTTAAATTTTCCTGATCCGAAACCGACTTATATGACTTTACAGTTGGCCGACCGTTCCATTACATATCCGCGAGGTATTGTGGAGGATGTCTTGGTCAAGGTTGATAAACTCATCTTCCATGCCAATTTTGTAATTCTTGATTTCGAGGAGGATAAAAAGATTCCCATAATTTTGGGAAGACCTTTCTTGGTAACTGGCCGAACCTTGATAGATGTGTAGAATGGTGAGCTTATAATGCGAGTGCTGGACCAGGATGTAACTTTTAATATGTTCAATGCTATGAAATTTCCTACAGAAAATGAGGAGTGCTTTAAAGTGGAGTTGGTCGATTTTGTGGTTACTTCAAAACTTGATCAATTGCTAAGGTCTGATGCCTTAGAGAAGGCCTTATTGGGGAATTCAGACAGTGAAGATGATGAAGGTAAAGAATAATTGCAATATCTGAATGCTTCTCCCTAGAAGAGGAAGATTGATATGCCTTTTAAATCTCTTAGAATGGAGGAATTAAACAAGGCTCCTAAATGCCTCAAGCCATCTATTGAGGAAGCTCCCACTATTGAGCTTAAGCCTTTACCTAAACATTTGAGGTATACATTTTTAGGTGATGCATCTACTTTGCCTGTTATTATTGCATCTGACCTTTCAGGTAGCGATGAGGAGAAGCTTTTGAGGATTCTAAGAGAGTTCAAATCAACAATTAGATGGACCATAGAAGATATTAGGGGAATCAGCCCTTCTTATTGCATGCATAAAATTCTGCTAGAGGAAGGTAGCAGGCCTACAGTTGAGCAGCAAAGAAGTAGTGAGCAGCAAAGAAGACTTAATCCAGTTCAGTGTGTACCGAAGAAGGGAGGTATCATAGTTGTTGCTAATGAGAAGAATGAGCTCATTCTTACTCGAACAGTCACGGGATGGAGAGTTTGTATGGACTACAGGAAGCTTGACAAGGCCACGAGGAAGGATAACTTCCCTCTGCCTTTCATTGACCAGATGCTTGACCTATTGGCTGGTCACGAATACTACTGTCTTCTGGATGGCTATTCGGGTTACCATCAGATTTGTATCGCTCTAGAATATCAAGAGAAGACTACCTTCACTTGTCCATTTGGTACTTTCGCCTTCAAACGAGTTTCTTTTGGTCTGTGTGGTGCACCGACCACATTTCAGAGATGCATGATGACCATTTTTTCTGATATGATTGGCCAGAATATGGAGGTGTTCATGGACGACTTTTCTGTATTTGGCGATTCTTTTGACGAATGCTTGCAAAATCTTGGACATGTTCTCAAAAGGTGCGTTGAGACAAACTTGGTTCTCAATTGGGAGAAATGTCACTTTATGGTGCGACAGGGCATTATTCTTGGGCACAAGGTTTCTAGTAAGGGTCTTGAGGTGGAAAAAGCTAAGGTGGGGGTCATTAAAAATCTTCCTCCACCAATTTCGGTTAAGGGAATTCACAGTTTTCTAGGTCATGCGGGGTTCTATAGGCATTTCATCAAGGACTTCTCTAAGATTTCGAAGCCATTATGCAGTTTGCTAGAGAAAGATGTCCCTTTAAAGTTTGATGACGAGTGCCTTGCCGTTTTTGAGATATTGAAGAAGAGTTTAATCACGGCACCTGTCATAACTGCACCTGACTGGAATGAACCTTTTGAGATGATGTACGATGCAAGTGACTATGCAGTTGGAGCAGTTCTTAGGCAGAGAAAGAATAACATATTTCATGTGATCTACTACGCTAGTAAGACCTTGAATGGTGCTCAACTGAATTATACTACTACAGAGAAAGAACTCTTGGCTATTGTCTATGGTTTTGAGAAATTTTGATCTTATCTACTTGGGACTAAAGTGACGGTTTTCACTGATCACACTGCAATTCGTTATCTCGTCTCAAAGAAGGACTCAAAGCCTAGATTGATTAGATGGGTTCTTTTGCTTAAAGAATTTGAATTAGAGATCAGGGACATAAAGGGGACTAAAAATTAAGTCGTTGATCATCTCTCGTGTTTAGAGAACCCTAATTTTACTTCACTAGACAAAAAATTGATAAATGAGTCTTTTCCCGATGAGCAGTTGTTTGGAGTGCAAGAGGAAGAACCGTGGTTTGCAGACATTGTGAACTACCTTGTGAGTAACATCATGCCTCCCGACTTATCGTACGCTCAAAGGAAAAAGTTTCTACATGAAGTGAAGTGGTATTTGTGGGAGAGCAGTTTCTTTCTGGAGGACACTATGGTGGAGAAAAGACTGTAGCTCGTATTCTTCAAGAAGGTTTCTTTTGGCCAACCTTGTTTAAAGATGCTCATCAGTTCATTTTGAAATGTGATCGATGTCAACGTGTAGGTAATATGTCTAAGAGGGATGAGATGCCTCTTAATGTGCTTCTCGAGGTTGAAGTCTTTGATGTTTGGGGAATTGACTTCATGGGGCCATTTATCTCATCTTGTAACAATCAGTACATCTTGTTGGCGGTTGATTATGTATCGAAATGGGTTGAAGTTAAGGCGTTGCCAATACGATGCGAAGGTGGTGCTTAATTTTTTTCACAAGCAGATATTCACAAGGTTTGAAACTCCAAGAGTCATAATCAGTGATGATGGGTCACATTTTTGCAACCGCAAGTTCACCGCTATAATGCAAAGGTATAATATAAATCATCGCATTGTTACGACTTATCATCCTCAGACAAATGGTCAAGCTGAGGTATCTAACAGAGAGATTAAGCGCATTTTAGAGAAAGTTGTGTGTCCATCGAGGAAAGATTGGTCTTTGAAGCTTGATGAAGCTGTTTGGGCTTCTAGAACAGCATATAAGACTCCATTGGGAATGTCACCATTTCAGTTGGTTTATGGTAAGGGGTGTCATTTGCCGGTGGAGCTCGAGCATAAGGCATATTGGGCTTTGAAGAAATTGAATCTAGACTTGGATGTAACTGGAAAGAAGAGGACGCTACAATTGAATGAACTCGATGAGTTCCGACTTCAAGCTTATGAGAACAACAAAATGTATAAGGAGAAAGTCAAGAGGTGGCACGATAGGGGTCTAGTGCTCAAATCATTTGTGCTAGGACAACAAATTCTTTTGTTTAACTCTCGTCTCTGTCTTTTTCCTGGAAAGTTGATGTCAAGGTGGTCGGGGCCCTTCATAATCAAAACTGTGTTTCCATATGGAGCGGTGGAAATTTTTGAGAATGATCTGGGCCAAGCATTCAAGGTAAATGGTCAGATGTTGAAGCATTACTACACTACTAGAAAAAGTAGAATAGACATCGCCTCTTAGACATCGGTTGCTTTTGGAGCTGTTAGGGCGAAAACATGCACTAATATTCACGCAAGTATACGCGTTCGCAAGTAATATAGAATACTTTCTAGTTCATTCCCTCAGAGACTCAGACTAAGTTATTGTCTAATTAAACTCACTCACCAATGTATGATTACTTCTCAATGTTAAGATAACACTTAAAATTGTTGATTAAATATTAATTATAATTAACTACTTAATTAACCACTTAACTAACACTTCAATTTATCAATAATAAAACACTCATGAGATCACAACTTCATTATTACTTCCTTGTATAGCCATTGTTATTACCTTTAGCATGTGACAGTGATGATATTAATCGAATAACACGGAACTGATAAAAGCCAACTTTCATTGTACTAATACCATTCTACCAAACATCCACAATTAAGATAGAAGTTGAATAGTCATCAATTATGTTGAGTTCCTATATGTCTACAGAAATTGACAACATAACAATTTAAGCACAAGTTATTCCTTTTGATTACATAGGGAAAATAAAACTGTTAGAGTTACCCACTAATCATGCACAACGTACATGAACCTATGCTAGCATGGCAAGTTCTAAATCTCAAGATCCACCGTCGCTTCACAAGAGATTAACACCCTATCTTATATGTTCGCGACGCACATAAGACGAATACGCACAACCAATACTAGATATCATGCAATCATCACACACTAAAGTATTAAACAATTAACTAAAGAATTTCATAATAAATCCGTTGCAACCCCATGATCACGATTAGCCCATAATAGAACTTATCGCCATCATGGGTTCATATGAAATCATGATAAACAACACAAGAAAATAATAACTAAACTAATTATATTAAAACAGAGTACGTCACAAGAGTAAATAAGTCAAAGCAAGAAAACTAGCATCGAACGTTACAACGAAACAAGAATCACAAGAATATATGCTTCCTCTTCGTTGCGGTGTGCTAAATCGGTCTTCTTCCTTATCTCCTTCGCTTCTTGCACAAAACACAATCTAAAACATAATCTCCTTTTTTTTTCTCTATGAAAACGTCTCAAATCTACTTATATAATAGTCCCATAAAACTCAGATTACATAGAAGTTGGAAGCCAAATAGAAGTAGAAGTCTAAAATAATTTATCCTTTTCCCCGACCCTGCGCGGCCGCTCAGCATTTCTGCGCGGGCGCGCAAGGCTGCTGCGCGGCCGCTCAGCATTGCTGTGCGGGCGCGCAGGACCCTACTGGAAAAAATCCAGGTTTGCTCCGTTTCTTCACCGTAATCTGCCCGTTCTTTTCCTCTCGCAATGGTGAACACATGCCAAGGCTTATTCTTGATGATTCCTCCTCCGAAATGCAACTAATACCCTGAAATGCATAAACACTAGAAAAATGCATCAAATACACAAAATACTTGATTTCAAGACACCAATTTAAGCCATTTTAAGACGTTCTAAGTGGTATAAAATGCCACTTATCACACCCCCAAACTTAAATCGATGATTGTCCTCAAGCGTCACAGACTCAAAACAAATAAAAATATGCATGAATGCAGTCTATATGAAAATGCAACGATCCCCCTTACTACAATTAACCAACCAAATTGTCACATCTCAACGAATGCAGTTAGACAACTAAAGATCAATAAACTCATGCAAACGGACATACAGCCAGAAACGTGGTGTGTGCAAATGCTTAACAGATATGCTTCGGAACTAGACCAATTACTATGACTAGACTATCTTCAAGGCAATCCTACGATTATACAAAGAATAAAAATTCTAGGCACAAAGTGATATACAACACTACAAGAACTCTGGAGCTTACTACGGAATTGTGCTTTTTATTTACAACTCAAATGCTTATTTGACCGTGCAATGAGTGAGGTCCACAAAAGACTTATACAATGGTATCCATATAACGAGCGTTAGGTTAGCGGATCCCAGACTCTAAAAGCCTTAGGTCACTAGGCACAAAGTCCCCTAAGAACTTAATAACTCGAATACCAAAGAGCCCACTCTTGATCAATTATGCAAATTTTTTTTTTCTTTTCTGAGCAAGTGCGTTTCGCTCCATCTTGCTCAACCCTAGACTACTCGCATAACATGCGAGCCGGCTACTAGCCATTTGACGCCTAGCCACAACTAGCAACAAATTCCATTTTTACTCCATTTTTTTTCTTTTTCATGCCTTTACCACTAAGAACCTATTATCAAATTCTAAGCATAATAAATAGATTATCCTCGAAAATAATCAGATCATAACAACAATCTAGCCCTTAAGCATTCTCTAAGACTTAGTGAAAATACAAGTGCTTCTAGCATGTATATCAACCTACACAACTTAATATCACTTTAATGCTATCACTACACTCGCATCAATATCACAATTTAGTCGATAAATCATTGCAAAAGGGATCATGGTGTATGCATGAGCTAATGATATGACAAACAAATAAAGCTATATAAAAAAAACTATATGGCAAAAATTATGCAACTATATGAACTAACTATCATGAATATACAGCTATATGACACACACAAAATATTCCTTAACTACCACCCCCAAACTTAAAATCTTCACTGTCCCCAGTGAAGGTAGTAGAAAGGAACACAGGGTATACCTACTCGGAGTCATCATCATCATCACCCTCAGTGGGTGGAGTATCAGGCGGCGGGTATGCAGAGTCCTCACCAAAAACTGGCCACTGGATATCAGCTCCAAGGCCTCAAAAAACAGTCCCTAACGCAAGAGTGAGCTCCTGAGCAAACCTGCTCTGCGTCTCATACATGGCATCCATCCGCCGTGAAAGCCTCCTATACTGGGCATCACCCATCCCAGCACCCTCCTGAGCTCTCGAAGAACCAGCCTCACCACGCCCTGGCCTAGGCATAGTAGCACCTCGTGCTGGACGCCCTCCTGGAAGACGATAACCCAGCCCATGCTCCTCAGGCTCACCACCGATCCACTCCTGCATCCCATTCAGAGTGCCGGAATCTATCGGAGCTGCTGGCAACTGCAACTGCTCATGAGCCGGCCAGTTCACTCCTACTGCTCGGCATAGCTTCGTAACCGTGGATGCATAAGGGATGTTCATATGCTTTGCTCCCCTCAAAAACTTCAGAATTCCTTGGTAGATAAACTCACCAAGGTCCACATAGTATTCCTCATTCAGAATTCCCCACAACAACTGTGCCCTCTCAACTGTGACCTCGTGTGCATGTGAAGAAGGCAAAATATTAGCACATATAAATGCATTCCATGCACGGGCATACCTGTTCATGGCGATCGCCGGAAAGTGACGATACTCATTATTGGCTGGACTGCGGTTCCAAACTGTGCCCGGTCGACAGAGAGTCGCACAAATCAAATCCAAGTCAAAATCCTCAGCAGTCTTTTCATTCCAGTTCTCCTCCTCGGGCTTCCTCTCTCGCTGTCCAATCACACGGTGAATCGCCGCAGGATGATAATCAACCGTCAGCCCACGAACTACAGAAAACCCATTCTTTTCAGCCTTCGCGTTCGCGTAGAACTCGCGAACAACACTCATCGGTACTGCTTCGGGTGACTCACAAAAAGCTATCCACCCCTTCTCTGCAATCATGGGCAACAACTCACCATCCCTCCCTGATGGTAAAAACCCCCTCTCCTTCAGAATCGGCTTCCCCAACAGCCTAGTGTACTCCTCCTCCGCAGCTCTGTCAGTTAACCGAGGCCTTGCAGCAGTACCCCTTGATGAATCAGCAGTAGGAACTGTGCTGCTGCTGTCAATAGTGCGTGCTCTCTTGGGTGCCATTGATTTGTGAATAAAAGTGTGTAAGAACTGATTTTTGATGTTTATGAAAGGGTTTAAGTGTAGGAAGTTTGTGGGAGATATGTAGGATAGGTGTATGTATATATATAGGGTGTGGAGTAGGTTAAATTAGATTAGGAGTGGGGTTGAGGGATAAAATCATGGGGTAATGGGAAAAGAATTCGTGGGTTTATGTTCTGTGATGGGTTTTTTGTGTTTTTTTTTTTTTTTTTTTTCTGAACTGCAAAAAAATTTCTGGAACTCGACCCCTGCGCGGCCGCTCAGCATTTATGCGCGGGCGCGCAGAGTGTCTCTGGAAATTTTTTTTTCAACCCCTGTTTTCTGATTTTTTTGTGTTTTTGGATAGGTTATTAACTTCTAAGGGTTCCTGTAACAACAATTCATGGGTTGCCTCCCACGCAGCGCTTTCTTTTTCGTCATTAGCTTGACGTTCCGTACCTTTCTCAAGTAGTCAACAAAATGGCACTAACCACCTCTCGGTTTGCCATGTCCCCATAGTAGTGCTTCAACCGCTGACCGTTAACCTTGAATGCTTGGTCCGAATCATTCTCAAAAATTTCCACCGCTCCATGTGGAAACATAGTTTTGACAATAAAAGGTCCATACCACCTTGATTTCAACTTCCCAGGAAAAAGTCGGAGCCGAGAGTTGAATAACAGAACTTGTTGCCCTGGCACAAATAACTTAGGATGTAGCTTCCTATCGTGCCACCTCTTCACCTTTTCCTTATACATTTTGTTATTCTCGTACGCTTGAAGTCGAAATTCATCAAGTTCATTAAGCTGAAGCATTCTTTTCTTACCAGCTGCATCTAAATCCAAGTTCAATTTCTTCAATGCCCAGTAGGCCTTATGCTCAAGCTCCGCCGGTAGATGACATCCCTTACCGTACACCAACTGAAACGGTAACATCCCAAGTGGAGTTTTGTATGCTGTTCTGTAAGCCCAAACAGCTTCATCGAGCTTTAAAGACCAATCCTTCCTTGACGGACAAACAACCTTCTCTAGAATGCGCTTTATCTCTCTGTTAGATACTTCCGCTTGACCATTTGTTTGCGGATGATAGGCAGTAGCTACTCAATGATTCACATTATAACGCTGCATCATAGAAGTGAACTTACGGTTGCAAAAATGCGATCCTTCATCACTTATGATTACCCGAGGCGTTCCAAACCTTGTGAAAATTTGCTTATGAAGAAAATTTAGCACTGCCTTTGCATCATTTGTCGGTAAAGCTTTAACTTCGACCCATTTTGAGACATAATCGACTGCCAGCAAGATGTACTGATTATTGCAAGACGAGATAAAAGGCCCCATGAAATCGATTCCCCATACATCAAAGACCTCGACTTCAAGCATCACATTTAATGGCATCTCATCCTTCCTTGACAAATTTCCCACTCTTTGGCAACGATCACACCTTAAAACAAACTGATGAGCATCCTTGAACAAAGTAGGCCAGAAAAAACCTGCTTACAGAATACGAGCTGCCGTCTTCTCACCTCCATAGCGTCCACCATAAACGGTGGAATGGCAGTCTCGTAATATCCCCTCCGTCTCACAGAACGGGATACATCTCCTGATAATCTGATCAGCTCCCTGTCTAAACAAATATGGTTCATCCCACATATACCACTTCACCTCATACAGAAACTTCTTCTTTTGAGTGGATGTCAAATTAAGTGGCATTATATTGCTGACAAGATAGTTTACAATATCTGCAAACCATGGTTCTTCCTCCTGAATTGCAAACAACTGCTCATCCGGAAAAGATTCATTGATTAACGTCCTATCTTGTGAAGTAGAATCGGGATTCTCCAACCTAGAAAGATGGTCAGCTACTTGATTCTCGGTACCTTTTCTATCTTTGATCTCTAACTCAAATTCCTGAAGTAAAAGCACCCAACGAATGAGTCTCGGCTTCGAATCCTTCTTAGAAACCAGATAGCGAATAGCTGCATGATCAGTGAATACTGTTACTTTCGTACCAAGCAGATAAGATCGAAATTTCTCAAAGCCAAAGACTATAGCCAAAAGCTCCTTCTCAGTAGTGGTGTAGTTCAATTGGGCCCCATTTAAAGTCTTACTCGCATAGTAGACCACATGGAAGAGATTTTTCTTGCGCTGTCCCAGAACTGCACCTACCGCATAGTCACTCGCATCACACATCATCTCAAACGGTTTTGTCCAATCTGGTGCTGTAATAACTGGTGCCGTGATCAAACTCTCCTTGAGAGTCTCGAATGCTGCCAAACATTCATCATCAAATTTGAAAGGCACATCTTTCTCAAGTAAATTGCACAACGGCTTAGATATCTTTGAAAAGTCCTTGATGAATCGCCGATAAAAACCCGCATGACCGAGAAAACTACGGATTCCTTTCACCGAATTAGGTGGGGGAAGATTTTCAATGACTCCCACCTTGGCCTTTTCCACCTCCAGACCTTTGCTAGAGACCTTATGCCCAAGGATAATGCCTTCACGCACCATAAAATGACATTTCTCCCAATTAAGCACCAAATTAGTTTCCACGCGTCTTTTGAGTACGGCGCGCAGATTATTCAAACATTCATCATATGAGTGTCCAAAGACGGAGAAGTCATTCATGAACACTTCGACGTTATTTCCAATCATGTCAGAGAATATAGCCATCATACATCTCTGAAAGGTGGCCGGGGCGCCACATAACCCAAACGAAACTCTACGAGAAGCAAATGTGCCAAATGGACAAGTGAAGGTAGTCTTTTCCTGATCCTCTGGTGCAATACAAATCTGATTATACCCGGAATAACCATCCAGAAGACAAAAATACTCATGTCCCGCCAATCTGTCAAGCATTTGATCAATGAATGGGAGAGGGAAGTGATCCTTCCTTGTGGTTTTGTTCAATTTTCTATAATCCATGCATACTCTCCATCCTGTAACTGTTCGAGTAGGGATGAGCTCATTCTTTTCATTTGCGACCACAGTGATACCTCCTTTCTTAGGTACACATTGCACGGGGCTCACCCACGAGCTGTCAGAAATAGGATAAATGATGCCTGCATCTAGCCATTTCAGAATTTCTTTCTTCACCACCTCCTTCATGATCGGGTTCAGTCTTCGCTGCTGTTCCACAGTTGGCTTACTACCTTCCTCTAACAAAATTTTATGCATACAATATGAAGGACTTATCCCCTTGATGTCTGCTATGGTCCATCCTATAGCCGATTTGAATTCTCTTAAAATCCTTAAGAGCTTGTCTTCCTCACTACCTGAAAGGTCAGCTAAAATAATAACAGGTAACGTAGATAAATCACCTAAAAAGCATACCTCAAGTGTTCAGGTAATGGTTTGAGCTCCAAGGTAGGTGCTTCCTCTATTGATGGTTTGAGCTTCCCTTCAGCATTCTTAAGGTCAGAAGTACCAAGAGATTCAAATGGTATGTCGAGCTTTTGCTTCCATGGAGAAGCGTTCAGATATTGTAATTGCTCGTTGCTATCTTCATCATCGTTGTCAAAATCCCCCACTAAGGCCTTTTCCAATGCATCAGACATTAGCATGTGATCGAGTTCCGAAGTAACTGCGGAATCAATCACATCCACTTTTAAACACTCCTCATCTTCTGTAGGGAATTTCATTGCCTTGAATACGTTGAAGGTCACATCCTGATCTTGGACCCGCATAGTAAGTTCCCCTTTGTGCACATCTATCAAGGTACGGCCAGTAGCCAAGAAAGGCCTCCCCAAGATTATGGGAATCTTCTTATCTTCCTCAAAATCCAGAATAACAAAATCTGCAGGAAAGAAGAGCTTATCCACCTTGACGAGCACATCCTCAACTATGCCCCTTGGGTAAGTAATGGAACGGTCCGCCAATTGTAGCGACATGTATGTGGGTTTTGGATCAGGCAGATCCAGCTTTTTAAAGATCGACAAGGGCATCAGATTAATGCTTGCTCCCAAATCACAAAGGCAATTATCAAAAGTTAGATTGCCAATGGTGCAAGGAATGGTGAAGCTTCCTGGATCTTTCAGTTTTGGTGGTAACTTTTGCTGCAGAACAGCGCTGCATTCTTCCGTGAGAGCAACGGTTTCAAGGTCATCCAGTTTCACCTTCCTTGAAAGAATAGTCTTCATAAACTTCGCATAACTAGGCATTTGTTCCAGAGCCTCAGCGAAAGGTATATTGATGTGAAGTTTCTTGAACACCTCCAGAAACTTCCCAAACTGTCTATCCAGCTTTTGTTGCTGCAATCTCTTAGGAAAAGGTGGTGGAGGATAGAGCTGTTTCTCCCCTGTATTAGCCTCAGGCAGAGTGTGTTCAACAGTAGTCTTCTTTGGTTCCGCCACTTTCTCCTTTTGCTTAGATTCTTCATCTCTAACTTCAGCTTCGACTTCTTTTGCCTTTTCAGCATCAGCTACTTTTCCAGACCTTAAGGTAATAGCCTTGACTTGCTCTTTAGCTTCCTTCCTGCCTGGTACTTCCGTGTCACTGGGAAGAGTGCCAGGTTGACGATTGAGCACTGTATTGGCTAATTGACTGATTTGATTTTCCAAGGTCTTGATAGAAACCGCCTGACTCTTGCACAACAGCTTAAGTTCCTCAAAATTAGCACTAGTAGGTGCAGCTGCACTTCCCTGTTGAGGATATGATTGCCTTGTAGCATACTGCTGTGGTTGCTGGAATCCAGGTGGGTTAAACTGTTTACTCACTCCTTGCTGATATGGTGGCTGAATAGCATTCTGATTATTTCCCCAGCTGAAATTTGGATGATTTCTGTTGTTAGGATGATAGGTCGCTGACACATGCTGCTGTTGTCGCTGATAATTATTCACATACTGAACAGATTCGTTGACAAGAGAACACTGATCCGTAGCATGAGAACCTGCACAAAGCTCACAAACCATAGCTATTTGATTAACTCCATACGTAGCCAGAGAATCAACCTTCATTGATAGCGCTTGGAGCTGGGCTGCAATAGCGGTGGCTGCATCAACTTCCAGAATACCTGCGACCTTGCCTGACGTCATCCTCTGAGTTGGGTTTTGATGCTCATTTGCAGCCATTGTCTCTATAAGATTATACGCCTCAGTATAGCTTTTAGCCCATAAGGCTCCTCCAGCTGCTGCATCGAGCATGGGTCGAGATTGGGCCCCCAAACCATTATAAAAACCAGTGATTACCATCCAATCCGGCATTCCATGATGTGGACATTTTCTCAACATTTCCTTGTAGCGTTCCCAAGCCTCGCACATAGATTCTGTAGGTTGCTGCGCAAACTGAGTAAGAGCACTCCTCATAGCAGCAGTCTTTGCCATTGGATAAAACTTCACCAGAAACTTTTGCGCAAGATCTTGCCACGTAGTGATAGACCCAGCTGGTTCAGAATGTAACCAGTCTTTAGCCTTATCCCTCAGTGAGAATGGGAAAAGCCTCAACTTGATAGCCTCATCAGTCACGCCATTATACTTAAAAGTGCTGCAGATCTCGACAAAATTCCTTATGTGCATGTTGGGGTCTTCAGTTGCCGCTCCTCCAAAAGAAACAGAATTCTGCACCATCTGAATAGTGCCCGGCTTGATTTCAAAGGTGTTAGCTTGAATAGCCGGATGAAGGATGCTTGACTGAATGTCATCAATTTTAGGCCGAGAAAAATCCATAAGAGCTGGATCAGCTTGAACAATACGATCTCCCATGTTTACTGGTTCTTTCTGCTCAGTTCCTGAATCCGAATCCTCAAAATCTAACTTCTCCGGAGTATCAAGAACTTCGTCTTTCTCCTCAGCTGTATCTAAGGTCCTCTTGCGAGCACGAGAACGAGTTTGCATAAACGCTTGCTAAAGTACCTGAAACACAACCGAAAAGAGTAATTAACTACTACGTCCTAATCACTGAGTCCTAATGACCAATGATGGTAAGTACATAAACTAAACAAATACGCTGAGTCCCCGGCAGCGGCGCCAAAAACTTGTTAGGGCGAAAACATGCACTAATATTCACGCAAGTATACGCGTTCGCAAGTAATATAGAATACTTTCTAGTTCGTTCCCTCAGAGACTCAGACTAAGTTATTGTCTAATTAAACTCACTCACCAATGTATGATTACTTCTCAATGTTAAGATAACACTTAAAATTGTTGATTAAATATTAATTATAATTAACTACTTAATTAACCACTTAACTAACACTTCAATTTATCAATAATAAAACACTCATGAGATCACAACTTCATTATTACTTCCTTCTATAGCCATTATTATTACCTTTAGAATGTGACAGTGATGATATTAATCGAATAACACGGAACTGATAAAAGCCAACTTTCATTGTACTAATACCATTCTACCAAACATCCACAATTAAGATAGAAGTTGAATAGTCATCAATTATGTTGAGTTCCTATATGTCTACAGAAATTGACAATATAATGATTTAAGCACAAGTTATTCCTTTTGATTACATAGGGCAAATAAAACTGTTAGAGTTACATGCACAACGTACATGAACCTATGCTAGCATGGCAAGTTCTAAATCTCAAGATCCACCATCGCTTCACAAGAGATTAACACCCTATCTTATATGTTCGCGACGCACATAAGACGAATACGCACAACCAATACTAGATATCATGCAATCATCACACACTAAAGTATTGAACAATTAACTAAAGAATTTCATAATAAATCCGTTGCAACCCCATGATCACGATTAGCCCATAATAGAACTTATCGCCATCATGGGTTCATATGAAATCATGATAAACAACACAAGAAAATAATAACTAAACTAATTATATTAAAACAGAGTACGTCACAAGAGTAAATAAGTCAAAGCAAGAAAACTAGCATCCAACGTTACAACGAAACAAGAATCACAAGAATATATTCTTCCTCTTCGTTGCGGTGTGCTAAATCGGTCTTCTTCCTTATCTCCTTCGCTTCTTGCGCAAAACACAATCTAAAACATAATCTCCTTTTTTTTTCTCTGTGAAAACGTCTCAAATCTACTTATATAATAGTCCCATAAAACTCAGATTACATAGAAGTTGGAAGCCAAACAGAAGTAGAAGTCTAAAATAATTTATCCTTTTCCCCGACCCTGCGCGGCCGCTCAGCATTTCTGCGCGGGCGCGCAAGGCTGCTGCGTGGCCGCTCAGCATTGCTGCGCGGGCGCGCAGGACCCTACTGGAAAAAATCCAGGTTTGCTCCGTTTCTTCGCCGTAATCTGCCCGTTCTTTTCCTCTCGCAATGGTGAACACATGCCAAGGCTTATTCTTGATGATTCCTCCTCCGAAATGCAACTAATACCCTGAAATGCATAAACACTAGAAAAATGCATCAAATACACAAAATACTTGATTTCAAGACACCAATTTAAGCCATTTTAAGACGTTCTAAGTGGTATAAAATGCCACTTATCAGGAGCCGATATAAAAGGTGTTTTTACATCGATTTTAAACAACTGATGTCTCTTGGTTTTATAAACATCAGTGTTTTAGCCCAACTGATGTTATATGTCTGTTTTAAAAAAATTAATCAGCGCGGCTTCCCCATTTTCCCTCCTTAGCCAAATAATTTATTCCCTCCATGTTTTCCCCCCAGTTTTTTACCTTAACAAAATTCTTCCCCCTCTTTTAACACACATCTTCCCCCTCTTTTAATTAAAAATAAAACAAAAAACATAAAAAACAAAAAACATCAAAAATCATCTCTCACCCTCACCTGCGTCGAGAACACCCACCAAGAACATATTTTCTAAACACCCACAGTTGCTCTCATTTCCCTCTCTATGCTCTCATTTATAGATTTAGCAATAATAAATCTTGCTATATAGAGATGTTATACAATTGATAAAATAGGTAAAAACAATCTGCCCTAATTGCATCGCCGAGGTGTCTCTGCTTAATTTTTTAATTCCGTTACTGCAATCCTGCTCTACTCAAGCTTAGGTATTTTTCTTCTTTATTTTTCCATTCTTACTTGTGGTTTTATTTTACAACATTAACTCATATATTACAGCTTTATTCATCTTAATTTCATTATTTTGTCGTTATTTAATTTTTATCAGACGGTGACCATTGGAATTACTGATGCTCTTAGTTTGTATTCTTTTAATTTAATGGTTTTAATATGGTAGTTTTAAGCAGGTTTGATTTGATTGCTATGTGTTTGATGAAAGTCCGCTTACAATTTTTAGATCATTCTTATTAAAACCCCTAGACACTTCACCTTGCAGTATACGAGTTGAAAATAAAATTCAATCTTTGTAATAACCCCAATTTTTGGGAAATTTTGAAACCCTTATGAATAGTGTTTTTGCTGAATGAGGAAACTTTTCATGCCACACTATGTAGGGGTTCTGTTATGGATATTCTGAGATTTTATCAGTACTCTATATGATATATGAGTGTATGTAAAGATCGTCAGAATCCAATTCCGAACACTTTGGTTTTTCCCGAAAATCCACTAGATACGGAGAGAATTGAGTATAAGGTAACAGGATAAAAAGGATTAAATTAAAGGATTATAATAGAGGATCATAAAAAGGAATATAATGTATTGAGAAAGGTTAAGGGAACCTAAGTAATAAGATCCCGGGTATGATCCTTCAAACGATAAACGAGAACGAAAGTTAAGCGAACCGTATAACAGATCAGCGGTCATTAGGCAAACAATTAGGAAGTTAATCAAAGGGATTAGAGAGGATGATGTCACCCAACCAATGAGAAGAGGACAAGGAGGGGAGGATGACATCATGAGGATGACACAAGCATGACATGGGAAGGAAGGAGATGTGGTGGCTTTTTAACCACACAAAATCAAGGGCAACTAGGTAATTTACTAAAACAAACACAAAAATCAAACCAACCAAGCCAAGCAAATCATTTTTCATCAAAATCAAAAAGAAACCAAGGCATTGTTCTTCATGCTCTCGGCTTTTTACTATTCCAAAGGCAAGGAATTTCAAAACTCAAGATCCAAGCCTCCTAAATTGGTGAGTTAATTCCCTAATCATCTTCATTCTTAGTTAGGGCTATATCATGAGTTTAAGCCATCAATTCCTTCTCAATCTTCTTCATTTAATCAAAGAAGAAGACTATGAATAGTGTTTTCAAGTTTTTAACTTGAAATTTTTCTTGTTTTCCTTGAAGATCCAAGCATTCCTAAGACTTCTCAAAGCTTCTTAAGGCTTCCTAGCTCCTCCCACCACTTCAAGGAAGGTATATCATCTCCAAACCCTAGATTCCTATGTATTATAAGATGATTTTGATTAGTAAGGTGATATTGTAGCTTGATGTTTGTGATTTAGAGTTTGGGATTGAAATGGTATTGAATCGGATTGGTAAATGTTGTTGTTTTGATTAAAAGAACTTAAGTATGGTTAAAGTTAAGCTTAGGCATAAGTATGAATTTTAAAATTGAATTGGTTGGGGTTGTTATGATGTGATAAGGATGGATGTTGGTTGTATGTTGGATTTGAGGTGAATTGGGTTGGTTTTGAATGGTTTAAAATTGGGAAATCGTGTAAACATAGCCGTCGTAACGTCCGATTTTCTTTAGACTGTTTTTGTGCATAACATTAGGACCCGAGAACCCCCTGCTAGATTATGACCATTGCCATTTTTAGATAGCTCATGTTACGAGCTTCGTTTTGATATGTAGTTCGTTCGATTCCGATGCACGGTTTAGGAGAAACGACCGTTTCAAATAACGGCATTTCGCGAACGAAACTTTTCCCCTCGCCTTACTTTGAAACATAGGTTAAAGACCAAAAAGGGTTGATTAATGTATGAAACATTTATGGTAAGTGTGTTAGGAAGTTGGTAAGATACTCGCGAAGGAATTTCCTTAAAAATCGTAAAGGTTAAATTAGTAAAAATGGTGGAGCCGAGGGTACTCGAGTGACTTAAGAGAATCAGTAAGCGCAAAACAAGCGTTAGAGTCTAAGTTAGTTAAAATATAGATTTACAAGTGACTTTGGTTTAATTCCAACTTACTTGTTGCTTATAGGTTACCAGACTCGTCCCGAGCCATTCGTAACCCCCAGTCGCTCAGGCAAGTTTTCTACCCGTTATAACTGTTGTTGTGATGTATATATGTATTTGCATTATCTTGCGATAGATGCATGTTGGTTAATTAGCAAATGTTGCAATATATTGAAGCATGCTGCTATGGTATATATATATGCATGCCTGTTTCGTATTTTTTCCATATATATCTGTTGATTCAGTTGATAATACTTATGCTAGAGGATAGCGGTAATTTGCATATACCCTTAGTATAGGGACCCAAAGGTGAAAATATTTTCTAAAACCGGGAGTCGAGGATCCCGAGTAGATTTTGTATATATGGATATCAATATATATATACTTATATATATATATATATATGGTCATAGTTTTCAAAACTATTAATCGAATAAGGTTTATTCGATAACTTTAACTTTATTTTATTATTGAATATTATTTCGAATATTATTCGAGGACTTATGACTCCTTTATATTAAATGAATATTATTTTGAATATTCATTCGAGGACTTATGACTCCTTTTATTTTATTATTTGAATATTATTTGAATATTCATTCGAGGGCTTATGACTCTTTTATATTATTTATTGAATATTATTTGAATATTCATTCGAGGGCTTATGACTCAGTTTATATTATTTAATGAATATTATTTGAATATTCATTTGAGGATCTATGACTCCGATTATTTGCTGAGATATATTCTTTATTTTATTAAAGAATAAGGTGTCAATAATCAAACTTATTTTCGATTATTCAAATAAAGATAGTACTTTCATATAAGTATATCTTTGGTTATTTAATACTCGTTTCAAGTATAAGTTTTAATATTTCTACTTCAATTAATTTTATAAAGATTATTCTTTATAGGAATATTATTTAAATAATAATATTCAGACATTTTCTAAATATACTGGGGACTGATTTACTTCATTAAATCAGCTTTACTCCAAACACTCTTTAAAGTGTTTTCGAGTCTTCAAATGATTTTTAAAAGTTAGAGCGGATCCCAAAACTCATTTTTATATTTAAGATCTTTCTTTTTAAGGGGATTTAAATACTCGCTCAAAACCTGAGGGATCCGGCTCTGTGGTGTATTTTATATTCGCAACACGGTTACAGTTTTGGTAAATGAATTGATTACTTACCCAACGTTCGGGAAGTAAGTCCATCTATTGAGTCGGCATAAGCAACATGGGCTCAGTGAGCGTCCATGATAGTGTAAGTGGCTTAGTGGGAGTCCATCAAATGCATAAGTGGCTGAGTGGCAGTCCAGCATAAGGTCATGACCAGTGGGGAATTCGTCCATCTACTAGTAGAAAAGGTTACTTATGGGTATCCTTTCCTGATCAGCAAGATATCTGGTTTATGCCAAAATTCTTTTCCTTTCCAAATTTATTGGATATTGAAATTCTGTTCATACTTTACATGGCAGAGGTTTTCAGGAAATGTATAAAGGAAGATGTATATGTGGATATATATATATATATATATCAGAACTTAATGAAGTATGTCATAACTTCATTTCCTTTAATAATATTTTAAAGATTTAATCTATTCAAATCTTGTTTTGTAGTCTCATCTATGTGATGAACTGTTGAAAGCTCATTATACTTTGAACAATGGTAGTTCAAGTAGCTTTATAAATGATATAAGTGTAGTGAAGTATTTGGTAACTTCATCTTTTAAACTTATATCTAGTTAAAAATTGTCTTATGAATGATAAAGATTTTCAGAAAAATGTTGAGACAAGGTTAGATATATGAGATCACCTTGCAACGATATTTTTATATAGTTATACACTGGAACTCTGTGTGTATTATGCATGGAAGAGGACTTCCAATATTTTGAAAAGTATATACGTATATATACTGAATATTTTGCGACTTCATCGCATTAAGATATCAAACTTGGTTCATTTCTTTTGACCAAGACTTTCATGAGTACTATGAGAAGGCTCATATTGTTAATCATTATACATATTATTTTGGTGGGCTTGCTGCTCACCCTTGCTTTCTTCTTTCATCACACAACAACAGATAGAAAAGATGAACAGGACCAAGCTCCCGATTCGCAAGCGATTAGGAGACGTTCCGCAGTTTTTTAGAAGCATTGATGCCGCCGTAGCTGAGGTAGGAACTACCAATAGGCTAGGCTTTCAAATTTTGATGTACCAGATTTATGTATATTTATGAATTGTAATAATGGCAAAGAAATGTAAATTTATTCAGAAAACCTTTTAAGGTGTATTGACATATAATTGTGGAATAAAATGACTTGTGGTTATTTTTGGATGTTCATCTCTGAGACTATAACGTGTGGTGTGTGTGTTTATTGTGGGGTCACAGTACAGAGTAGTTGAGTAATTATTAAGATTGGGTGTTATTAAGGGAAATGGAACTCGTGACAACCCGGATCCCCGACCCCGAATTTGGGGGTGTTACAGAAATGGTATCAGAGCCAAGCGTTATAAATCTCAGAGATGATGTGACGTTAAGATAATAAGTTCACTAAGATAATAAGAACTCTTGCCAAGTTCATAGTCGGGCTACCTAACGTAGCACTGACAGTTAAAACCCTTACGGGAACCCTTATAAGTATCGTGATAGTAACATAGTTCGTTCTCGTATAGGGCAGCGGGCCACCGAACCTTGAGGTTCAGGAGCATCAGCATGAGGATGTTTTATTACAAGTTGGAGATCAAATTGTGAATCCGATGGAGTACCCTAATGAGGGACCGGATGAGGTTCAGATAGAGAATGTTGCGGTTGAGGATGTTATTCCGGAAAGGATTGTGGATGAGGAGGATCTCATGGAGGATCCTGATGAGAATGAAGAGAGGACCGCTGAGGAACAGATGACCGTAGTCAGGGCGACTACCAGAGCAAGAATGGCCGCGAGGGTGGCACTAGAGGATGAAGAGTTACCAAGGGCACAAAGGTTAATGAGGGCAGAAGGAGTGGGGCCTTCCACGACCCCAATTATACTAGTATCAGACCCTCTTCCAGAGGCTCCTGTAGACATCCATGAGGTTCCACCAATTCCTGTTCCCTCCCCTGTACAGAGCCCAGCACATACTGAGGAAATGCCACCTTTATCCCCTGCACCATTATCACCTGATACCATGCTTGGTTATCCATTTGGATCTCCTGGGTCTGCACCACCTGCACCCCATGGACTGCTAGATGCTACCACTCAGGCTTCTCTTATCGCTGATTATCATATGACTTTGGGTGGCCTGTCAGAGGCCCGGAATGTTAGGAGTGATCTGTTGGATCGACTTACTGCACCAATGATTGAGGGTGGGATACTTCCGGCAGGATTAGCGTATAGCATGGAAAGGATTGAGGCTACCACCCATGTTACAACTAGAGGCCATCTTGAGGGTCAGATTGATCCAGCTCTACTTGCGACTATCTTAGACCTCATCACCTCTGTGATGGAGCAGGTTAGGGATGTCGTGCGTGCTCGCATCTCTTAATCCATGGTAGTGTGCAGAGCCAGAGCAATCAAACAAGGGTTTCATGTAGCACCGCTTTTGGAGGATTAGCCTAAGTTATGAATGATTAGTTTTAATGACGAGATGACTATCTATGGTAGTACTTTTGGGATAGGAGCGATAAGTTCAAATGATGTAATCCTCTTTAATATGTTCAGTTGTTGTACCCTCGAACAAATGGTTATGTATATATTCGTTAATTTCAGTTCAGATCAGTTTGTTTGTGATAAATCACATTGCTAATTGCTCTATTAACACTTAAGAGAGTGTCATGAAGTTTATCGAACTTAAGAATTCATAATTTGCAATCGTGCAAGGACTAAACGAGGGGAAGACTTAAGCAAAGTAAGTAAGACAAATATCCGGAGATTCTCAAAATTTTCCAAGTAATATGCCCCCACAAGGAATAAGATTAGGGGAAAACCTTGAATGTGATAATCAGGGAGGTCGCAATTAAGATATAAAGAATCCAGAATATAATAAAGTGGAAAATGAAGATTTTAAATTAAAAGATGACCCCAATTATGGGGAGTAGGAAGAAATATTTAGACTAAGACAGCAGAAGTCGAGCGAGATAAGGAGACCCGAGAAGGTACTCCTATATGGAAATTCATGAACCTGTCTAAACAGAACTTATATTTTATTCCCAACCACCACCTTGAGGAAACAATGTGGTGTGAAATTCTTTCAGGACCTTTAAGTCGCTAAGCTCTCAGAGTTCCAAGGAACAGGTTGACCAAGTCGAGGCAAGAGCCTGGCTAAAGGAAATATAGGAATCATTTGAGATTCTAAATGATTGACGAATCACAAAAGACTGTTTTTATCACTTACCCTCCTAAGAGAGAGACCACCCGCTGGTGAAAGACCAAGGAAGGCACGGAGCAAGAGATTATAATAAACTGATTTAAGTTCAGTCAATTGTTTTCAGGAAAGTACTTCCCAAGGTTATAGAGATAGAGTAAAAGCTTTAGAGCCAGAACAAAGGCAGACGAGTATGATGAATTATGAATCTAAGTTGTAAGAGTTGTCAAGATTCGTTCTAAGGACACGAATCCAGAATGACGGGATGTTTGAAATCAATGCTTATGTTGTGTTGGTTCATGAAATAATGATAAGAGAAAGGGAAATAAAAAGGAACTGAAGTGGAAAGGGATATAAAGGCAATAGAGTTTGAGGTATGATAAGGGAGTCGGGTATGAGGAAACCCTAAAGACTCGTAGCAATAGAAATAGGAAAGTATGTAATCATTGGTATGAGGGTGATTCACCATGAGTTAAAGTTGATGGTTGAAGGCATACGAGTTATGTACATTTTATCCCCTTTAAGTTGGGAGGATTCAAGGAAACCTTTAGATAGTTCGAAGGATAAATAATAAGACGCGGATGACCATTGTTATCTTTTGGAGGCCATATGGATTGACCTCAATTTGAATAAGGATGCTATTATGAAGTTAGGTATAGACTATCGAGGTGGGAATGATGAATAAGATAATCTATCAAGGATATATGACTTGATTTATCCATGGAAGGATGCAGGTACCTTTTAAAGGTGGAATTAAGGATAGAATATTGGTAACTTAAAATGAATCCTAGGGGACTGCATAAAGGTTGGCATGTCACCCTTAATAGGGACAGTATGAGTTTTGACAGTATGATTGGGAAAGGGTTAAGGTAACAACAACCTTTAAGAATCAGTGGAGAAATTTTTTAGAAGAATATAGACAATGGTTCTAGTATTAGTAAATGGTATTGTGATATGCCCTGTATCTAGGGAATACAGGAGGAACGATTGAAGGATAACCTTAGAGGTTTTACAAGAAAAAAAAGGTAATATTCAAAATTCTCAAGAATAGAAATGTGGATAAAGGAAATATGACGTAATTATAATGATGCCAAGTGGGGCACGTGTTAAACCACGAGAAAGTATGGATCGAACCAGTAAAGGTCGAAATTGTTCAGGGCAATTAGGACTTAAGATAAAAGATGTTCTAATTATGATTGAGAGTCAGTCATGACAGTGATTAACCTCTAAAGACTGAGGGGATAACTTATGGAAAAATGGTAATTTTTTTTTACTCATCTGATTTTAAGGAAAACATCTTCACTCAAGCAGTGATTGGAAATAGGGTAGAAAATTAGTGAAAGTGGTTAAAATGACATTGACTGTAAGGAAATTTTACTATCAGGAAAGGCCAAAGAGGTGGCCGACACTTTAAAGGTAATAGGATAATTATAGACGCTTGTGCCAAAGGAATACAGTGATGATGGTTAAAGCTATGAAGGTTGTATTATGGTTTGGAAGATTGACATTCCTTCTGATGACTGTGCAATACCCAACCGTAATAGTAGTTGGTAAAGGTTTAATTCGTGTAATCGCCATGAGCGGGCTATCTATCTCAGGAGATACTATGTTGAGAATGAGCCTGGACCATGTTTCAAAAAGGACTAGACGAACCTTTGAGTTAAGTCTTCTATTTAAGGCATATGATTAAGAATGGTATTAACCTGCTATCGTTGTTTTGATGGAAACTCTTCTGCAATTTTATTTGCTTCATGTCATGTAAGTACGTCAGGATCTGGGGTGTTCTTCATGAATTATGAATGGTAATTATGTTAACTCCTTAGAAGAATTTGATACGACAGGTATGGACTCCGTATGGTTAGCTATTAAGATTCCAAGGAAAATGAATGACGACAGTAGGTCAGTGGTGGACCATAGTAATGCAGAAAAGATTCTTTGAATAATGAGCCGATTACAACCGTGTGAGTTGTATTGGAATGGATGTTGAGATTGAGTACCACTAAACGGGTCGTGGTAGTGTATAAGCTATCATTGATAGACTAATTAAGTCGATTATCTACCTATTGAATACTTATTCCTTCTTATCAATAGAGAGTCGTATTACTATACGAGGAAGGTTGCAGTGCAAGCATAGAATTTTAGTAACGGTGATGTCTAGAATGAAAACCCAGATTCGATTTTCGATGTCGAGGGAGTTTCAAAGGTGATTGTGTATAAGCTTGAGCAAGAGCATGGGTCCATAGAATGATGGACGGAATAGCAAAAATATTTAGGCATGAGAAATAGGATGCTATAATACTTGATGTTGATATAAATACATATATGTTTTGTTCTCCTATGACAAACCTCTATAGTTCAGAGGTAGGTTCCAAGCCAGATATTTTGTGGCAGTATATTTTTTTTTATATATACAATTCTCTTCAGTTCGTTCTTTTCTCTTCTTTTCATTTCATGTAAGTTGAGAAGAACAACCCTTCCAGAAGGGGAGGTATTGCCGAATGACTGTCTATCTGTGTGATAGAAGCCTAGTAGGATACCATCTATTGTTTAATTGCTTGTCAAGTACTAAAGGCTGGCCACCTTCTGTACTAACTATGCGATATAACAAGTG
This sequence comes from Apium graveolens, assembly GCF_009905375.1. Classification (NCBI taxonomy): domain Eukaryota; kingdom Viridiplantae; phylum Streptophyta; class Magnoliopsida; order Apiales; family Apiaceae; genus Apium; species Apium graveolens. The sequence goes on along the minus strand of NC_133656.1, from coordinate 69,919,667 downwards.
TTCATGATCATAGTGATCTCTCAACAAATTTCTTTACTTCTATATGAAGGATTAAGCTTTCGAAAATAGAAACAGCTGAAAAAGGAGTAATAAAGTTTTGGTGGTATTCGGAATGGAAACACATTCGTGATACCAAGGTTGACGTGGTTATTAAAAGGTTATAGAACGCTAACGAGCAAAAGTATAACCAGTATAATATTAGGAACGGAAGGTGATAGCGATTACGAACTGGAAAAGAATGGGTATTGAGAAGCAAAAGCTCTAATGCTAAAAGTTATAATGAGAGTCTGTGCAATAGACTTGAAAGAAATTGGAATGATCACTTAACACGGATTTAGTTTCTTACGATAATAGATCATATGTCATTATCGAGATGTCGCCTTATGAGATCCTTGAGGGAAGATAATGTCGATCTCCCTTATGTTAGGATGAAGTTGTAGAGCGCAAGATGCTCAGACCAGTAGTGGTCCAAAGGACCAAGGATATAATAGATGTAATCAGAGGACGGCTGGTAGTAGCCCAAGATGGACATAAAAAGTATGTTGATTTGACACGAAAGGACAAGGAATGGGAAGTAGGGGACCTAATGTTGTTATAGGTATTCCCTTGGAAGGGGTTAATGAGATTCGGAAAGAAAGGAAAGCTAAGTCCACCAATTGTTGGACCCTTGGATATATTAAGAAGTATTGGGAAGTTAGCATATGAGCTAGCCTTACCCCAGAACATGTAGCAAGTTATAACGTGTTTCACGTATCAACGTTAAGGAAGTGTAATTCGGATGCCAGATAATTAGGGGCATATGAGCGCATAGACATGCAACCAGACGTAACCTATATGGAGCAACCATGAAGGGTTATAGAGTGAAAAGGAACAAGTACTTAGGAGAAGGGTTATCAAACTAGGCGGAGTTTGGTGGTAGGACCACAATGTGGGAAAATTTACTCGAGAGTTAGAAAGTGCAATGCTAAGAGAGTATCCCTATTTATTTTCAATTTGATTCCGGGACGGAATCCTTTTAAGGAGGGGAGACTGTAATAACCCCAATTTTTGGGAAATTTTGAAACCCTTATGAATAGTGTTTTTGCTGAATGAGGAAACTTTTCATGCCACACTATGTAGGGGTTCTGTTATGGATATTCTGAGATTTTATCAGTACTCTATATGATATATGAGTGTATGTAAAGATCGTCAGAATCCAATTCCGAACACTTTGGTTTTTCCCGGAAATCCACTAGATACGGAGAGAATTGAGTATAAGGTAACAGGATAAAAAGGATTAAATTAAAGGATTATAATAGAGGATCATAAAAAGGAATATAATGTATTGAGAAAGGTTAAGGGAACCTAAGTAATAAGATCCCGGGTATGATCCTTCAAACGATAAACGAGAACGAAAGTTAAGCGAACCGTATAACAGATCAGCGGTCATTAGGCAAACAATTAGGAAGTTAATCAAAGGGATTAGAGAGGATGATGTCACCCAACCAATGAGAAGAGGACAAGGAGGGGAGGATGACATCATGAGGATGACACAAGCATGACATGGGAAGGAAGGAGATGTGGTGGCTTTTTAACCACACAAAATCAAGGGCAACTAGGTAATTTACTAAAACAAACACAAAAATCAAACCAACCAAGCCAAGCAAATCATTTTTCATCAAAATCAAAAAGAAACCAAGGCATTGTTCTTCATGCTCTCGGCTTTTTACTATTCCAAAGGCAAGGAATTTCAAAACTCAAGATCCAAGCCTCCTAAATTGGTGAGTTAATTCCCTAATCATCTTCATTCTTAGTTAGGGCTATATCATGAGTTTAAGCCATCAATTCCTTCTCAATCTTCTTCATTTAATCAAAGAAGAAGACTATGAATAGTGTTTTCAAGTTTTTAACTTGAAATTTTTCTTGTTTTCCTTGAAGATCCAAGCATTCCTAAGACTTCTCAAAGCTTCTTAAGGCTTCCTAGCTCCTCCCACCACTTCAAGGAAGGTATATCATCTCCAAACCCTAGATTCCTATGTATTATAAGATGATTTTGATTAGTAGGGTGATATTGTAGCTTGATGTTTGTGATTTAGAGTTTGGGATTGAAATGGTATTGAATCGGATTGGTAAATGTTGTTGTTTTGATTAAAAGAACTTAAGTATGGTTAAAGTTAAGCTTAGGCATAAGTATGAATGTTAAAATTGAATTGGTTGGGGTTGTTATGATGTGATAAGGATGGATGTTGGTTGTATGTTGGATTTGAGGTGAATTGGGTTGGTTTTGAATGGTTTAAAATTGGGAAATCGTGTAAACATAGCCGTCGTAACGTCCGATTTTCTTTAGACTGTTTTTGTGCATAACATTAGGACCCGAGAACCCCCTGCTAGATTATGACCATTGCCATGTTTAGATAACTCATGTTACGAGCTTCGTTTTGATATGTAGTTCGTTCGATTCCGATGCACGGTTTAGGAGAAACGACCGTTTCAAATAACGGCGTTTCACGAACGAAACTTTTCCCCTCGCCTTACTTTGAAACATAGGTTAAAGACCAAAAAGGGTTGATTAATGTATGAAACATTTATGGTAAGTGTGTTAGGAAGTTGGTAAGACACTCGCGAAGGAATCTCCTTAAAAATCGTAAAGGTTAAATTAGTAAAAATGGTGGAGCCGAGGGTACTCGAGTGACTTAAGAGAATCAGTAAGCGCAAAACAAGCGTTAGAGTCTAAGTTAGTTAAAGTATAGATTTACAAGTGACTTTGGTTTAATTCCAACTTACTTGTTGCTTATAGGTTACCAGACTCGTCCCGAGCCATTCGTAACCCCCAGTCGCTCAGGCAAGTTTTCTACCCGTTATAACTGTTGTTGTGATGTATATATGTATTTGCATTATCTTGCGATAGATGCATGTTGGTTAATTAGCAAATGTTGCAATATATTGAAGCATGCTGCTATGGTATATATATATGCATGCCTGTTTCGTATTCTTTCCATATATATCTGTTGATTCAGTTGATAATACCTATGCTAGAGGATAGCGGTAATTTGCATATACCCTTAGTATAGGGACCCAAAGGTGAAAATATTTTCTAAAACCGGGAGTCGAGGATCCCGAGTAGATTTTGTATATATGGATATCAATATATATATACTTATATATATATATGGTCATAGTTTTCAAAACTATTAATCGAATAAGGTTTATTCGATAACTTTAACTTTATTTTATTATTGAATATTATTTCGAATATTATTCGAGGACTTATGACTCCTTTATATTAAATGAATATTATTTTGAATATTCATTCGAGGACTTATGACTCCTTTTATTTTATTATTTGAATATTATTTGAATATTCATTCGAGGGCTTATGACTCTTTTATATTATTTATTGAATATTATTTGAATATTCATTCGAGGGCTTATGACTCAGTTTATATTATTTAATGAATATTATTTGAATATTCATTTGAGGATCTATGACTCCGATTATTTGCTGAGATATATTCTTTATTTTATTAAAGAATAAGGTGTCAATAATCAAACTTATTTTCGATTATTCAAATAAAGATAGTACTTTCATATAAGTATATCTTTGGTTATTTAATACTCGTTTCAAGTATAAGTTTTAATACTTCTACTTCAATTATTTTTATAAAGATTATTCTTTATGGGAATATTATTTAAATAATAATATTCAGACATTTTCTAAATATACTGGGGACTGATTTACTTCATTAAATCAGCTTTACTCCAAACACTCTTTAAAGTGTTTTCGAGTCTTCAAATGATTTTTAAAAGTTAAAGCGGATCCCAAAACTCATTTTTATATTTAAGATCTTCCTTTTTAAGGGGATTTAAATACTCGCTCAAAACCTGAGGGATCCGGCTCTGTGGTGTATTTTATATTCGCAACACGGTTGCAGTTTTGGTAAATGAATTGATTACTTACCCAACGTTCGGGAAGTAAGTCCATCTATTGAGTCGGCATAAGCAACATGGGCTCAGTGGGTGTCCATGATAGTGTAAGTGGCTCAGTGGGAGTCCATCAAATGCATAAGTGGCTGAGTGGCAGTCCAGCATAAGGTCCTATTACGACCAGGGTGATGACCAGTGGGGAATTCGTCCATCTACTAGTAGAAAAGGTTACTTATGGGTATCTTTGCCTGATCAGCAAGATATCTGGTTTATGCCAAAATTCTTTTCCTTTCCAAATTTATTGGATATTGAAATTCTGTTCATACTTTACATGGCAGAGGTTTTCAGGAAATGTATAAAGGAAGATGTATATGTGGATATATATATATATCAGAACTTAATGAAGTATGTCATAACTTCATTTCCTTTAATAATATTTTAAAGATTTAATCTATTCAAATCTTGTTTTGTAGTCTCATCTATGTGATGAACTGTTGAAAGCTCATTATACTTTGAACAATGGTAGTTCAAGTAGCTTTATAAATGATATAAGTGTAGTGAAGTATTTGGTAACTTCATCTTTTAAACTTATATCTTGTTAATAATTGTCTTATGAATGACAAAGATTTTCAGAAAAACGTTGAGACAAGGTTAGATATATGAGATCACCTTGCAACGATATTTTTATACAGTTATACACTGGAACTCTGTGTGTATTATGCATGGAAGAGGACTTCCAATATTTTGAAAAGTATATATGTATATATACTGAATATTTTGCGACTTCATCGCATTAAGATATCAAACTTAGTTCATTTCTTTTGACCAAGACTTTCATGAGTACTATGAGAAGGCTCATATTGTTAATCATTATACATATTATTTTGGTGGGCTTGCTGCTCACCCTTGCTTTCTTCTTTCATCACACAACAACAGATAGAAAAGATGAACAGGACCAAGCTCCCGATTCGCAAGCGATTAGGAGACATTCCGCAGTTTTCTAGAAGCATTGATGCCGCCGTAGCTGAGGTAGGAACTACCAATAGGCTAGGCTTTCAACTTTTGATGTACCAGATTTATGTATATTTATGAATTGTAATAATGGCAAAGAAATATAAATTTATTCAGAAAACCTTTTAAGGTGTATTGACATATAATTGTGGAATAAAATGACTTGTGGTTATTTTTGGATGTTCATCTCTGAGACTATAACATGTGGTGTGTGTGTTTATTGTGGGGTCACAGTACAGAGTAGTTGAGTAATTATTAAGATTGGGTGTTATTAAGGGAAATGGAAATCGTGACAACCCGGATCCCCGACCCCGGATTTGGGGGTGTTACAATCTTAATTAAGTAATCTCTCTAATTCCCTATTATTTTTGTGATTATTTGATATGCCTATAGTTTATAAGTTTCTTAGGGTGTTTTTGGTTTTGTTTGTCAAGATTTAGGTATAGTTTTGAAGTGATCTTTCGGGAAAATAGGGGCAATTGAGCTCTTAAGCAAAAATTGCATTTACCTACTATGTTATATGTATGTATGTATTACACAAAGGGTTGGTATGTCTGATGAGCTTGATATATCTAGTGGTTCTAATATACACAATCAATTTTTGTGTTAGAACTTTTAAAACTATGTATTGCTCGTAAAACAACATATTGTATGTTCATTTCCCAATCTGTGCAAGTTACATGTATAATAGAGTGGTTTGTGATTGATAATAAACCGATGTAGTCTTCCTAAGGCTATGGTTTGGTTACAGGTAAATAGAAACAAATCAGCAACTAACACCATGCATGTTAACTAGGTACAACATTGCAGAAAAATGGACTACTTCATGTTCCCAAGGGCCAAACTGCTTCAAATGCACAGGCTCAAATGTTCTCTGATCCCAACATGGCTATGGATATGATGAAGAAAAACCTCTCTAAGATCATACCCCATGTACCTTTTCTATTAGATAAAAGCATTCGTTCTCATTTAATTTCACTGAAATTGATTTCTAATATTTTTATATTTATATTCTCTTGGTTAGAGTCTTACTTTTGCTTGGGTTAACTTCTTTTTCTCTGGATTCGTAGCAGGTTTATATGCTCTTATTTTGATTTCTGTCGGGGTCCCTTTTATTGAAATTAAACTTGACTGTTATTTTATCTTCCAATGAAAATTTCTAACATGTCATCTTATATCACTATTACACAGACTTCCTGTCTGAATCTCTTCCCTTTTCTATTGATAAACACTGATTTTATGCTAATCTGGATTCCTGTAATTTTTCTCCTCTCCAGCAAAGATACATTTTCCTCTGACTCAGAGGTTCAGGTCTATGTTACAGAATGGAATTGATTTGAGTACTGTGGATGTTAGCTATGTCAGCAGTCGATCATGGTACTAATCAAACTCTATGAATAGGAAGTCTGTGATTGTCAGCTTTGCATCAAGTTATTTTTGTAATGTTTAATGGAAGTGATTAGCTAATGATTGTGTTCTATTTCTTTATCAGGTACTCGAGGTCAGTTTATTTTGTGGTGAATTAGCTTAATTGAGGTGGCTGTTTAGGTCTTCAACATTTTTTTATTTGTGTTAGTTAACATGATTATTGTATAACTTTGACTAGTAACTAAAGTTCTACTTTAACATGATTATTGTATGGCTTTGACTAGTAACTAAAGTTCTGCAGCAATTTTGAAGTGTGGGATTTTCGATATGCAACTTGCTGAAGTTATGATGTTGAGTTTTTCTACCATAAGTTATTTTATTTGAAGGACAAGGCCGGAGATGATAAACTGCTGTGAATTGTCTAGATGACACCATTGACAACCCATGAAGAGAAGTACTTCATATGTACTTATATGTACATTCTTGATTACTAAACTTTAAATATATAATATCAAAGAATACAACAAAGACCCATCCTTCCCATTTGTTTTGTTTCTTTTAATGAATCTATCACCTTGGTAAGCACTTTTTTTCCATCAATCTTTTCTTTTTTCTTGTTAATTATGTTTAATGTTTTTTAATTGGTTAGGCTATAAGCTAATGATATGTTTTGTGTTATTTGCAGGGCTTGATTTCTTGCTAGTTCTTTCTCAGAAGATATTTCAATTTTTTTGTAAGTTTTCCAGTTCTTTAAATTTTGATTTGATTTGAGCTAGCCCATTTTCAAGATGTTTGTCTATGATATACTTGCTTTGTATCATGTATAAGTTTTTATGTATCTATATTCTATACCATGTTTACAGTTAGATCTTTGTGCAGTATTTGATACAGTATGTTTAATTTTGGTTCTATTATTTTTGGTATTTAAGCTTGCATTTATCATAATGATCAGGTCTTATGGTTAAGCGAAAAATTGAATGATTTGCTACAAAAATTCAAAATCCCTAGGATTTCTCATTTTCTATAGTTTCACAATATATCAAATAAATGAATTTGCTAGACTTCTAGATAGGTGAAAATATTGTTGTCCCGTGTGGTAGGGAAATTCCATTTAATTTGAAATTTTATAAAATGTTTATTCGGTGGGAATTGAATTCTGTTTATCAAAGAAACTACTCATTTTTTATCCTGTTACTATATCTGTTTTTATTTTTGTGAATTTACACGGTAGCTTTTGTTTTGCTAGCATCTCTTTTAAGAGTCTTGTCTTGACTTCTATTTCATGATATTTAGCGACTTTAGTCCAATAATTATATGCTTTTAAGTTCTAACATAACAGATTCTTCTTAGCACCAAGAAATAATATTCAGTAGGTTTTGCTTACTGCCTTCCTAAGCAGGCATTGGTCTTTCATGATCTAGTTTTGCTTCTTATTTTTTCTTGCCAGCTTTATCTTGTATTTTTTTCTTAAAAGGAAAAAGCATATATGCTTTTATATTAATTTACTAAATTGTTTACAGAATTACAGTGCATTGAATATGCTTGTACTTCAGGTGTCTATTTGGTAAACTCCAAACAGTTTGATGCTGGCAATATCACTAATTGCATTTAGAGTGTCAATTAACCTGAATTGATTAATGCTGCAGAAGCATGTTTGTCACCAGCTAATGTACCTTTATCGGTCTTGTTATTATATTATATTCCCTCATTTGTAATTATAGTTTTATAGTTACTGATATATTAAACAGTCTCTTAGATTTCCTTTTATTTTGTATATGAAGTGTTTTCCCAAAGTGAATTGGCAGAAAAGTTATTTGTTAAAATAGTTAAGAGCAGCTAAGCTAATTACAATATATAAGTAGTGTGACATGATTATAGTGAAGGGGCAGTTGAACTTGGAGTAGTTTGATTCTTATACAACAGTAGACGTAATGTAATCTTATACTTTTATTAATGTAATCTTATACTTTTATTTATGATTTTGATATTAATATAGATATAATGTTCTCAACCTCTCTAATGTTATGTTGCACTTGTTTTCTTTTCAGAGCTGTGACCATCCTTACATTGTCGATCCTTCTCTCAAACACCTGATGACTAATGATTTTCACAACTCCTGGAAAGTTTTTCTTACTATCCTGTTTGGTTTTCGTTGTTAGTATTGCGGGTACCAAGTCATATTCTTTGTATAAACAGTAGTAGAATAAATGGATGGATATATGTAGTACTTAAAGTTTGGATTAGATGAATCTGTTGTACCAGATGTTTGAATATTCGTTGTTAAATTTATAGATAACTGGTATTATGCTGTAATTGGTTTGGAAAATTTTTGGCATCTATATTTTTAAAATGTGCATCAATAAAATAGGTACATACATCATTACAGTGGAAAATGATGTATGTCACAACTTAATACATCAGTTTTAGTTGAACATTGACATCAGTAATACCGAATAAAACCGATGTTAAATACTACAACAAAAAAGTTTTAAAACAGAAAACCGATGTTATTAAGCTTTATAGAAATCAGTTGGTCACAAATAGAAATCAGTTCCGAATAAACAACTGATGTCAAAAGTTATCTTTACATCGGTTTTTCTTGAAAACCGTTGTTATTGGTATTAGTAACATCAGTTTAATGGGTAAATGGAAATATTTTGCTTATCCAACATATGTTAAAATTAATAAAAATATCATATTATAATAATATATGAATATTAGATATGCATTAGAAATTTAACATCTTTAAAAACTGATGTTATACGTCTTTTTTAACATCAGTTTCAAACCGATGTTAAATGGGGGGTCTTTAACATCACCCACGAAGACATCGGATTTTTTTGTTCATAGACATCGGTTTTTAGCCGATGTCTATTCTACTTTTTCTAGTAGTGCTATGATGACACGGCAAACCGCGAGGTGGTTAGTGCCGTTTTGTTTTCCATTTGATATCAAGTTTCTACGTCAAGCTAATGACATAAAACAAGCGCTTCTTGGGAGATAACCCAAGTTTATTGTACATTAGTAGTTAGAGAACGCAAGAAGAAAGAAGAAAAATACAAAAAAATCAGAAAAAGAAAAAAAAGAAAAAAAATTTAGGGCCAACTTTAGTAGCCAAGTGCGCCCGCGCTGATCTAGCGCGTGGCCGCGCTGTTTTTCCAGAAGGTAAGCGTGGTCACGCGCTATTTTTCCAGAAGGTAAGCGTGCCCGTGCTGATCTAGTGCGCAACCGCGCCGATTTGGTAGAAGGGTAGCACCCCGCGCTGGTCTAGTGCGCGGCCGCACCGTGTTCTCGACTCAGAAAAATAAAAAATAGTAGTTTTGAAGAGAAAAAATGGGAATTTTGTTACAAAATCAATTTTAAACCAAATTTTACTCTTTCACATCCCAAATTTCCCTCTCCAAATCAAACCCATTATTCCTACGATTCCTATAATCAATTCCCACTTCTCTTCCATATATAATTCTCTTCTCACCACCTATAAATACATACACTTATACACAAACTTCTCCACCACATCACAAATTCTCAAACACAAATCTCTCTCAAACACTACCGTGTTCTCGACTCAGAAAAATAAAAAATAGTAGTTTTGAAGAGAAAAAATGGGAATTTTGTTACAAAATCAATTTTAAACCAAATTTTACTCTTTCACATCCCAAATTTCCCTCTCCAAATCAAACCCATTATTCCTACGATTCCTATAATCAATTCCCACTTCTCTTCCATATATAATTCTCTTCTCACCACCTATAAATACATACACTTATACACAAACTTCTCCACCACATCACAAATTCTCAAACACAAATCTCTCTCAAACACTACCGTGTTCTCGACTCAGAGAAATAAAAAATAGTAGTTTTGAAGAGAAAAAATGGGAATTTTGTTACAAAATCAATTTTAAACCAAATTTTACTCTTTCACATCCCAAATTTCCCTCTCCAAATCAAACCCATTATTCCTACGATTCCTATAATCAATTCCCACTTCTCTTCCATATATAATTCTCTTCTCACCACCTATAAATACATACACTTATACACAAACTTCTCCACCACATCACAAATTCTCAAACACAAATCTCTCTCAAACACTTAGCTTTTATTCTCTCTTATTCAATCACAATGGCACGTAAGAGATAAAGAACTCAAGCAGCAACACCACCGATTCTTCATCTGCGGGTGTGAGGCCAAGGTTTTCTACTTTTGAGGTTGAAGAGGAGTACACGAGGCTTCTCTTGAAGCCTATTACAAACGAGCGATGTTTTCTGCCATCAGGGAAGGATGGTAAGTTGTTGGAGTTGATTTTGGAGATGGGATGGGTTCCTTTTTGTGAGGCTCCCGCTGTTGTACCCATGAGTGTTGTGCGAGAGTTCTATGCAAATGTGAAGGCGGAGAATAATGGCTTCACGGTGGTTAGGGGGATGACTGTGGAGTATAGTGCGGATGTGATAAGGAGGGTGATTGAGCAGCCCGTGGGGAAGCCCGGTCAGGACACTTGGAACGATGAGACTCCGAAGGACTTTAATTTGGATCTGATTATTGCTACTCTTTGTGTGCCCGAAACTCATTGGAAGTTCAAGAGGGGCACAAATGATTACTCCACGTTCCCTGCGTCGTGCATGAACAGGTTTGCATGGGCTTGAAACTTGTTTATTTGTGCTAACATCTTGCCATCATCACATGTGCATGAGATTACTGTAGAGCGTGTTCGTCTGCTTTGGGGTATTCTTCAGGGCGATTATATTGATTTGGGGATGGTGATATATCAAGGGATTTTGAGATTCTTGAGAGGAGGTACTACGAGTTCTATACCATATGCGTCCATTGTGACGAAGTTGTGCATGGCAGTTGGTGTTCATTGGCCCGCACATGAGCAGCTGCAGCTTCCCAGTGCTCCTATCGACAGTTCTACACTGTTAAATATGCAGGAGTGGTATGGAGGGAAGCCCGATCCTAAGGGGCTTGGTTATTCATATGATCATATTCCAGGTGGTAGACTAACGGATTAGACTTTCACGGGAGATTCTTCGCAGGCCCATTGAGCAGCTTGGAGAGCTCAGTTAGGAGAGGAGGTTGGTCTGTCACAGTAGCAGCAGGAGGAGGAGGCAGAAGCTGATGTTGGAGCTGGTTTGAGTACGATGCAGTATAGGCGTCTAGCGAGGAGGATGGATGCGATGTACGACATCCACAGGCAGTTTGTACGTGATCTCACCCAGGCACTTGGGACAGCTTTCAGAGCCGCCAGTGTTGACATGCAGTGGTCAATATTTGGTGAGGATGTCGTGTATCCACCTCCAAACATGCCTAACACTCCACCCGTTGAGGGTGATGATCCTGATTCGGAGTAGGTATGCCTGATTCCTTACTATTACCTTCACTGAGGATAGTGAATATTTTAAGTTTGGGGGTAATAGTTGAAGGAATATGTTTGTGTGAGTCATATGTAGTTTGCATATTCATGATAGTTTAGTGCATATAGTTGCATATTTTTCCATATAATAGTTTTTTATTTTTGTTGGTTTTATGTTAGTTTGTTCATGTAGTTTCATGCATTTGCATAAATAACATGATCCCTTAGATAATTTTTGCGATTGACTTGTGGTATTGATGCTAGTGTAGTGATGTCGTATTTAGTGATGCTAAGTCTTATTGAGTTGATTTGCATGCTAGAGACAATGGTATTTCACTAAGTCTTATAGAATGCTAAAGTGCTAGATCATGGTCATGGTTTGTTTGTTTGTCGAGGTTTAATCGCTTGTTTATATTTAGAATTTTGGGTATTATCTTAATAATTGAAGACATGGATATTTAAAAATTGGAGAAAAATTGGATTTCATTGGTAGTTGTTGTGGCTAGGTGTCAAATGGCTAGTAGCCAGCTCATATTTCTACGAGTAGTCTAGGGTTGAATGAGATGGAGCGAAACACACTCATTCAAAAATTGTTGAAAAAAAGAAGAAAAGAAAAAAAAAGTGAGAAAAAGTATGTGTTATGTATAATTGATCATGAGTGGGCTCTTTAGTACTCAAGTTATTAAGTTCTTAGGGGACTTTGTGCCTAGTGCCTAAGGCTTTTCGTAATCTGGGATCCGCTAACCTAACACTCGCTACATGAGTACTATTGTATAAGTCTTTTGTGGACCTCACTCATTGCACAATTAAATAAGCATAGTTTTGTTATTTTGTTGAGAAGAGAAGCATGAATCCAGGTAAAACTCCGATATAAGAATTGAAGTGTTAAAAGTTATTTTGGGTCTAGCTTATATTCTATTTATAACCTTGTGATTGCTTTAATGAGTAGTGAGTCATGATTATTGATCTAGTTGTGATAGTATGTCTATAAGTAGTTGCACACATGCACGTCTCTTGTTTGTAGGTTGATTTATGAGATTTGATTGATCTTTATGCGAATAACTGTATTTCTTGAGATGTTGCTTGTTGATTAGTTTAGTTATTCTATTGGGGATTATTGCATTCATTTAGTTGCATTCATGCATTTTTATTTTGTGTTCTTTGAGTCTGTTTATGCTTGAGGACAAACATCGATTCAAGTTTGGGGGTATGTTGAGTGACATTTATGACAGTATATTAAGCTCTGAAAAGCTTTGGATTGGTGTAATTGTAATGCCTGGGAAATATTATGTAATTATTTTTATCAATAAATAATTATTATGTGAATTTTATGTGAATTTTGGTGAATTATTTGATGATGGACAATAATATTTGGATGTTTATTTCTGATAAAATTTAGATATTTTAATTTCCAATTATCCAGAATTAAATCTAGATAATTTTGGTATTTTTCTGGTAATTTTTGGATAATCATATGATTTTTAAGGATTTATAGAATTAACAATGATTATTTTTACATAATTATAAAATTACTTATTTTAGAACAAGAAATTGTCCCACTTCAATCGTTTTTGCGTTTTTACAATCCGAAACTCTTCCGAAAACTCCTTTCTAACCTAATATGATAATTCTGAACACTTTCCGTGTTTTGACTTTTTCAATCCGGGGTACGGTTTGACCTGTACGAGTCCCGGTGTGAAATTTGTGATACGCAAACCATTTTATATATCGATAGGAACCCATATTCTCAAAAGGCGAGATATTATTACCTTAATTTCGTATACATTATTTTATAGGAAGCCCTGTTTTGATAATTATCCAATTCTGGTATTAAAATCGTATCGTCTTTTCAGTTACTTGGCGGCTAAGTAACCTATTTGCGGATCCGATCTGTAAATGTAATTATTGAATTATTAAACAAATAAAATAGGTGATGGTCCTGTTAGTGATGTGTTGCTGTGTTATTAATCGTTTGTGAATTGTTGGACGCGAAGGTTGATTTTATAATTAATTATTGAGCTGTATGAATTTAATTCATTTTAAAGTGATTTTATTGAATATTTATTCCTAAAATACTAAAATTGCTCCTAAAATTATTTTTGTTGTTTTATAATTTTATTTATTATTTTAGGAATTTATAAATTTTAGAAATCAATATTTTATTAATTATTTATCTTTAAACGATTTTCTGATTATATTAAATCGTAAAATCAGTATTTAATTCCAAAATATTTCAAAAATCATGAAAATTTTATTTTATTAACTTTTGAATATTTCGAGAATTTTTAAATATGTTCGGGTAAATTTCGAATTATTAGTACTCGTAGATTATTTATTTACGGATCTTTAATCGCGATTCGAACCAGAATTTCAACGAAAAAGAAAGAAAAATAAAATAAAATAAAATAAAATAAACACATATATCCCTAAATCCCCTACCCCCTATTGGTATCACCGCCTATCCCTCCCCTCAATTCTCTCTCGTCTCTCCCATTCAATCTCTCTGTCAACTCTTAAACTCTTTTCTCAATGATTTCTTTTCTATTCCCCACCGAAACTCCTGTTTTTGGTAAGCATATTATCTTCGTTACTGTGTTGGGCCGCCCTGTTGCCGCCGGAGCACCGGCCCGGCAACGGCGGTGGCGCGTGCCCTGTACTTTCGGGTGCATATGGTTGTATGTATATGTGTGGTGTGTATGTTCTGTGTGTGTGTGATACGTGTTTGTGTGGGTGGGTTGAAAAACTGTGATTTGTGTTTTTCATTTCCGTCTCTCTCCGGTTGCCGCCGGCCCAAGTCCGGCGAGGCAGCCTCCCCTGTAACGCAGCGCGTAGGCGCGTATCTCTGTGTTGTGTTCGATCTTGTTCCTGGTTTCGATTATTTTTCGGCTTATTTCCTCTTTGATTCTTGTGTTGATTCCGGTTGTGTGATATTGATTGGTGATTATGTGATTTTGCAGGATATAATTCACTGATTTTCTTGTGATATAAAAATAATTATTTGAAAAGGGGAATTATTAGCAATTAATTGATGGAATTCGTGTCGGATGTCCGTAATAAACGGAAACCCGCGAATTTTATTGCCGTCGGCGATGAGCTTCGGCGAGCCGAAGGTGGACCGTGATGATTTTAATCTGAGTCCTACGTTATTAATTAAATAAAAAATATTTGGTAAGTTAGTTGCGAAATGAAAATGCGAATAAAGATGCAAAATATGAATGGTAATAATAACTAAGCGAATCGGAGTTGGGACTTGGTAATTGATTATGAGTTGAATGATTGCGATTGTTGGTTGTTGTGTTGTGAATTTGACGTCGGGATGTTCGACGGGTAGGCTGATAAATAAAGGAAACGCTGCCCGATTCTCGGGAAAACTAATTCCGAAAATACGGGAACGTAACCTGTAATTATCGGAATCGTCGAACAAGGATATAATTAAACTTTATGAAACCTATTTACGTGACGTGACAAGATATTTTATGAATAATCGATTACCCTATTTTTCAAAATGACAAATATACGTATTTTCCGAAATTAAATACTGAACCGAGTTTCGAAAATGGGAACCATAATTGCTATGTGTATTTCGATATTACATATAAATATGAATTCGGTTATGAAATCGTATGGGTAGAATAGGATGACGATTTGATGTTAAGCTTAAGCGGTTATCTGAATTAGGGTATTTCAACCCTGTAGGTTTAGACGGAAGACCCAAGACGTGACACCGGACTAGGAACAATCTAATGATTAGACGTCGAGATCAACGAAGTTCCAATCGAAGGGTCTAAATGCTGGGATCGTATCCAGAATAGGATAGAAATTTGACGATAAAGCCGAATGATTAAAGTCAAACCAAAATTAACCGATAATAGTGGTTAAAGCTTATTGAGGCAAGTATTCTGGATTTTTCCTTTTAAATACTGCAAGTATTCTTGAATTTCTTTTAAATAATGTAAATATTATTCATTCTTATTCTAAGTTCAGAATAATTAACTGTTTTACATTTCGCCGCAATTACTCTGATTATGCACGTTCCTTTCATTATTGTTCCTGTAATTCGATTGCTCTCTTGAGCAGATACCCATTCTTTTGGGTTATTTGCGAACTCTGAATTGGGAAGTTTTGACTTCAAAACAGTTTGACATCAAAACACTCTACGAGCTGGATAATGATACTTTGGGGATTAAGTTTTACTTAATCCTAAGGACCGAAACATAATCGGTGCCTTGAGATGGGCCGTAGTGCCTGGGGACCCGACTGGATCTATATGGGTAAGTATAGATCTGCACTGTATCCTGACTGATCAGCAGGATATAAGTGTGAACTAGTGTCCAATCTAATTTGTTGTTGATCGCCCTTAATGGCATTCCTTCTTGAAAGAAAAATGTGATTATGGATTAAAGTTATTCTTTCTTAGCACTCAGTTTCGGAAAAATTACAATGTTTCTAAATAAATTCGAGGTTCAGATTGTTGCTGCAACATTAGTTGCTCAGTGATAGTTAGAATCTTGAATGAATTGAGATCTTCTTAATTATTCAACCCGTCCTTAGCGGGCTGGTTTAACAGGCTAAGTCTACGGAAACTTAGTCGATAATGATGGATACTGAATAGTTAGGAATTTCTTGAACGTCATTTTATGAATAGTTGTTACATTCGTTGCTCAGGTATGAAGTGTTACCAGAAGCTATTTTGAAAACACGCGATCTCTGAAGCTCTTATAAAATGTCATTATTTCCTATGTGATTTATAGCAATGTAAATCAAATTGATTTTTAAGATAATAAAATATATCCTTTAAATGATTTCGTGTTTCGCTCTTCAAAATATTTCAGAGATTTGGTCCGGAAGTTTTCTTTGATATTAATGTTTGAAACTCAAATTATATACTTGCTGGGCATTTTTGGCTCACTCTTGCTTTGTCAATTCTTATTTCTTCCAGAAACAGATAAGGATAAAAATGAATAGCTTAGATAGACAGCAGAAGTTCGAGAAATCTCCACTACGAGAGGTTGAAGAAGTTAGAAGAATGTGTTATGAGCATTAGTTCAAAGGTATTTACAATTGTATTTTAGTTGTTGAAAGTTGTAGAAGATTAGATTCTTGTTTCATACCATAACCTGTAAACGATCCGGATTCAAGGGGTTATTTGTTTATTATTTTGTTTTATGTAAAGATTGTTTAGTGACACCAAATCTTGACCCCGGATTTGGGGTGTTACAGTAATTGTACTCAAGTTGTTGGTATTTTAATGTGTTTTCTAGTGTTTTTGCATTTTCAGGCATTATCTAGGTAATCAGGTGAATTAACATTATTTTGGTGCTAATTTGGTGTTAAGGTGGTGTTGGAATAAAAGCTCTTGGAAAGCTGGCTCAATTCAGCAAGAAAATGAATAAATCAGAAGTTAATTCAGGGAGTCAGCGCGCCCGCGCTGGTCAAGCGCGCCCGCGCTGGTCAAGCGCGCGTCGCGTCAGTTCGAATCCAAAGAATCTTAATTCTAATGGGCTTTTGATCCAGAAGACTTCTACTCTGCATGGGGCTGCTATATATCAGAGAGCAAGGAGAAGGAGAAAAGAAGGCCGTTTTAGCAAAATTCAACCAAGGCGAAGAAGACCTAGTTTTAACTTGTGGTTCTTTGTTTAAGTCATAACATTGCATGCTAGTTTTCTTATTCTTGAAACTATATTCTTCTGTTATACTTTGTTTATTATTCGTTTATAAAGACTACGTTTATTATACCATGCTTTCATCGGAACCCACGTTGATGATGAGTCCGATTATGAGCTAATCGTTATCGTGGGGTTCTAGCGGATTTATTTATAGATTTCTTTAGTTAAATTGTTTTGATAGCTTAGTTAGTGGTGATTGTATGATAACCTAGTATTGGTTGTGCTTATTCATCTTATGAGCGTCGCATAGCTTGTTAATTCTTAATTAAGCGAAAGTGAATTTAAGGGTTTAGAACTTGCCATGCTAGCATATATTCATGCGTATTTGTTATGCATGATTCGTAGGTAATTTTAACCATCTTACTTGCCCTATGTAGTCACGATAGATAACTTGTGCATTAAACCGTTATGTTGTCAAATTCTATAGACATATAGGGTCTCAATATAATTGGTATCTATTCAACTTCTATCTCTTTTGTGGATGCTTGGTAGTAGGGTATTCGTACAACGAAAGTTGGCGTTTATTAGTTTCGTGTTATCTGATTAGTGTCATCACCATTACATTCTAAGGTTAAGAACAAAAAGGCTATTGAATGAAGTATTTAATAAAGTTAGAATCCCATGTTTGTTATATATATTAATTCCACATTCTTATTCTCTTAGTGATAATTGTTAGTTTAATTCTTAGTTATAAAACAATCCCAATTTTTTATCGTCTTAACATTGAATAATAGCCTTATCATTGTTGCATAAATGCATAAATTACAAAGTTAACCTAAACCAGTCTCTGTGGAAACGAATATGATTTATATCTTATACTACTTGCGAACGCGTATACTTGCGTGAATTTTAGCGCGTGTTTAGCGACTAACAACAACTTTCTCCTCGGCTTGATCCAAAGTTCTCTTACGAGCCCGCAAATGCGTATGCATACACGCTCGCTAGAGTACCTGAAACACGACAAGGAAAAGAGTAGGTAGGTAACAATGTCCGAGTCAATGAACTTTAACGATCACTGATGACAAACACATAAACTAAAAGTTAACACTGCAGTCCCCGACAGCGGTGCCAAAAACTTGTTAGTCGCTAAACACACACTAATAATTCACGCAAGTATACGCGATCACAAGTAATATGGAATTATTTCTAGTTTGTTCCCACAGAGACAGGTTTAGGTTAACTTTATGATTTATGCACTTATGTAACAATGATATGGCTATTATTCAATGCTAAGACGAATAAAAATTTGGGTTGATTATAACTACGATTAACTATTAAGAATTATACTAAAGAACATTAACTAAGATATTAAAGAGAGTTGAGTAATATATAACACAAACATGGGATTCTAACTTCATTAAATACTTCATTGATTAGCCTTTTCGTTCTTAACTTTAGTATGTAATGGTGATGATACTAATCATATAACACGAAACTGCTAAACGTCAACTTTCGTTGCACGAACAACATACTACCAGGCATCCACAAAAGAGATAGAAGCTAAATAGACACCAATTATATTGAGACCCTATATCTCTATAGAATTTGACAACATAATGGCTTAATGCACAAGTAATCTATCGTGATTACATAGGACAAGTAAGATGGTTAAAATTACCTACAAATCATGCATAACAATAACACATTAACCTATGCTAGCATGGTAAGTTCTAAATCCTTAAATTCACTGTCGCTTTATTAAAGATTAACATACTATCTTATAAGTTCGCGACGCTTATAAGACGAATAAGCGCAACCAATACTAGGTTATCATACAATCACCACACACTAAGGCATCGAAACAAATAAACTGAAGAACTCCATAAATAAATCTGCTAGAACCCCACGATAACGGTTAGCCCATAATCGGACTCATCATCAATGTGGGTTCCAATGAAAGCATGGTATAATAAACATAGTCTTTATACTGAATAAATAATAAACCAAGTACGAAACAAAAGTAAAGGTTCAAGAATAAGAAAACTAGCATCCAAGGTTACAACTTAGAACAAAAAATCACAAGTATAAACTAGATCTTCTTCGCATTTATCGACTTGTGCTATACGGTCTTCTTACGCCTTTTCCTTAGCTCTGGTACTCTCCTCCTTAGAAAAAACCTTTATTTATGTATATATAGCAGCCCATGCATAGTAGAAGTCCACCAGTCAAAAGTCCACAAGAATCAGGATTCAGAAATCCCGACCCGGCGCGGCCGCGCGCTTGACCAGCGCGGGCGCACTTTGTTTCTGCTCCTCGGGCGCGGGCGCGCGCTATGACAGCGCGGGCGTGTCGGTCTCCTGGAAAAAACTTCTTTTTTCTTGTTTTCTTGCTACAATGAATTGGTCTTCACGAGCCTTTATTCCTTGGACATCATCCTAACACCATATTAGCATCAAATCAATGCTAATTCACCTGAATTCTGGATTAATGCCTGAAATGCAAAAACACTGGAAAATACATTAAAACACCAATAACTTGAGTACAAAAATACCAATTCAAAGCTTAATGGAACGTTATAAAGTGTCATAAATGCCACTCAACAGTCACACACAAAGAAAGCTTGAAGGATTATTTAATTTAAATTGGATTTAAATTATATTAAAGTAATTTGAATTATTTATAATATTAATTAAGTATGACTTAATTAATTAGATAAATAATGATATTCGAATGTACTAATATTAATTATGAAATTCAGTTGTTCAATAATTAAGTGTGACTTAATTATAATACAAATAGGAATTTTGAATTAATAATAACTCCTAATTAGTTAAGAGTTATAATTTGTTTTTTTACTCTCTATATAATATCTCTTATGGTTGGTTTTGAAAAAAAGGAAGACTTTTACTAAATCCCTAGCCACCAAGAGAGAAGATGGAGAGAGCAAGAAGAAACGAGTTTGTGCTAGTACACATCCAATCCTTGAGTTCAAGCATTCGTGTGGATACCGATAGAGCGTAGATCGCGAGAGCGGGATGCGTGGTGATTGAAAAATCTTTGGATCTCCATTATTCAACCAATTTGTAAAGCTTCTTAAGGTAAACAATATGATCTACAAATTAAATATCTATTTTTCGCATGGATCCTGTGGTGGGTTTCGAAAATTTTAGTTTTTCATATTTTTAATTACTGTTTTCGTTGCGTTTATGTGCTCGAAACCCTTCATAAGTACGAGTCGAGATTTGAAATCGTATTGGTAGAATTGTTTTAGACGTCCATGATGAATGACGATTGACTATAAAGATACTAAAATAGTGTCTTTATGCATGTAGATTTGGAAAGTTAGAACGCTCAGTTTAGGAAAGGAAAGGCCCCACTAGGTGACAACAAAGTAGGTTTTGTGGACAAGAAAGGAAACGAATAAGGAAAGTAACATTTCAACCCTTGCCTCCTATGTTTTGATTCGATCTGATGATTGAATACCTACTGTCACCCTTTGATTAGCCTTGTAGAATGATGTAGCTTGTTTCTTTTCTTCCTTTTGGATTATTATTCCTTATTTCCATTGAAAATGCTTTCAAGTTGATAATACCTTTGATTTTATGAATAATGATTATTTTGGTATACCCTACCTACCCTTGCAATATGACAAAGTTTATTAAATTGAAACTAAGAATGATTTCAGACTTGAAAGAGTCTCAATGATTTTAAAGGTATGGTAAAGATTTTAAAATGAAAAATATTTTGAAAGTGAAGGATTTATATCCATTTACTTTTTATGGATTTCCATTACTTGGAAGTGTAAGTGGCCGAGTGTAAAGATTTTAAAATGAAAAATATTTTGAAAGTGAAGGATTTATATCCATTTACTTTTTATGGATTTCCATTACTTGGAAGTGTAAGTGGCCGAGTGATGCCGTTCCATTATGAAGACCAGTGAGGGCTGTCACATTATGAAGACCAGTGAGGGCTGACATTTAAAAGGCTAAATATATATATAGCCTTTTGGGTACCCTATTCACGTCCAGAAGGGCTGTAAATTCCGGTATGGGGATTGTACGTGGCTGATCACCCGTGCAGTCCAGAGCGTCATACACTCCAATTGAGTAAAAATGTTTTATGTAAAGAAATGTCCAGATGATTGGACTATTTTCTTGAAAATGAGATGATTTCAAGAATGGATGAAAAGTTTTGATGAAAAGAATTGTTTTCAAAAGTATTTGCTTTGATAAAGGAAAGTTTTATGAAAGATTTGAGAAAGAAAATGTTTTTATAAAGTAATGGTAGTAAAATGGCTACCTTGGAATGAACTTGATCTTAAAACCTCTTTTAAGAACTTTGTAACCTTGGCCTTTATCTTATTTTGTTAAATAGTTTAGCCTTTTTTTAACCTAGTTACTTGCTGAGAGTTTGTAGCTCATTTTATTATGTATCTAATCCTGACAGTTAAACATGAGGATGATGGCCAGGCTTAGACACGGTTGTTAAGAATATCTATAGTTGTTCTCTCCGTACGATTAGAACCACTATATCAGCTCAGCTATGTTGAATTAGATCGTTATTATCAGTACCTTTGGGTTGTTTTATATAATTCCAAACCGAAGTTATGACCTTGGCTATTTATTAAGGGTTGTAATAATTTTATATTGTTCGTTAGTGGTTATAACTTGATTCATACCATAACCTGTTTAAGATTCTTGTGGTGTAAAGGGGTTTTATATTTAATTGTTGTAATGTGGTTAATCTTGAGAAGTGACTCCCCAATATAGACCGAGGATTGGGAGGGCGTCACAATAAATATTTCAAATTACTTTAATTTAACTTAAATCCAATTTAAATCAAATAATCCTTCAAAAAATATTTGTGTGTGACCCTATAGGTTATTATTACATTGACAACAAATTTTAAATCTAATTTAATATTATAAACAATGAGTGGCATCTCGTAATACATCATTGCTACCCAAGTACTAACCATTAAATCGGTGATCGATTAAACCTTTCATGAATAATGGACACTATAATATGATCCCTTCAATATTTGAGTGCGGCCACATATTTCATAATAATTCAACATTTGAGCACGGCCACACATTTCATAGTCTAGCTCACACAAGAGGCCAATAATATCACTCCTAAAATAGGAGGGTTAAATCCTTTCTAGATCATTCATATCTCTCATATAATTCGTAATATACCTGAAATACATTGTTATCACTACCCGATCAAAGGTAACTTTTAGTGTAATCAAAGTATATTAATTTTATTATAAAAATATATTGATTTCAAGTCTAAGGACCATTACATCATTATGACAGTGAGGATTACTTATGACACAACAAACATGTAGAATCTCACATTGGGTCTGTCCAGCACTATGTACATTTACATATGCCCCTGTTTTTTTACTTTAGTATCACTATACCTATGATCAATGAGAAGTGATCATCAGTCAACAGATACACCAGTCTTAATACATTATTATTATCCCTTAATAATAATACTCGACTAGGGACCTTTAGGAATTTTGATGCTATTTTTATAATCTCATTTCAATGTCACGTACTAAGAGATATATAATTCATATCATATTCCAAGGGTATTTATTAATCTAAAATTTATATCACAGTAAATAAAGACATAATAAATGATAAATGGAATAATTTGTAAACATAAATATTAATAATCCAAATGTTTTAATATATAACATTATAGTGTTATCTCTAGGGCATAAACACTAACAAAAGATTCAGCATAGTGTATGAAAAATTGGTAGATTTGAATCAATTTAGCTTTGTAAAAGGAAGACAAACAATAGAAAGCATATTGCTAGTAAATGAGGTTTTCTATTCCATTAGAATCTCAGGTAATAGGGGTTCTAATTTTGAAACTTGATTTTGAGAAAGCATTCGACACTGTAAATTGGAATTTTCTTTTCAAGACTATGAAGTTCTTAGGTTTGTCTAACAATTAGATTAAATGGATGGAAGATCAATTCAAGTCAATTAGGGTCTCTATCTTGATTAATGGTTGTTCTACTATGGTATTCAACATTTCAAATGGAATTAGACAAGGGGATCATTTATCTCCACTGCTCTTTAATCTGGCATGTGAAGTGTTAAGTAATATGCTAAACAAAGCAAGTGAGCTGAAAATGTTTGAGGGTTTACAGTTAAAAAAAAGAGGTCAGAACATTACTCATTTGCAATATGATGATGATACAATAGTATTTTTAAAGGGCAGCGTGACATCAATTTCGGGAATGAAAGGAGTGTTCTGGTGCATTCAGTTGCTTTCTGGTTTAAAGATAAATTTCCAGAAAAACAATATATATTCTTGTCATATTTCGGGGAAGGAGATGGATTTATTTGCAGACAAGTTTGGATGTAAAGTAGGTAAGTGGCCTCTAATATATGTGGGCAATCAAATTGGAGTAAGTCCTAGAAAATCCATATTTTGGAAGCCTCTGATTAAGAAGTTCAAGAACAAATTGGCTAGTCGGAAAAGGGACATTCTGAATCAAGCTGGAAGGCCATCTCTAGTGAAGTCAACTTTGGACAACCTTCTAATTTATTGGTTTACTCTGAATAAGGTTCCTGTAGGAGTTTGTAAACTGTTAGAAAAAGTCAGAAGAGACTTTTTTTGGGGAGATATTTTTTGGGATGGAGAGGTTAATATTAGGAAAATAAAGCATCTTAAAGCCTAAATCTACTATATAAGCCCAAGAAGCAGGGAAGATTAGGCTTAAGCTCATTATAACATAAAAATGTATTTCTATTATACAAATGGTGGTTTAAGTGGTAGGGTGATAGGAAGGTAGGATGGAATGTGTGGCTAAGGGATAAATATAATTGTAATAAAGTGGAGGGATTAGAACAACTGCGTAGCTCTAAATCTTCTTCAACTATGTACATGATATCTTAGGAGCAGTTGCTAAGTTTTCTGAGACAGGTCACATGGGTTTAGGAAGCTTGAGATTGGATATTTTTGATGGGAAATCTGTATTATTCTGGGAAGATATTTGGTATAAGGATAAACCAATTATGGAAAAATTCAGCAGACTTTATAGCATATCTAAGTTGAAACGGAAGGAAATTAGAATATTCAAGGTTTTATGAAACTGTTATGATAAGAGTGGAGAAGTCTTTTGACTAGAAAATTGAGGAATTGGGAGATGGAGGACTTGAAAAACTTATGTTGGATAGTGGACTTAGTTCAGTTGAGTAGTAAGCAGGATGTATTAGTTTGAGTGCCATTAGGGGACACATTTACTAATAGAGCAGCATATGAACTAATAAATGGAGAAGCTATCCCCTGTGGTGATCTCTGGTAAGTAATTTGGAAATGTAAAGTACCCGAGACAATAAAGTTTGGTTGGCTGGTAGAATCAGTATTTTTAGGGACTCCAAGTTATGTCTGCTATGTGAATTGGAAGAAGAATTAGATGATCACTTGCTTTGGAAACGTACCTTCTCTAGGAAAGTTTGGATCTTTATTCTAAGCTTGTGGGGAATAGTTTCAAGAGTATATAAATAGAAGATTTAGAATCTATGTGGAGATCCAAGAATCTTTTTCATCTTGCAAGAATTAAGCAGGTTTAGACTAGTATAATTGTGTCCACAACATGGACCATTAGGCTACACAGAAATCAGTGTATTTTCAATAACCGCTCCTCAAATTTGAACCAAGTTATTTTCATGATACAAAGTCGAGACTTGGAGTGGTGCTTAGAAAATGGCATTATAAGTCAGAAGAGAGCTCAATTGTGGTCAAACAATCCAATTGGAGTTGTTACTACAAGTGAAAAATATATTTGGTGGGATTTAATTAAAAGGAACAATTTTCATATCATTGCTTTTATTGATGGTAGTATCAAAAAAGATTCAAGGGGTGGAATTTTGGCTGGCATTAGAGGGGTGATATAGTCAGTAGCAGGTTTTTTTTGCCATTTATTGGTCCCTCCGTAGCGTCTAAAGCTTTTGAGGTGGAATTCTATGCTTTGGAAACTTTGCTAAGGATCTTAAAAGATAGTAATCGGAGGCAAAGTCATGTTCTAGTTCGCTCCGACAATGAGCAACTGGTAAAAAAGATTGATGTAGCTGCTCTCCGAGATAGACTATGAAGTATCATGGAGTTAAATATTCAAGTGAAACATGTTAATAGAGATTGGAATGCAATAGCAGATGGCCATGCAAAAAGAGGTGCTTTTTTGGAGAATTTGTTGATAAGTTGAGTAAGAAATTAATTTTGGGAATCGATTTACAAGTTAATATAGTGTAGTGGTACATTTTGTGAAGAGTATTAAATAAGTAAGATTATAGAGTTATAGGATTGATTACTTGTAATATAGGGTCATTATGATAACTTGGTCATATGAAAAAGCCATTAGATTCTTCTTGGAAGACTAAAAGTTTCTTTTGGGGAGAACTATCGAGGTTATAGGGCTTTTATGACAGAGTTTAGGGGGATCAATTTGAATTAATATATATAGTGGGATCATTGCATATAGAGGATTCATTCTTGTTATTCCCAAACAATCTAACAAGGAATTACAGAAGGGGGGTTGAATGTAATTCTGGTTTCTTCTTTATTTCAAGTTTGACTCTATCTCAAATGTATATATGGCAGTGTTTGATCAAGCAAAATGCAAAATGAAAAGTATTAATGTAATCAATCACAAAGTAATTAAATAAAAGTATTTAAAAACATTCTGGTGGATTAAACTTTTCCACCATAGATATATATAAATTCGAGAACTCTGTGATGCAAAGTTTGCACACAGCTGCTTACAAGTAGAATTACAAGAACAGAGAAATTCTTCACAAATACAGATTTTTCTATTTCTCTAGTTAATTTCTTATTTGCTTAATTATTTTCTACTTGCTACTCTTAGTTTATATATCACCAAGTTACATTATAAAAAGACAAACTAATAAGACAAAAATGTCTTGGTCTAATTACATGCTTCTTCATTTCTCCATCCAGCATCTTTAAATATCTTCAAGTTAGCATATAAATGGAAATACTTCTTTGTTCACTAAAACTTGTAAATAGGCTGCCACATTCCATTTGCATCTAATCAACCCATGTGACTGTCAAGTCACTATCAACTGCAATTTGAATTAGAACATCCATGAAACTTCATTCAATCATCCATTAAAATTGTGTTGAATCATCTGTCGAAGCTTCAGTAGATCATTTGTTGAATGGGACTTGGGTCATCCGTCGAAACCTTGTAGAATCATCCGTTTAAAGTCTTCCATAGCATTTCACTCCATTTCAGTTATGTAAAATTACAAGGCATCTAATATATACAATTAGCCAACCTATTTTTCATATCAAACTAGTAGTCAACATGACTTTGAATATCCTACAACTTCTAGATATCTAAGGTATTGTAGTATGCAGGAATGTATTACAAAATCTATTAATACATAAACTACACTCTCAGCGGATGTTAAAATGATCATCCGTTGAAAGCTATAAAAACACTAAATTAAATCTACTAAGGTATTTTGGTGAACTTATCATCAAGCCTATGATATATTCCTAACAAACTCCCCCAATTTATGTCTACTGGAATTGTAGGCATCAATTAAGAGAAACTTGATGATAAAAAAACACCCTTTGAATACAGATTGATTAATAATAGATAAAATTGACAAGTGCTGCAATTTGTTGAAAATTATATAGAGGAAGGTTCATAGAAAATCTCACAAGCCATTTCAAGGTGCTCCTTCAGACTGAGCAAATTTAGCTTATTTTCTTGAATGTCTAGACTTCTTTCCCAGTTTCTTATTGTTCACTTCAATCTGGTGTTGAAGTTGCCTGTAGAATTCAGATTCATCTTCATTATTCTGATCCAGCATCTCTTGCATCTCCAAGAGAGTTTCATTCTTGAAATCTTTAGCTGATCTTCTAATATGAAGAACCTTCTGATGTTCTTCTCATCCTTAAACTCCATTATCCAGTATGGCCTCAAATGCACTCTATCTCCATTATAGGGAATAAATAAGACTTTTGGGAATGCATTTGGATCTCTCTTGCTATTCATTATCTCCTCAATTTTATTCAGTACCATCTTTTTGGCAACAATGTTGAACCAAAGTTCTTCTTTATTGAGGAGAAAATCTTTACTAAGATAAAATAGCCTTCATTTAGAATTCTTTGAAGAGGCCAAGTCATCTCTTTTCCACCCATGAACCTGAACATCAATCCCTCTGAAAGCTTCTAGTAAGTATCAATAGCTCTCACATCATCTAGCTCATCTAGATAGAGATTGAGATTCGAAAACTCCTTGATGTCACAGATGTAGAGTTGTTCTCCCTTGTTGGCAGGTGGTTTGGGTTTGGCTAAGGTTTTGGATTGAAGTCTGACAAGTTTGGCTTGTTTGATTGCTCTTTTATTTGTTTTCTTTGGTTTGGTTAGGATTGGGATGTTTAGACTAGGAATTGGTAGGCTTTCCCAATTTATAGGTTCATTCTTAGGAATTATGGGTTCACCATGGAAGTTTATATTTGAATAAACCTTGAATTCAACCTGCTCCATTGTGGGAAAGGTTCATTGACTTGTAGTGGTAGATTGGGTTGGCATGTACTCTTCCTTTTCTTCATCAAAATCCAGCTTCCTCTTTGCTCTGAATTTCTGTCTTGGTACTTTTATCTGCTTTGGTTCCTCTTGCTTTTCTTTACTCACAGGCTCAGCTATCACAGCAGGCTTTTCACTTTCTGTGGTTGCATGCTTCTTAGCTTGGTTATTGGAATCTAAGGCAGCTTTCCTTTTTTGTTGTTTGAGCCTCACCTTTTCTTTTTTTTAGCTTCTACAAATTGTGGATATCCAGCCATCACACAGATCAATTAGCCATGCCTGTAGATTCTAGTAATTCTCTTTTCCAATATTGAGTTTCTTGGATCCTTGTGATAAGCAATAGATCTACCAAGCAGCTTCTTTTCATCAGGCTTGGGAGTAGCATAGACTAGGTCCAATAAATTTTTTGTTGAATTTTTTGAGTAAGTTTTCTTTGGCTGTAAAATCACATTGGCTTGTAGAGGTCTTCTTGCTGAGGGTTGACCCTTTTCCAAACTCCCTAAGCTCATTTAATTTATTGAAATTGGTCTCAATTGAGTGAAATGTTTCACAACTTTTTCTTGTTTCTCAATTGGACCAGAATTCTTCTCAATTTTCTCATCAAGCTTCTTCCATTTCTCTTTCAACTCTAGTTCAGCTGCTGCTATTTTGATCAAGTCAATGCTATCCAGAATTGGTGGCTTAGAGAAAGTAATTGCTGGACCAATCACTTTACTGACTTGAATATGCACATCCTTCTCCCCCTCAGTACCTTGGGTAAGTGCATTTTTCTCTACCTCACTAACTGGGACAGTAACATCATTCTCCCCCTTTTTGTTAGCATCAAGTTGAGCAGGGTTTAAGGTTTGTGCAACCACCAATTTCTGAAGAAGGAGTGTCTGATGAACTTGGTTGATTTGGATCTTAGTGATGGAGGTTTCAAGTGCTTTCAGCCTTGTGACGACCCCTGGTCCGAAAGTCCCAATTTGGGCCCGGCCCCCGGGTCGGTCAAATCCAAACCTTTCCTCAAAATTATACTCATGAAAATTGAACTAATAAAAAAAATAATATCTATAATTTCTTTTATTTTTACAAATTCAACATCTCAATATATTACAAATCCTGATACAAACCTCAACCAATATTGTGCTATCAACTCTACATCGTTTAACATATCTTCACCCAAGATACTTATTCTCGAGTCCATCATATTCTAGAAATTTCCTATAAAATTTAATAGAATATAGGGGTGAGATACAAAGCTCAGTAAGAATATATTGTACAATTCAACTGAGGTTTATTTAATAAAATAAAGTTCTTCGGTTCATGAGAATTACCAGATTTTTGAATAAATAACTAATTCATCAAGGGTCATGTATGAGTCATCACAAGATATCACAATCATAAAGAACTCATAAAAATAATTCTCACAAGATTAAAGTAGAGTATTCAAGCACGATAGGTCCATCAATTCATCAAGTTTATCAAGTTGGGATCCGGGC
Organism: Apium graveolens; assembly: GCF_009905375.1. NCBI lineage: Eukaryota > Viridiplantae > Streptophyta > Magnoliopsida > Apiales > Apiaceae > Apium > Apium graveolens. The sequence goes on along the minus strand of NC_133656.1, from coordinate 69,890,357 downwards.
CAGCTAAACAATTGGTTTAGCTTACTTCCAAAAAAGGAAGCATCATCATCAGTTTATCAAGTATTAGTACAAGAATACTCATTTTTCATCAGTGAATTATCAGTCAAATCAAATCAATTATCATTTAATGATCAAAGCATCAACAGTGAAAAAGTACAATATATACTTACAATACAAGCCTTCAAGTCTCAGAATCCCCGTTATCTTCGACGATACATATTGCTTTCGAACCTACTTATAAAATATTCAAACCAATGGTAACTACTCATCCTTATGCCTCAACATTTAAAACAAATATATAATCATATACTAATTGCGATCATACAATCTAACAATATTTAATTTCACTTTTATCGATTATTAAACGCTACGATCATATTTTATTCCTAAAAATATAATCCTAAACTTTTATTTTCTCTTTCAAACATATCTCAATCCTCGTATAATCTTATCATATAATTTCTACCCAAATATCATCATCTTTAAAACACTTAAAAAATTTATTCCTCAAACTAACTAATTTTTCACTATTTATTAACTATTCTAAAATTTAAATAAATTTCCATTGATCAAACACAAAATCTGATTCAACCATTAAATCCGTAAAATTATTTACTTAAACATTCATATTTTACACTTTTCATAATTCATTCATTTAATCCTTCAAATAAATTAAATACTATTTTACTACTCTAAACAATCATAAACGACCACGTCATCGTCCACGACCACACGACCAACATTTCCTCTTCCCTCGAAGTCAACAGAAATGACCAAACTTTGACCCGCCATATCTCACTCGTTTCTAATCCGATTAACATGATTCAACAACCTATTTCATGTATTTTCTCACAAGGAATCCAATTATATAATTAGTTTTATAATCTAACTTCAAATGATTACTAAACGGGTTAATTTACAGAACGTTTTTACTATAAAAACTTATATATACGCACTTATATATAATATATATATACATATATTCAACGGAACTAATAAAATATACCATTGTGTGTGATTTGCAGAGCTCCCTCAAATCCAAACATGAAACCTATATTTTCTTTATGTGGTTCTTTTGCATTACCAAAGAAGAATGTAAGAATTGAAACTTTTGTTCTACAACTTGCCATCTAACAATGTACTTGGACATTTGTCCACTAATTATTCAACATAAAATTGGAGGTTGACAAGTGTCCTTATTGAACACCTGACTAATGACATGTGTCTATCCCAAATTACACTAATCTAGTTTATGTATTGCCATATGTCTTACAATAACACAAGCCACTTGCCTATAATCCTTACATTATAAGATATCTTATTTTTTTATATCCTTTATTATTAGACCTTGCCTTTTTAATTTTATTTTTTTTAAATATTTATACTGTTAGATCACACACACACTGTATAGGGGGTGAATACTGTATATAATACAATCAAATCGAACATTAATATATTAAGTAACAGAAAACAAACTTTATTGAAATAATAAGCTCTGTTACAGTATGGAAACCTCTCAGTGATGAACAAATATCACGAGAGCTGCTAGGGTTACAATGAATAAACTTCTCGAATATATGATAACACTTATAGTGTAAACCCTATATCTGTGTTTATATACTACACAGTTACAAGATAATCGCTAATTGATATGGAATATAATTCTGCTTCCTAAAATATATCAATCAGATATCTTTTCATCCAAGTATTCCATTCTTCACGAAACTCCTTCTTCATGCATATCTCTTCTTATGTTTATCTCGATCTTCTTTCCTTTAACCAGCTACTGTCCTTATCTGATCGTCCTTCAGCACTTAAGTTTTGATATCTAACTTCTGATGATTATCTCCTGATAATATAAGTACTGATATCCTTAAGTCCTGACTTCCAGTATAAGTACTGATCAACAGTTAAGTACTGATTTATCCTGTTAAGTAAGATCTGAAATCTAAACATAAATTATATTAGCCATGACATTATCAAATATATCTAACAATCTCCCCCAACTTATAAATTAGCATAATATACAAGTTTTAACAGATATTTGATGATGTCAAAAATATTAAGTACAAATGCATGAGAATTAGACTAGATAACTACAACTTACAGTCCTTAAAGCTTTACCAATATTTAACTTCTGATAACAACTTCAGTCTGTACAAATATCAGAATTTAAACAGTTGTAGATCTTCGACCTGGCTTCATCATCTGATCTCTCTGATGTCAGGAGTTGTTCTGAGATAGTTCTTCAACAAACATTTCTCAGCATATCTGAGTTCATCAATCATTCTCCTTTTGGCATCTTTAAGCTCTGCAGTATCTTCACCAGTTTGAAAGATTGCAGCTATGAGATCATTGATCTTTGCTTTTCTCAACTCCTGATCTAGTCTTATGACATAGGCTTTGTCAGACTCCAGATTGAATTCAAGTCCCTTAATACCAAGATATGTTCTGATCTGTGCAGTATTAGGCTTCATATCAACAATATCACCATTGTGATCTCTGTACTTTGGAACATATGTGCTGTTAGACTTAACAGAATAAAGCCTTTTCAGTCTCTGAATCTGTTCTTTTAAGTAGTTTGCAGCAGTCCCTGTTATTCTGTCATCCACTTGAAGTAAGAAAAGTACATGCTCCAATTCTTCAAAATACTTCAATGGAATGGCATTTTGTCTTATATGATAAACCCTACCATCTGTCATGAAATACAACATGATGTATTCTTTCAAGTAGGTATGGTAAACCATCTGTACAGATTCTAGTTGATTCAATCTCTCAGGAGTTGCTCCAATACCTGGTTCACTCAAGGAAGTTGGATCATTGGTAGTGTTATGTATTCTTCTTTCATCAGCACTTCCCAATCCAGTCTTATCTCTAGCTTCCTTTCCAGTAACTACTCTTACTTCAAAACCACTTGCAGTAGTCTTCAAAGGTTGAGTCTGTTTTGCTTTAGTGAATCCTGGTAGGAGTGTCTTTGGTATATCTTCTGATATCAAGTTAACTTGAGCTATGTCAGAGGTTACTTGCTTCTTCTGAATATCAGAACTTACAATTTCTTGACTCTGAACAACTTGAGCCATGTCAGAGGTTGTTTTAAGAACTTTTCTTGAAGTCAGAGCAAGATTATCCTTTTCATCAGTAATTTCTTCATCCTCAGGAGGCACATAAACCTTGATAGGTTCACCAACTTTTTCTTTACCCTTGGATCTTGGATCTATCTGCGGTTGTGATCTAGCCAATGTTGCTTCAGTAAGTGTCCTTTCTTTGATCACAATGCCTTTGAGTTTTGGAAGTGGCTTTTTACCAGAAGTGTTAGATTTAGATGTGACTTTCTCTGATTTAAGCCTGGCTTCTTCTTTCATTAAACTCTCCAAGTCCATTCCTGGATTTTCCTGAAGAAATAACTGTCTTGACATTTCCTCATCAAGATCTAAAAGTTCATCAGAACTTATCCTTTTACCAGTAGCAGAACTTATTCTGTTCCCAGTATCAGAACTTATCCTGTGACTAGCTTGTCTTGATGTGAATCCTCTACCTTGACTATGACCTCTACCCATTCCAAAGCTTCCTTGATCATCTTTTTCATTATCCTTTCCTGTCAGTGTCTTGTCAGTCTTGCATTTGGACTTAATCACTTTCTCCCCCTTTTTGGCATCAGCAGGTAGTAGAAGAGAGATAAGCAATTCCACTAAGGATTGGATTTCAGTTAGTTGTGATTGCTGAGAAGCTTGATTTTTCAGAATTTCATCAATCTGAGCTTGTTGATGATCTTGAGTCTTCTCAATATAAGCAATCTTGTCAATGGTAGGTTGGAAGAACTTTTTCTTATCAATTTTCCAAACTTGTTCCTGTTTGATAAAGTTCTCCTGAATCTTGTGTAACTCTGCATGAGTAGTTGAATGAAGACCTTGTAGATGTTTAGTACTCAATGCAGTGACTCTAAGCTGGGTTTTAAAATCATCAGAATTTAACATTTCATCAGCTTTAGTCAAGTGCTCAGCAAGATGCTTTTCAGTTGGAACACATGAAACTGAGTTCCATTCCTTAGTCCACTCCTGACCTGCAGGAGTTTCACTCCAAGGTACTGGTGCTTCCCCGGTAACAAACTTCTTAACCAGTTCAGACTTAGGAAGAGTCTGTTGAGGAGTATGTCCTGAAGTACCTGCTTCATCAGCATCTACAGTTGGAGCAGCATCACCAGTATCTCCAGCATTTGCAGCATCAGAACTTAAAGAATCGGTATCTTCTGATAAGACAATAGTGTGAGTAGCAATGGAGGCTTCAGCATCCTCTAATTGCTGATCTTGTTCTAAGTTCTGATCAACAGCCATATCCTGATGCTCACCTAAATTCTGATCATCAGCATCTTGATACAGAGAAGGTGTTGTTGATAACTCTGGAGTTTGAACGGCATCAGTAACAGGTGTTGTGGAAGGATTATTTGCTGTTGGAGCTTCTAAGAGAAGTACTGCAGGCAAAACCAAGTTTTGAACATCAATATTAGCACTTGTGCCTGGATCAACAGAAGACACAGAAGGTGTGTTAGCCTTTTCAGAAACAACTTCCTGAGATGGAGTTGATGGAGAAGAAGTGACTGGAGCAAATTCCTTGTCTTGTGAGATCAGAGATTCCTGATCCCCTTCCTTAGCTGCTTCCTCTTCATCATCTGAAACTGGCCTTTTTGCCCTCTGTTTCTTGTATCTCTTTGTTGATTTGGATTCCTTGGGAGTTTCAGGAACTGTCATTCTTCTAAGCCGTTTGAGAAGCCTAGATCCCCCAATTCCAGAATCCTTCTGAGAAGTCACTTTCTCAGCTTCACCTACAACAGGTTCTGAAGAAGGAACCTGTTCCTCAGTATCAGATTCATCTCTCAGTACAGTCCTCCTCCTCTTTTAAGGTGTTTGAGGAATAGTTTTTGTCCTCTTTGGCTTGGAGGATGAGGGTTGAACAGTCTGTGAAGTAGAGAGATAGGATTTGAGATAAGTCCTGAGGGTAGGTTGAGTAGTATGAGTGGTAGGTGCTGAGGATGATGGTTTTTGGGTGTTTGTGGTTGGTTGGACATTAGAGTAAACAGATCTATAAGTATCAGGATCAGCATTTACTAGGATCTGTTTTACAGACTGAGGAATCTGTAATGGTCTAACCACTGTTTTCTTAGTATCAGCATTTACCAGATCATTAAAGTATCATTTTGCAACTCTAAAAGGTGGGGTTGAGGAACTTATTAATTGAGGTTCATCAGTACAAAAAGTATATATAAGTTGACAGAATCTAGCAAAATAGACAACATTCCTATCCTCTGTCATCCTATCCCTAATAAAACCAATTATTCCAGTTGCAAAATCAAAATGAGTTTGATGGATAATAGCATACCTTATGTGCTGACTCAGAATTGGGATAGCATCGAAATTCGAACATTTGTTCCCAAAAGCTTTGGTGATGCAGTCGAAGAAGAAGCTCCATTCTCTTCTGATATGAGCCCGTTTCAACTGCCCAAGTTTTGCCACACTCCGTTCATACCCCGAATTTGCCATTAACTCCTTAAGAGCTGATTCTTCTGGAATTGAAAAAGTACAACCTTCAGGGAGATGTAGAGCTCTGCGTATTATACCAGGAGTGACTGCACAAGATGAATCACCCACTTCGAAAACAATACTGGGAGTGCCATGTTTACCACCATCATCAAAATGCCCAGTCCGCCAAAACGTCAGAACTTGTTGGCTCGAAAAGATTGAAGGCTGGGTCAGTGCATACCCAATCTCACTGTGTGCAAGAAGATCTTGCACAAAATGCAATTCAGATGGAGCTTCAGCATGATCAAGAATTGCAGCATAGTTGCTTGGAACAAACTTAGCTCCATCAATGATTAAATCCTTAGGTGCCATGTGAAAAATTGAGATTTAAAAGTGCCTGTTAGGTGTTTGATAAAATGTCTGTATGAAAAACCAACGTGAGAGAAAGAGAGAGTAAAAGCAAGTAAAGAGAAAAAGTATGAAGGAAATAAAAGATTAATGAAATCCATTCTCTGTCGTACTTATACTCTAAAAAAAATGTTACCGTTGGACACCTGTTAGACATGCAGTAATAACGGATAGTTACTGAGCGCGAGAAAACAGGAATCATTACTTGCCCACTTGCCTGTTTTCAAGGAAAAACCGTTCCATTTACCCATATATTCCATTTATCAAGGTGAAACAGTTTTAATTCAAAATTAAAACCGTTCCCACTGATTTAATTATTTTTCACTGCATCATTAATATTCTGAAAAGAAATCAAGTGAAAATGACCAAGATAAATCAAATGAGTAAGTACTGATAAGGAAAGTCAGAACTTAAATTAAAACAAAATTTATATGGTCATCAGAATATCAATCAGGATTTATCAATGCATTACAAAATAACTTAGAGACAAAATCTTGAAATAAAGACAGATTTCATTAATATATCAAGAGAATACATTCATGAAATGGAAATTACATCAGTACTTATACAAGATTTCCCTAAGCTACGAAACCTAACATCAACAGCTTTAGTCCTAGCTAAGAAGCCTGACAAAGCTGATGATGAAGAAAAATAGGAAGAAGACGAGATTAAATCATTTCTTCTTCCTCCTACTCTCGACAAACAGAATTGCGAGTCTGATGATTCGCTCTTGCTGGCGGAGAGCTGCCAGTCTTTCCTCCTCCAATCGCTCCAGATGGTGATGGTAATCCATATAGAAGAACAGGAGGTGGGTCAGTACCTCCTGTGGGACAGAGTCCCATATCTCCTCAGGAATGGCTGTGACATGCCATTCCTGCTGCTAGTCGGCACAGCTTAGCTCCATATTGAAGTTTTGGTAGTTCAAAAACATGTTGAATCTGACCATTGTGTTTTTGAAAGAAAAAGTATGAAGGTAAGTGTGTGAGAAAGAATTTGATGGGAAGGCTGATGTGAAGTGGCTGCTTATATAGGCAAGAGAATGCCAGGAGACGTAAAAGTATTTAATGCTGACAGGTATAATTAATTTTACCTCGTCTCCCTAGACTTTGAAAAAGAATAACATTCATTGGAAAGAGGAAACATGGTTTAAAGCGCACAAGAAACAAGTAACAGTGGACTGTTCAAGTACGAATACCATTAATCCTAATCATAGTGACTATTAATCTTCCACTTCAACATATTCAAGTATTAACTGAGACTGTTATCAAATTTTATTCACAGATAAGTCAAGTAAAACATTAGACTGTAATATCAGAACTTGGACTTATATCAGAACTTAACAGTCATCAGTACATGATTTCTTAACTCGAAAAAGGAATGCCTATCTTAGTAAGTCCTCATACAAGTTCTGAGTTATACTCTTCAGAACTTAATCATCAGAATATGCAACCAGAGCTTGTCCTCAGAGTTTGTGCAAAAGGACACAATGACTGTTTATCTAAAATAACATAGACCTCCACAGAAATTTTCATCATTCAGATGGAGTGATTAGTGTGTGCATTAAGCTAAATAACAGACAAAGAGTAAAGTCTGATTCACTTCAGTACATCTTAGAAATAAGGCATAACTAAAATTTTGATAAAGAGCTGTCATTGTCCTGAAACCTACTGATGAATGAGTTCATGCTTGAGTCCACCTCAACTGTTTTGTGCTAATTTTATGCATCTTTTGAAATTCTATTTTACAGTGGCTTCTCAGTGTAAGTGAGTCACGACTGCTTATCAGAATTTATGCTATTATCAGAGTATTTCTCCCGTAATCATAGAGTGTGAAAAGTCACCAAGAAAATATTTTGCTTTTCTAATGCATATTTACTTAATACCAGCAATGCACTTGGGTCGTCCCTTCCACATTTTTACTCTAGATCTCAAAGGAGTACCTGATTTTATTCTTTGATCTTTTTGCTTTTTCTTTTGATAAGTGAGGTTTATCAACACTTAGTACATTCAACAGTTTTACTAGTATCAGATCTTAACAGATGAGTAACATTATTCTAATTTATGACTTAGTAATAAGATAAACAAAGTAAACTCAACTAAGCTCAATTATCAGAATTTGCTAGTGTCATAAGATTTCCATTGAAATAATTACTTCTTACATGGAATCATTTGTTTATTGAAGACTACTAGGTCAGTATCTAGCACAGTTATCCTCATAGGATTGAATAGTTACTTGAACAGACATATCACTTATCAGAGTTTAGAAACATATATCAGACAACAATCAGTACTTAAACGCGTATTTCAATTAATCACAGAATAAACAAAGAGATTACATTCTGTAAATACTGATCATAAAGTCTGATGCATCAGAACAAAACTAGACAGATTTAGAAAAAGAACCTGAAACCATTCCAAGTTCATTTACCAATCTTGTAAAAGTGGCTTCACATAGTGGTTTTGTGAAGATATCTGCTAGTTGTTGATCTGTTGGAACAAAGTGCAATTCCACTGTACCTTCATCCACATGTTCCCTTATGAAGTGGTACCTGATGCTGATGTGCTTTGTCATAGAGTGTTGAACTGGATTACCTGTCATAGCAATAGCACTTTGATTATCACAGTAAATAGGGATTTTGAAATATGTTAACCCATAATCCAGTAACTGATTCTTCATCCAAAGAATCTGTGCACAACAGCTTCCTGCAGCAATATACTCTGCTTCTGCAGTTGATGTGGAAATTGACTTTTGTTTCTTGCTGAACCAAGAAACCAATCTGCCTCCAAAAAATTGGCAGCTTCCACTTGTGCTTTTCCTGTCAATTTTGCAACCTGCAAAATCTGCATCTGAGTAACCTATTAGTTTAAAATCTGATTCTCTAGGATACCATAATCCCAGAGCAGCTGTTCCTTTAAGATACTTAAAGATTCTTTTCACAGCTGTTAAGTGAGGTTCTCTTGGATCTGCTTGAAATCTTGCACAAAGACAGGTAGCATACATGATATCAGGTCTACTAGCAGTTAGATAGAGTAGAGAGCCAATCTTACCTCTGTAGTCAGTAATATCTACTGATTTACCGGTATCCTTATCCAGTTTTGTTGCAGTGGCCATGGGAGTGGATGCACTTGAACAATCTTGCACTCCAAATTTCTTCAGCAAGTTTCTGGTGTACTTGGTTTGACAAATAAAAGTGCCTTCTTCATTCTGCTTGACTTGAAGGCCCAGAAAATAGCTAAGTTCCCCCATCATACTCATCTGATATCTTGACTGCATTAGTTTGGCAAACTTCTTGCAAAGTTTGTCATTTGTAGATCCAAAAATGATATCATCAACATAAATCTGGACCAGAAGTAAGTCCTTTCCATGGTTGAGGTAGAACAGTGTTTTGTCTATTGTTCCTCTGTTGAATCCACTTTCCAGAAGAAACTGAGCTAAAGTCTCATACCATGCTCTAGGAGCTTGCTTAAGTCCATAAAGTGCTTTATCAAGCCTGTACACATAATCTGGATGTTTGGTATCTACAAAGCCTGGAGGTTGTTCAACATATACCTCCTCCTCCAATTCTCCATTGAGAAAAGCACTTTTCACATCCATTTGAAAGACCGTAAACTTTTTGTGAGCAGCATAAGCCAAAAATATCCTTATGGCTTCTAACCTAGCAACTGGTGCAAATGTTTCATCATAATAAATTCCCTCCTGTTGAGAATATCCTTTTGCAACCAGCCTTTCCTTATTCCTTGTAATTATGCCATCACTGTCAGTTTTTTTTCTGAATACCCACTTTGTACCAACAACAGATCTATTATTTGGTCTTGGCACTAGGGTCCAGACTTTGTTTCTTTCAAATTCATTTAACTCTTCCTGCATTGCTTGCACCCAATCAGCATCTTGAAGAGCTTCTTCAACTTTCTTTGGCTCAGTCTGAGAGAGAAAAGAATTGTAGAGACATTCATTTGAAGTACCTGTTCTAGTTCTGACACCTGCATCAGGATTTCCAATTATCAAATCAGGTGTATGTTATTTTGTCCACTTCCTTGCAGATGGAAGGTTTTCTCTAGAACTGGATGCTCCCCCATGATCCATGCTATCTTCATTTTCATTTTCTGATGCTCCCCCTGAAACTATGCTCTCTGAGTTGGAGTCTTCAGTATTTAGATTTTCAGCACTATCAGAACTTGGCTTATCAGAACTTGACGAATCAGAACTTGAAGAGCCAGATGTATGTTCTGATGTTTCTTGAGCTGTGGTAGGATCTTGAGTATGCTCCCCCTGCATAGGTGCATCTTCCCTTGGCGTAGCCACCACAGTTTCAATAACATCAGAGTTTATTCCATCAGAGTTCACAGTATTAGAACTTAGACTGTCAGGATATTCAGTATCAGAATTTGAGTCTTCATTTTCAAATCTCAGCTGATCATGGTCAATGAAATCTTCAAGACCAGTAATCTTCTTATCATCAAAAGAGACATTGATAGATTCCATGACCACTTTTGTCCTCAAATTATAGACTCTGAAGGCTTTTGTGGAAAGTGGATATCCAACAAAGATTCCTTCATCAGCTTTTAGATCAAACTTTGATAGCTGTTCAGGATGAGTCTTGAGAACAAAACACTTGCATCCAAATACATGAAAATATTTCAGATTTGGCTTCTTTTTCTTCACCATCTCATATGGTGTTTTTCCATGCTTGTTAATGAGTGTTGCATTTTGAGTAAAACAAGCAGTCTGCACAGCTTCAGCCCAGAAATAGGTTGGAAGCTTTGCTTCTTCAAGCATTGTACGTGCAGCTTCAATGAGAGTTCTATTCTTCCTTTCAACAACTCCATTTTGCTGTGGAGTTCCAGGAGCAGAAAATTCCTGCTTTATTCCATGGTTTTTGCAGAACTCTTCCATTATCAAATTCTTGAACTCAGTGCCATTATCACTCCTTAAAATTTTCACAGAATCTTTGACCATTTTATCCAGATGTTTGACATGATCAATCAAGATAGATGCAATTTTCTGATAGGAATCACAAAGACCATCAGGAGCAAATACTGACTTTGGCAGTCCTCTCACAAGATTTTTCTTGACCAGTTCATTTATATTGTTGAAATTTAAATGAGAGAGTTTCTTATGCCAATTCCAGCTTTCTTCAATTGATGCTCTACTCATCAGACAGATTGCAGAACCATCAGTACTTGTTGAAAGCTTAGCTTCATAAATGTTACCACGCCTGTATCCTTTCAGAACAACTTTGCCTTTAGATTTACTCACAATTTCACAGTGTTCTTCAAAGAAATCAACATGATAACCTCTGTCACAGATTTGACTTATACTCAGTAGGTTGTGTTTAAGTCCTGAGACCAGAGCTACTTCTTTAATTATGACATTTCCAAGATTGATATTGCCATATCCCAATGTTTTTCCAATGTTGCATCTCCATACGAAACATTTGGGCCAGCTTTCTCCATAAAGTCTGATAGCAAGGCCTTATTTCCAGTCATATGTCCTGAACATCCACTGTCCAGAACTAGAATATTTTTCCTGTTGCCCTGCAATCACAAAGACCACTAATTATTAGTTTTAAGGACCCAGACTTGCTTGGATCCTTTGGCCTTATTAAGTTTGTTAACATTTGCAGTGGATTTAGCATCAGAGTTTATGTTAACATTTTTCTTACCAGAACTTACACTATCAGACTTTGAATCAGAATTTACACTAGAAGGAACAATGGAAACTTTCTTCAAAGAAGGTTTTATTTGATAATAATCATAGTACAAACTATGATATTCCTTACAAGTATAAATGGAATGCCATAAACTACCACAATGAAAACAAGGATTTTGTGGTTTGTATCTAACAGACTGACTCTTAACTCCTGATTTTGAAGGTAAAGAGTTAATATTCTTATTCTTCCTGCAAAAAGAAGCCAGATGGTTAGAACTTCCACAGTTATGACATGTTTTCCTAGGAGCATCAGGAACAGGTTTATAATTATTGCTTTTATTCACACCTTCCTTTCCATTCCTATTTTTCCTAGGTGATTTTACCTTGTTTGCATTCTTAACATCTTTCAGCTTATGCTTAAGCTGCTTCTTTGTCATTAAGCCTATGTTCACTTCAGCTGTCTTTTCCTGTTTTAGTTTGTCAGAAGTTAATTCCTTTGTAACTTCTGATTTCTCATTTTCAGACTTTACAGTTACAAACTTAACAGCTTTTAACTTTGGCTTTTTCTTATCAACAGGCTTAATTTCTTCAGTTCCTTTATCATTCTTATCTTCTCCATAACCTAAGCCCTCTTTCCAGTTTCCAATACTTAGCAAAATTTGAGTTGTTTTTCCAGAGTTAGTCCAAGTCCTGATAATCTCTCTTTCCTTTTCTAACTCAGTTTTTAGAGATTCATTCATTTTCAGCACTTCATCCCTAACATAAAAAGCATCATCTCTATCCTTCTGAGTTTGATGGAACATGACTAACTCTTTTTCTAAGAAATCATTTCTTTTCTTAAATGCAAGATTTTCAGAAGTTAATCTTTCACATGTTAAAGTTTGATCTCTATAACTAACAAACATGGTTTTAAGATATCTTCTCAACTCATTAATATCATCAGTATGAAAAGCATAAGTAGTCTGAGGTACCTTTGTTTCAGCAGCTTCAGAACTGCTCTCAGCACTTTCTTTATCAGCATTTGCCATCAATGCATAGTTTTCCTCACTTTCAGAGTCTGAGGTGTCTGTCCAGCTTTTCTGCTTTGTGACAAGAGCCTTGCCTTTGTCACCCTTTACCTTCTTGCAATCAGGAGATATGTGGCCTTTCTCACCACAGTTATAGCATTTAACATTGGTGTAATCTCCTCTGTCAGACTTTCCTCCTCTGCCCTTCAGATCTTCTGAAATTCTTCTTATCAGAACTTATGCCTTTCCTGGAAAACTTCTTTCCCTTCCTGAACTTCCTGTATGCAATCTTTGTGATTCCTTTCACCATAAGAGCACACAGCTTCATCATCTCCTCATCAGCATCAGTCTCAGGCAAGCTTTCAGAATCTGAGTCATCATCACTTTCAGAACTTGATGACTCAGTTTCAGACTTTATGACAAGAGCTTTACCCTTGTCTTTCCTTGAGGAAGCTGCTTTGGGGAATTCTTCTTCAGCCTTAAGAGCAACTGTCCTTGACTTTCCTCCTTTCCTCTTGCTTCTTTGTTCCATCTCAAGCTCATGAGTCTTGAGCATTCCATAGATTTCGTCAAGAGTTGTTTCATTAAGATTGTAGCTGTCTCTTATTGTCGTTGCCTTCAAATCCCAGCATTCAGGAAGAGCTAACAGGAACTTAAGATTTGAATCTTCAAGATCATACTCTTTATCAACCAATGACAAATCATTCAAAAGTTTGACAAATCTATCATATAAATCATTCAATGACTCATTAGTCTTTGAGTCAAAATGTTCATACTCTTGAGTGAGTATTTTCTTCCTGTTCTTCTTAATTGTGGCAGTTCCCTGACACCTTGTTTCCAGAGCATCCCATATCTCCTTAGCAGTCTTGCAGTTGATTACCCTGTTTGACATTACATTATCAATGGCACTATGCAGTAAGTGTCGTACCTTGGCATCCTTAGCAATTGATGTTATATCTTCAGCAGTATAATCACTCTTCTCCTTTGGTACGGTCTTTGCTGCTTCACCTACAACTGCAACAGCGAGCTTGGTTGGTTTGTGAGGCCCTTCCTTGATTCTATCAAGGTATTCTGGATCTGTTGCTTCCAGGAACATGGTCATCCTTACCTTTCATATGGGATATTCAGATGGTCTCAGTATGGGAACCCTGATAGTCTCATACCGACTTTGAATTTGTGGCTTTGGAGGTTCTTCAGTTTTGGTAGGCTTAGTTGGAGTTTCTGTGTCAGACATGATTGTGTTTGGATCTTTAGCTGTATGTGTGTTAACAGATTGGCTCTGATACCACTTGTTAGGTCACACACACACTGTAGAGGGGGTGAATACAGTGTATAATACAATCAAATCGAACTTTAATATATTAAGTAACAGAAAACAAACTTTATTGAAACAATAAGCTCTGTTACAGTATGGAACTGTTACCTCTCAGTGATGAACAAATATCACGAGAGCTGCTAGGGTTACAATAAATAAACTTCTTGAATATATGATAACACTTATAGTGTAAACCCTATGTCTGTGTTTATATACTACACAGTTACAAGATAATCGCTAATTGATATGGAATATAATTCTGCTTCCTAAAATATATCAATCAGATATCTTTTCATCCAAGTATTCCATTCTTCACGGAACTCCTTCTTCATGCATATCTCTTCTTATGTTTATCTCGATCTTCTTTCCTTTAATCAGCTACCGTCCTTATCTGATCGTCCTTCAGCACTTAAGTTCTGATATCTAACTTCTGATGATTATCTCCTGATAATATAAGTACTGATATCCTTAAGTTCTGACTTCCAGTATAAGTACTGATCAACAGTTAAGTACTGATTTATCCTGTTAAGTAAGATCTGAAATCTAAACATAAATTATATTAGCCATGACATTATCAAATATATCTAACATATACCATCTCTAATTATCCACCACACCTTTTTACTCAAATATAATTTTCTCATGGTCTCTAAAATATTTCTTGTATTTTCTAACCCATCCCCAGAACCCTCCTTCTCAAAACATATTAAGATTTCATGAAAATACGTTTTTCTCCAACGAAAAATTCCCGCGAGTCTTAAATTATTCATTTTCAAATCTATCTTTGCTTTAAGTAAAATATTCTAGTTAAATATTATATAAGTTGGGGTATTACAATCTTCCCTCTTAAGAAATTTCGCCCTCAAAATTTTTGTGCACTTAATTCCCAACTCAAAGCACTTCTCTTCTATCACACATTATGCTTTCTAAGTAGGTAGTCATGTTGTACTTCATCTTCATATCTCAATTCTTACCAATTTCACAATCACACTCCAAAATTCCTGATCGTGAACGTTTGTTAATTCTGAACTCGAGAAATTTAAAACTATATCTTTTTCATCAACCACAACATAATATTTCAACTCAATAAGATTTCTTACTCATCCTTTTAATTCATAAAATTTCATATCTTAACTTCGTCTGTTCCACCAAATTTTCATCAACCATTTTATTCCATCTCCAAAGTCAATCAATCACAAGACCTTCCAAATTTATTGATCGCTTCAATCATAAAACTTTGAAGTTGATAAGTCGAACATACTTTACCAAATGAATTTAAATTCTTAATATAATGACATCCTTGATTTATGACTAACATAAATCTAGTTAAATAACCCTGTAATCATTTCTTTTATTTTGTCTAGTAACGCTGACTTAATCCCTAATTTAAGACAACAACTTCGTATCATTCCTTTGCGTAACAAACAAAATTCAAAGTTTTTCCACCTCTCCAAGATTTGTTGACTTTTTTTATAACACCTAATAAATCCTCAACTTCTCTTCTTGTATTATTGTTGCGTTCCCCACAATCTCATAAAGTGTGCTACCTAACTACTTGTTATGACGCTATATTATATCACATCCACATAAGCTAACACATTACTCCTCATTCTCAACTGGATCCTCAACATAATTTTAACATCTTTAATAATCGTCATCAATTTATAAAAGACTGTATGTCCACCTACACGAGAATTACTCATTAATTCTAACTCTTGTTATCTAGATCCTAAAAGGTTATTCAAAACCCTAACATTACAATCTCTAGTAAAATTCCTCATCGTGATACATTCATTGGGACTACATTATGTAGTCTAATAATTAACTCTACATGAGTTCTTATTCTATCGTTATGTCTCACATAAACTGAATACTCTCATTCCTACGCACCATAACCTTTAGCTCTGATACCATTTATAATATTCAAGCCCACAACCAAAATGCATACCAGGACCCAACAACCCACCAAAGGTTAGTCCGAAAAAGCTAGCGATTTGGTACACATTGGTTGTTTACTAGTATCTATAAAGGTCACAAACACTCTTATTCTTATTGAGTGGGATGTTATAAATACCCCCTCTTATAGGATCGACGTCCTCTTCGATCACACAAACACACAAACGGAACCTGGGCGGTGCCTTTGCACTTCCGGCCGGGTAGAGCTCTGATACCATATGTGACAACCCGGGTCAAATCCCGAGCCTTTTTCGAAAATCGGGTAAAGTCCCGATTACGAGTCTGAACTAAGACGAAGCATATTGTCCCAAGTGCAGCCAACTTGGGTAAACAACAAGCCACCACAGGCCCCCAAAAGATCATGATTTATTGGTGCACATAGTAGTAGTACTTCACCTTATAAACCGAACAAAAGCACCAAATCTCCTCCATGTGGGACTGGGGTGTTACAAAAATTGTAATACCATAAATTACATAATATTTAACTAAAATATTTTACTTAAAGAAAAGATACATTTGAAAATGATTAATTTAAGTCTCACGGGAATTTTTAGTTGGAGGAAAACGTATTTTCATGAAATCTTAGTATGTTTCGAGAATGAGGGTTATTGGGATGGGTTAGAAAATACAAGAAATATTTTAGAGGCCTTGAGAAAATTAGATTTGTTACGGCCTCAACTCCGGGGTCAAGAGTTGACGTTATCAATAATAATAATAACAACATAACATATTCCAACTCAACATTATTATATAAACACAACCCCTTTTTCCAAGATCTTTTCCAGGTTTAAGTATGACTTAGGTTATAATCAACACAAAACCAACTTACTAAAGATAATCCTGACAATACTATTTTAATACAGCAACTCAACAGACCCACTTTGGTCTAACACAACTACCTTAGAGGAGCCCGACGCGGAAGAAACTGGAACTCTACCCAGACTATCACAGAAGAATCCTCTAGGCATCTGCAACACATATATGAAACATTCTGCAAGGGTCAGGAATCAATAGCTCAGCAGTACCATTATATGAATAACAAGTAAAAACGATTTAAAGTAAAGCAGTTATAGGAACATAATTCATAACTCGTTAGAAAATAAGTAAAACATATGTAAACTGGATATCAAAACTAGCATGCTTTGTAAAACAAATAAATAGTCGTGTGTTGTGCATAAATACCAGAGTTCAATTTTAGCATGCTATTTTGAATTCCAAATCTTCCATTCCATTACAGGAACCATAAACCATTTGTCCCTTTACGGGGACCCAAAACCATTTGTTCTGTTACTGAAACCACAAAATCACAATCAGATATGTATTGGATGTTATCTAGGGATGGCTGATCAGGCCTCCACACAAATTATCTAGGATAGTTGGCCGGGCTATCACACAAAATGTCTAGGAAAGTTGATCGGGCTTTCACACAAAATAACCGGATCCGTAGAGATTAGCTAGGTCTCTGATTAACTATGTTGGACTAATCGGTTATGTAATGCGCGCAACCGAATTAGCCACTTACACAAAGTTATCCAATCTCTGATTCGTTTTATCCAATTTCAAAATCACTTTTACCTATCTCTTGTTAAAATCAATTCTGTCACAGCACACTATTCAAAACATCTTTTCCATTTTTAATCACATTTTAGAGATAGGTACTTTCAGAAGTTACTTTTCCCCAAACATATATTTAACAACATTTCCAAATACAGGGGATACGTAACTTAAAACATTTTTGTTCCTATTCGAAAATAAAACAAAATTTCATTCATATATACTGAACCATAAAAGAATGGTCAGGGGTACTTTCCTTGCAGAGCTTTACAACTAATACCGATTGACCTTGGACTGACTTGGACGCTCGGCTTTATCGCCTTACTATCAGACTATTCTGGATCCGACTTTAATGTTCAGGTCCTTCGCTTGGAACCTCGCTACGCTTGTCGACTGATCACTAGGTTATCTTTAGTTCGATATCACTTCTGGAGTCCTTCAACTAGAACCTACATAGTCGAAATACCCTACGTTAGTTGTCTAGGTATGCTTGACATATCCTCGCTAAGACTTCTACCCAAACCATAACAATTCCCGACTCGTAAATATACACATTACCATAGTACACATAATGGACAAGGTTCATGTACTCAAGACTCGGTTCAACATTCTTTTCCAGTAATTACGTATACTCGTCACTCCCTAAAACACGTCTGTCATGATTTATAAAAGACTGTATCACTATACGTAAGTACATTTCGCAAAGTATTTAGAATTACATAGGTACATACATTCGGTTAGTAGTCCCGATAATCAAAAGGTACGTTCCCGTATTTTCGAATTAAATTTTCCGGAAAATTTGGGCAGCGTTTCCTCTCTTTATTGACCTACCCGTCGAACAATTCGACGTCAAATCAACAACAAACAATCCAACAATTAATTCCACCAATAACACCACCGAAATCTATTTCGCCAATCCCAACCACCGATTCAAACTAAATTATTATTATTCACATGTTTATATTTATTTATTTTAAAATATTAGGACTCAGATAATGATCATCACGGTCCACCGTCAGCTCACCGAAATTCATCGCGGATGGCTGTAAAATCCGGAGGTACCCGAGGTGGGTTTCCAATCACAGATTTCACCGATAAATTCCAAATAATTACAATTTAATAATTCAAATAATCATCACAATATTCATTCAAATTTCCCAAAATAATTCGAATAAATAATATAATAATTATCAAATTAATTCATAAAAAAGAATCAGTTCAAAGAAATCTGAAATTCGTAAATTACATAACAGCAACACAACGGGGAAACACGCACGTGCATCCAAGTACTCTTTATACACTATGTTCTTTAAATCTTTAGAGACGACTCATACACTTGTTACTCCACATGATATTACCAAACTTGCAACGCTCATAACTCGTTCTAATCGCAATCTTTGATATGTCTTCAGGCTGGATCTTAAGTAAATCCCCGAGAAATTATACATTCCTTGAATTAGGTCACATAAGTAATCAATTCTTAATAAAAATTATTTATTCCTATTCGTCGTTTTGTTAAATTCCTGATAATCAGTGCACAATCTCATAATTCCATCCCTTTCCTCCAACAACATCACTGGTGCACCTCAAGGGACTATATCTGGTATGCTCATTTCCCTTTCCAATAAGTTTCATAATTATCAAACTACTTACTTCATTCTATTGGCCTCTAGAGACTCCAGGGAATTTTTTATTACTCAAACTTCCTCCAGATTAAGTATTTTCTCCTTCGTATCTTTACACATGATGGATCTACCTTATATCCTTAGTTTATTACTTCTTTTCTCACATGATTAGAAAAACTTCTTGTATTGCTTCTACATCCAGAAACTTACCTTACTATTGGCTTCTGTACACTTTACACTTTGCTTCTTCTAAAACCACTCATTGCCATACTACAGGACAACCAACCCGATCCTAAAATCACATCAAACTCTTCTAGCTCGAAGGGTGTCAGATCAGCTACAACTACGTCCAAATTCTAAACGCTCGATCTCTTGGTCCTTTTGAAAGTTCTACCTCTAGCTGTGCTGGATGTTGGCCCTTGAGATGAAGTTTCTTGAAAAAACCGTTCTAAAACTCCTTGTAATATGCCCAACCTTTCCACAATTGTTACACGTAAATCCTGTATTTTCTAGATTACATTCTGATGCATAATGACCCTTATGTCCACACTTGAAACATTGCACATTCTTTTTACACGAACCACTGTATCTCCTATCACAGGACTTGCAATCCACTGCTGAATTGACTGATTGGGTTGGAGTGGAAGCAACTGAAGTAGCACTAGACCTAGCCTGAGAGAAACTCTATCTCCAGAATCTCTTACTCCTGCTTCGGCCCAACTGATTCTGCAATTCTTGACTAGATTCTTCTTGATCTGCCTTGTCTATAGCACCACCAGACTTCCTTTTCTTATCATTCTCTTCCTTAATAGCCAACTTCTGGTCACCTTCTATTACCAGGGCGGCTTGAACCATAGAGGAGTATGTCTTGAGTTGCAATGCCATAACTCCTCTACGAATTTCAGGCTTCAACCCTTGTTGGAACCTCCTTACTTTCTGAATCTCCATACTTACATACTCAGGAACTAATTGGGCTAATTTTGTAAACTTGGCCTCATACTCCAACACACTTCTTTCACCTTGTTTCAGTTCTAGAAACTCGACTTCCAACTGATTGCTTAGACCATCGGGAAAATACTTCTCCAAGAATAATTCTGTAAATCTCGTCCAAGAAACAGGGCCTTCTCCTTCCAACGCACGAGTGGATTCCCACCTATAATTTGCTTTATTCTTAAGAAAGTAGCTCGCATAATCGGTCTTAAGATCATCACTTACTTGCGTGAGGGTAAATGCCTTTTCCATTTCCTTAAGCCAATTTCTGGCAACAACAGGATCCACTTCGCCGTTGAACTCTGGGGGCTTAACAGACTGAAAGGATTTAAAACTAGTAGTTTGGTTTAGCTCTCCTTGTTGATGTTGTTGCTGCTGAATCTGTTGGATTAACTGCAACCGTTGTTGCTGCTGTTGGCGCAATAAGTCTAGAATTTCTTTTATAACTGGACCCTCCGCCAAACTACTACTATTATCTTTAGACTGGGTAGCTTTCTCGGGTGGCATTTTCCTGAAATATAACAGGGAATTTATTAAAAAACATAACGAGAATGTATAACAAAAATATCACCGTTCAAACGATGCACCTGTGTCAGGAAAATGCTGCCCAATCAAAGCACACATGTCCTTATTCTTAAGATCCATTTATAAAAGATATCTAGACTAGCAACACTAGCAACAATAGCAATGGTAACAGTATCAGAATCAACAACAGCGCAGAAAACTGGAATATAAAGGTACTAAACATTATAACATGCCCTCTCAATATAACAACAACTGAGCAACCTTCCAGCACCATTGAAAATACAACAATAACAAATTCCATATACTGCAAAGCTAGACGGGCTATACTAGGCACCACCTAAAAAGGGTAAACTGGTAAGTCAAGTTAAAATTAAGAATCACAAACTTGGCTAACGCACTAGTCTGAGTTTCAATCAACCATCCCTCCCAAGGCGACTTCTTATCTCTTAAAATTGAACCATCTTCCATGGAGTTAACTTTTCTAAAGCTGCAACCCGGCGAAAAAGTTCTATTCCTCCAGATAGTCAACTCTTGCTTACTTTCAATAACCAGGACTGTCTAATTACAAAAGCTACTGACAACTCATTGCCTCGGGACTTCAAATGAAATTTCAAAGTCAAGGAATTAATAATACAGGGAGGACAAGAGAAGAAGACATAGGTATGACTGAGAGCAACCATACAAGTACATAAGATGGTCAGTCTTAGTACTGCATAGCTCACAACACATACTTCGGTGGCGTCCCACCAGACCCTTTTGTCACACAAATAAATGGTCAACTCATATGCATTGTGTGCCCCAATCAACCGATAGAATCTCCGAAAAAAGAAATAATATTTAAATAGAGATTTACCAATAAGGAAGGAGAAAATCTGATTTATAATTAAACCAACAGAACCCTAAGTGGCTTACTCCGAGTTCTCAACTTTCTCATAGGAAAAGTAAGAAACTTATATGATAAGAAATAATGACTGGAAACAAAATACGTTTCAAGAAGGAAATAGAAGGGTTCAAAGATACCACCTCCCATTCTGTCCACATTCACCATAAACTTGGCCGTCATAGCAGCCACTGACTATTATCATACTATCCGAACTCACCAAGGTCACACAATCGGTCCAATAACATTCCTCGACATAGAAAATGTGATATTTAGAATTAACATTGGCGTCTCTTCAGCTGACACATCAAAGGTCACTCAAAAGCTGAATACTCTCAATCAGACTCGAATTCTCGAGAGGGAAACTAGAAATCTCTATCGGACATTACTAACAATACATATACGAAGGAAACGTATTCTAGGTTAGGGTAGTTCAAGCCAATCCTCAATAGACGTCAGGGTTACATCTCCGAAACCCTTGACTAAACTCATAGAGTCGCTCCTCTGATTGAGTTGCTGACTCACATCTTCACATAACCCTTCTTGCACTCTTTTAACTCTACTCTCAACCTAAATCAGGAACTCAAACCTGTAGCTCTAATACCAACTGTGACGGCCTCAACTCCGGGGTCAAGAGTTGATGTCATCAATAATAATAATAACAACATAACATAATCCAACTCAACATTATTTTATAAACACAACCCTTTTTTCCAAGATCTTTTCCAGGCTTAAGTATGACTTAGGTTTCAATCAACACAAAACCAACTTACTAAACACAATCCTGACAATACTATTTTAATACAGCAACTCAACAGACCCACTTTGGTCAAACACAACTACGTCAGAGGAGCCCGACGCGGAAGAAACTGGAACTCTGCCCTGACTATCACCGAAGAATCCTCTAGGCATCTGCAATACATATATGAAACATTCTGCAAGGGTGAGCAATCAATTGCTCAGTAGTACCACTATATGAATAACAAGTAAAAATGATTTAAAGTAAAGCAGTTATAGGAACAGAATTCATAACTCGTTAAAAAACAAGTAAAATATATGTAAATTGGATATCAAAACTAGCATACTCTGTAAAACACATCAATAATCGTGTGCTGTGCATAAATACCAAAGTTCAATTTTAGCATGCTATTTCCATTTCCAAATCTTCCGTTCCATTACAGGAATCATAAACCATTCATCCCGTTACGGGGACCCAAAACCATTTGTTCCGTTACTGGAACCATAAAATCACAATCAGATATGTATTGGATGTTATCTAGGGACGGCTGATCAGGCCTCCACACAAATTATCTAGGATAGTTGGCCGGGCTATCACACAAAATATCTAGGAAAGCTGATAGGGCTTTCACAAAAAAAAACCGAATCCGCAGAGACTAGCTAGGTCTCTGATTAACTATGCTAGACTAATCGGTTATGTAATGCGCACAACCGAATTAGCCACTTACGCAACGTTATCCAATATCTGATTCATTTTATCCAGTTTCAAAATCACTTTTACCTATCTCTTGTTAAAATCAATTATGTCACAACACACTATTCAAAACTTCTTTTCCATTTTTAATCACATTCTAGAGATAGGTACTTTCACAAGTTACTTTTCCCCAAACATATATTTAACAACATTTTCAATCACAGGGGATACGTAACTTAAAACGTTTTTGTTCCTGTTCAAAAATAAAATAACATTTCATTCATATATACTGAACCATAAAAGAATGGTCAGGGGTAATTGCCCTGCAGAGCTTTACAACTAATACCGATTGACCTTGGACTGACTTGGACGTTCGGCTTTATCGCCTTACTATTAGACTATTCTGGATCCGACTTTAACGTTCAGGTCATTCGCTTGGAACCTCGCTACGCTTGTCGAATGATGAATAGGTTATCTTTAGTTCGACATCACTTCTGGAGTCCTTCAACTAGAACCTACAGAGTCGAAATACCCTACGTAAGGTGTCTAGGTATGCTTGACATATCCTCTCTAGGACTTCTACCCAAACCATAACAATTCTCGACTCGTAAATATATACATTACTATAGTACACATAACAGATAAGGTTCATGTACTCATGACTCGGTTCAACATTCTTTTCCAGTAATTACGTCTACTCGTCACTTCCTAAAACACGGCTGTCACGATTTATAAAATACTTTATCACCATACGTAAGTACATTTCGCAAAGTAGTTAGAATTACATAGGTACATACCTTCGGTTAGTAGTCCCGATAATCAAAAGGTACGTTCCAGTATTTCAGAATTAAATTTCCAGAAAATTTGGGCAGAGTTTCCTCTGTTTATCGACCTACCCGTCGAACAATTCGACGTCAAATCAACAACAAACAATTCAACAATTAATTCCACCAATAATACCACCAAAATCCATTTCGCCAATCCCAACCACCGATTCAAACTAAATTATTATTATTCATGTTTTTATATTTATTTATTTTAAAATATTAGGACTCAGATAACCATCATCACGGTCCACCGTCCGCTCACCGAAATTCATCGCGGACGGCGGTAAAATCCGGAGGTACCCGAGGTAGGTTTCCAATCACAGATTTCACCGATAAATTCCGAATAATTACAATTTAATAATTCGAATAATCATCACAATATTCATTCAAATTTCCCAAAATAATTCGAATAAATAATATAATAATTATCGAATTAATTCATCGAAAAGAATCAGTTCAAAGAAATCTGAAATTCGCAAATTACATAACAGCAACACAACGGGAAAAAACGCACGTGCATTACACATACGCCGGCCACCTCACCAGAGATAAACACGGCGGCGGCCGGAAAGTAACAAAAATGGCAACACAACAAGGCAACACAGCAAGGCAACACAGCACATCACATAAGCTTATATATATACTCGTGTATACACACATAAACAACAGGGCAGAACCGAGACATGCACCGGATAACACGCCGGAAAAGTGCAAGCGGTGAGGGAAACTTATCACGAAACAGAGACGGGGGTGGGGGAAAAGAGAAAGGGGATGAACATGGAGCATGATAGAGAGAGTGATGGAAGAGAGTGGAGAGACAAAGATTGAGAAAGAAGAGATCAGAGAAATTGGGGGAGGAGGAGATGAACTTGGCTGTGTTTATCTCTTCTTCCTTTTTTTATTATCCATTCCAAAGCCAACACGTGGCACTGTAAAAGCTAAAAAATTCAACACGTGTCCTGAATTCCAAATTGCAGGCTTAATTTGATCCGAAATTTGCATTTAACGATATAAATCTTTGCGAATAAATATTTATCGAAATAATCCTAAAATAACTTTAAAATTCTTGAAATATTTAAAACTTAATAAAATAAGATTTTCATAATTTTTTAAGCATTTTCGAAACACACGATATACCCACAATTCAAAATTAAGGGACCGAGGTGCACATAAAACAATTTCAGAAAATTACGAGAATAGTCTTAAAATGCTATAAATATCCCGAAGTTAATAAAAATGTAAATTTCGAAATTTTAAAATAATTTCTGAAATGCAATCTATACCCGCTTTTATTGATTAAACGAATCAACGCGCGGGTGAAACTAATCCCGAAAATTCCCAAAATAATTTTAAAATTCTCAGAATATTCCAAACTTAAATAAATACGAGTTCCGTAATTTTTGAAGAATTCTGAAATATAATATTGAATTTACATTTTAATACAATCAGAAAATCATTCAGGGCTAAATAATTAATGAAATATTGATTTCTAAATTTTATAAAATCCCAAAAATAATTATTATAATTATAAATCATAAAAATAATTTTAGAGACAATTCAAAAATTTATGGAAAATAAAACTGCAATAAAATCACTTTTAAAAGCGAAACAAAATCATACAACCCAATAGTTAACCACACAATTAAATCCCATACAATAGTAATCACACATGCATAATAACAAAGCAATAACCTGCTCGACAGAACCCATATACATATTTTATTTATTTAATTATTCAATAATTACACATTTGAATATTACTAAAAATATACGAGTCGTTACAATATTTGAGTAAAGAGGTGTGGTGGACAATTAGAGACGGTATAAATATTAAAAAATAAAATTAAAAAGACAAGGTCTAATAATAAAGGATATAAAAAAATAAGATAGCTTACAAAGTAAGGATTAGAGGCATGTGGCTTGTGTTATTGTAAGACATGCGACAATACATAAATTAGATTACTGTAATTTGGGATAGACACATGTCATAATTTAGGTGTTCAATAAGGACACTTGTCAACCTCCAAGTTTATGTTAAATAATTAGTGGACAAGTGTCCAAATACATTGTTATATGGCAAGTTGTAGAATAAAAGTTTCAATTCTTACATTCTTCTTTGCTAATACAAAAAACCACATAGAGAAAATATAGGTTGCATGTTTGGATTTGAGGGAGCTCTGCAAATTCACACACACAGGTATATTTACTAGTTCCGTTGAATATATGTGTATATATATATATATTATATAAGTGTGTATATATTAGTTTTATAGTAAAAACGTTGTGGAAATTGGATTCCTTGTGAGAAAATAGATGAAATAGGCTGTTGAATCATGTTAATCGGATTAGAAACGAGTGAGATATAGCTGGTCAAAGTTTGGTCATTTCTGTTGACTTCGAGGGAAGAGGAAATGCTGGCCGTGAGGAAGACGATGACGTGGCAGTTTGTGATAGGTTAGAGTAGTAAAATAGTGTTTAATTTATTTGAAGGCCTAAATGAACGAATTAGGAAAAGTGTAAAATATGAAAGTTTAAGAAAATAATTTTACGGATTTAATGGTTGAATCAGATTTTGTGTTTGATCAAATTTAATTTATTTAAATTTTAGAATAATTAATAAATAGTGAAAAATTAGTTATTTTGAGGAATAATATTTTTAAGTGTTTTAAAGATGATGATGTTGGGGTAGAAATTTGTTGATAATATTATACGAGGATTTATATATGTGTGAGAGAAAATAAAAGTTTAGGATTATATTTTTTAGGAATAAAATATGATCGTAGCGTTTAATAATCAATAAAAGCGAAATTAAATATTATTAGATTGTATAATCGCAATTAGTATACGATTATATATTTGTTTTAAATGTTGATGCATAAGGATGAGTAGTTACGATTGGTTTGAATATTTTATAAGTCGGTTAGAAAGCAATATGTATCGTTGAAGATAAGGGGGATTCTGAGACTTGAAGGCTTGTACTGTAAGTATATATTGTACTTTTTCACTGTTGATGCTTTGATCATTAAATGATGATTGATTTGATTTGACTGATGATTCACTAATGAAAAACGAGTATTCTTGCACTGATACCTGATGAACTGATGATGATGCTTCCTTTTTTTGAAGAAAGCTAAACCAATTGTTTAGTTGGTCGGGATTCCAACTTGATGAACTTGATGAATTGATGAACCTATCGTGTTCGAATACTCTACTTTAATCTTGTGAGAACTATTTTTATGAGTTCTTGATGATTGTGATATCTTGTGATGATTCATACATGTTTCTTGATGAATTATTTGTTTTTTCGATAATTTGGTAATTCTCATGAACCGAAGAACTATGTTTTATTAAATAAACCTCAATTGAATTGTACAATATATGCTTACTGAGCTTTGCACCTCACCCCTATATTCTATTAAATTTTACATGAAATTTCTAGAATATGATGGACTCGAGAATATTTATCTTGGGTGAAGATATGTTGAACGATGTAGAGTTGATAGCACAATATTGGTTGAGGTTTGTATCAGGATTTGTAATATATTGAGATGGCGAATTTGTAAAAATGAAAGAAATAATAGATATTATTATTTTTATTAGTTCAATTTTCATGAATATAATTTTGTGAAAAGGTTTGGATTTGACGGACCCCGGGGCTGGGCCCGAATTAGGACTTTTGGACCAGGGGGCGTCACAGGTGGTATCGGAGACGACTCTCAAAAGCATGATGTGTTACCGGAGGTGGGGACACGAAGGCTGGTGGTATTATCCCACAATGGCAAGATGTCCAGAGGTGGGGACATGAAGCCAGCCGGTATTATCCCAAAATTGCTAGAGAGGAACGATCCGGACCTCTGGGCTGTCTATCCGGCCTGACGAGGATGTCGCAAGTTTAAGTGGGGGAGTTTGTAAAACCCCAGTCCCTCATCGAGGAGATTTGGGGCTTCTGTTCATTTTATATGGTGAAGTACTACTACTATGTGCGCCAACAAATCTTGATCTTTTGGGGGCCTGTGGTGGGCTTGTTGTTTACCCAAGTTGGCTACACTCGGGACAGTATGCTTCGTCTTACTTCGGACTCGTAATCGGGACTTGACCCGATTTTTGAAAAAGGCTCGGGATTTGACCCGGGTTGTCACAAGCCTAGTGTCCAAAGAATCAACCTTGCTACTTAAGTCATAATCCTTCCTGAGTTTCCTACTAATGTCTCTCATTGTAGTGTCAGGAAGGATGGACTCTACTCTTTCATTGATTTCCTTCTTGACTTATCCAATTTCTGTCTTCATCTCAATCACATCTTGACTTTGTTTGAAAGACTGAATCATGTGCAAGTGTAGAGACTCAATATGTGCTTGAAGAAGACTCTTGGTGTTGGCATTTATAGTGGCTTGAAGAGCTGTTTGAGTCTGATGGATGATGTAAAATAGAGTAGATTTGAAGTAATGTTCACTGCAGTTTTTGCTAAACATCCATGTTGGAGTCCTTGTGCTTGATCTAGTACCTGCATCTTCCCCTATATCCATGAAATTCTCTCCATCATTGGAAGAATCCTCAAATATGCCACTAGAATCAAACTCAAAATCATCACCAGCTACAGGTAGAAGTGAGTTGACTACATCCTTAGCCCTTAGCATTGAAGCTGTTGTGTGCACCAAGTTTAGTATTCCCTCAGCAGCTTTATTGTCCTATTCAGCCAAAGTTTGATAAGCCGGAATAGGGTGAGTAAATATCTCAGCTTTATAAGAAATAGAGTCTAAGAAAACTTGATATTCTTGCTGAAATAGCTGCTTCTTTTCAGCCTCATTAACATCCCTTAACCCACTAATAATGGGCTCTTCCCACTCTTCATCTACACATGCATTTCTCTCAATTTTTCTCTTTTGTTGCATCAAGGGCTCCCCTTGCATTCCCACCCTCACCTTCACCATCTAAGGTGGGACTGCTCTAACTCACTTTTGCCAAGCTGGAAGAAATAGCTTACATTTGTTCACTCTTTTTCTCTCCTTTTTCCTACGAGCAACTCAGCCTCTCACTCTGTTCACTCCCTTCCCTAAATCCGAATAATGCATGGACAATTACTAGATCATCTGCACTTGTAACAATTGTTGAAATTTGAAGTATTGTAGTGATATTCAATGGATGAGAGACATTCGTCGACATAGTAGTTGGGAGTTTCAACGGATGATTGCTTTTAAGCACATCCGTCGAGATACAATCACTAGTCGGCGGATGAAAAATATCCGTCGAGAGGGTAGAAATGATAGAGTTTGGAGTTGAAACTAATATAGAATCTGTGGTGATTGATTTGAGATTTTGCACAGATTTTTCAGTAGTATCAGAAAGAAATAGCAAGTGAGCCAACAAATCATCCAAAAGATGATGCTCACTTGCTTGAGATTTTGGCTTCTCCATAAGAGTTAAAGATGGAGAATCAGGAATTGATGTGTGAATCATGTCCATATCCAGTGAGTTTTTGGGTGAGTTTTGTGTGTGAGGTGCTTCTATTATAAGAGATTTTGGCTATGACTCCATATTTATTGGAGCCATATCAATCTGACTATGAGAAGGTTCTATAACTGAGTCTATGACTGCAGTTTGCACAGTGTGTGCACCCTGTACATCCCCAGTATGTTTGGATTTCTTCTTTCTGATGTAAGTTTGAGGTTGGTCTGTGTCCCTAACCCTTTTGACATGTGCTCTTGGTTGAGGCTTTGTTTAATAGTTACATCCTTTTGGGAGGATGCAACTAGTAATGAGCTAGATTCCTTATTAATCACTACAGTTTTTTGGGAAAATGTAGTGTGGCTAGGCTGGGTTACACACACCTCACTCTCCTTATTCTTAGGGCTTCTTTGATGTTCACCCTGTCTCTCACCTGCAATACTTCCCTTCATACTCCTCTATGAAATTTTGGTAGTTTTTGAAACTAGTCCCTTTTGAGAGGAACTAGAGTGGGGTCTTTGAGACTTGGATTTAGACTTTTTGTTTTATTGGCTTGGGTATGCATCTGTTGGGGCAAACTCACAGATGCCATAGCCACAGTTGTCTTCAAATATACTTGTGGTAGAGAAGTAGCAGAGATAGAAGTGTTTACCTCACTTACCTAAGGCCCCTCCATGATTGGCAAGTAGATTAGGGGAACTTCACTCAGATTATTTTCCCTGTTTAGGTCAGCAATAACGCTTCTCTCTTGAACCCAACAATCTAACTTGTTTGTTGGGTTCTCAATTAAGAGATCCTAAGAAACATGGTTAGCTATCATCATAAAGAATCTAGCATAATAGATGTTCTTATTCCTCTTCTTAGTATCTCCTAATTTGTACCCCAACTCATACATAACAAACTCGCTAAAATTATAATAATTATCACTAAGTAGCATGTATAGCATGTTAACAAGTGAGTAACTTACAACATCGAAATTGCTTATTTTTCAAGAAAATACCTTAATGAAATAATCACAGAGAAAGCTCCACTCCTTTCTAAGGCCTTTCCTCCTAACCTCACCTAGCTTGGCAGGGTCAAGAGAATAACCCATAAAAATAAGCATAGAACTTACATCTATGTCTGTGTGTGGAACTAGTGTATTATTCTCAAGCAATTGGAAACATGCTTGAATCTGATCACAATTTATGCAGCAATTATTACCTTTGAAAGTGAAGGCAATAGTTTTGTCCTTTGAGTTGTACTCTACAATGGTCCATATCTCTTCCACCACTTCATAGTAGATTACTGGTGATGCCAACGTAGCATAGCTCAATTTGCAGCCTTGAATAAAGTCTGTTATCTTGTGATAGGCTTCAGAAGCAGTTATGATTTTGTTGACAAGAGCCACAAAATTGTTCTTTTCATAAACGAAACCAGTTTGAGACATGATCTTTACAACAGGTGCCATTGAAATGATAATAGTAGTTGCAGAGAAAGGTTTTTTTGCTTTAGAGATGAAGAGAGTTAAAGAAATTGCTTGAGAAAGAAAAAAGCAAAAAATAAAAATGAAATAGTCTTTAATACTTACTCAGAAATAAATGGTTAAAAGTAGAAAGTAAAAAATAAAGTAACCAATGAAATTTCCTAAAAATAGCCGTTTAAAAATAAAATAAAATGTCAAAATTCTAATGATTATCCATCGAAATATACTTACATGCTATAAGTAAATTCGAAGGATAATGCATAGAATTAAAGGCTAAGATTGAAAGCAATTCGACGGATAAGGATAAAATAAATATCCATCAAGATAAAAGTAACCAGAATAATATTTGATATTTCAACAGATGATAAAATTTAACAGATATTCATTTTTAATGGATAATGAACATCCGTCGAGATGTAATTTCTGACTTAGCCAAAATTTTATCATTGACAAGAAACATCAAATTTTATTCTGGCTGCATTTCATTATGATTAGACATAAAAAAATTAGGATTAATTAAGCATACCTCACTCACTTACCAACCTAGTAAAGGTGGATTCATCAAGTGGCTTCGTAAAGATGTCTGCAAGTTGCTTCTCACTTGGAACAAAATGTAGTTCCAAAGTACCATTCATAACATGTTCTCTAATGAAGTGGTACTTGATATTAATATCTTTTGTCCTTGAATGTTGTATTGGATTTTCAGTAATAGCAATGGCATTTATGTTATCATAGAAAATAGGACTTTAATCCACCTGTAGACCATATTCCAACAGTTGGTTTTTCATCCATAAGATATGTGCACAACAACTGCCAGCAGCACTATATTTGGCCTCAGCTGTAAAAGTGAAGACTTAATTTTGCTTTTTACTGAACCAGGATACTAGCTTATTTCCTAGAAATTGACAGGTTCCAGTAGTACTTTTTCTATTAATTTTACAACCTGCATAATCTGCATCTGAAGAATGAGTTAGATCAAATCCAGAATATCTAGGATACCAAATGCCAAGTTTTGTGTTCCTTTAAGATATCTGAAAATTCTCTTAATAGCTGCTAAGTGAGATTCTCTAGGATCAGCCTGAAATCTAGCACAAAGACAAGTATTAAACATTATATATGGCATATTGGCTGTTAAATATAAAAGTGAGCCAACCATGCCTCTATAGCTTGAAATATCCACAAACTTTTCAGTAGTGTTTAATTCAAGTTTAGTAGTTGTGGCCATGGGAATTTTTACAGATGTGCAATCCATTAAGCCAAACTTCTTTAAAATATCATAAATGTATTTGGTTTAACTAATGAATATTCCATCACTAACTTGCTTAACTTGTAAACTAAGAAAGTAAGTTATTTCTCCCATCATGCTCATTTCCTAAGTACTTTCAATCAATTTGGAAAACTTTTTGCAAAGTTTCTCATATGTAGAGCCAAATATAATATCATCAACATAAATCTGAACAAGTATACTAGAGTCGTTAACATTTCTAAAGAATAAAGTGTTATCAACAGTACCTCTTGTGAAGTGATTTTCTAAGAGAAACTTTGACAAAGTATCATACCAGGCTCTAGGTGCTTGCTTCAATCTATAAAGAGTTTTCAAAAGATAGTAGACATATTCTGGAAAGTTTGGGCTTCAAAACCAGGAGGCTGATTGACATAGACCTCCTCCTCTAAATCTCCATTCAGAAATGCACTTTTAACATCCATTTGATAGACCTTGAAATTGGCATTGACTGCATAGGCTAGAAAAATTCTGATGGCTTCTAGTCTTGCAACAGGTACAAATGTCGCATCATAATCTGTTTCTTCTTGTTGACAATAGCCCTTAGCAACCAATCTAGCTTTGTTCTTAACTACTATACCATTTTCAACCATCTTGTTTCTGAATACCCACTTGGTGTCAATAAGATTCTTTTTTTAGGCTTGGGTACCATCTTCTAAACTTTATTCCTATCAAATTGGTTTAGCGAAACCCAAGTGCCTTCCTATGGGAGAACATCCTGCATAGCTAAAACCCAATTAGGATCCAACAGAGCTTCTTCTACCATTTTAGACTCTTTCTGATACAAAAAGTTGTTGTATAGACATTCTTCTTGAGTTACTTTCCTTGTTTGCACTCTTGAAGATGCATCACCAATAATTAATTCAAAAGGGTGATCTCTAGTCCATTTTCTCTATTACGGTAGATTAGCTCTAGATGAAGAGGCCTCATGATTTTCTTGATGTGTGACTGAGTTTTGATTAGAAGAAACTCCCCCTGAGTTTGTGGATCTTTTACTTAAAATTAGGGTTGTTTCTGATAGTGATCTGTATTGATTATCAACTTATAATCATGGCTTAACGAATGTTGATATTTGCCTCTCGATGGATGATGCATATTGTCTCTCGACGGATGATGCACTTGGTCTCTCGACGGATGTTGAATTGTGTGCTTCATTTGTTGTAGATTATTCTGTATTATCATTAGATATTATTTCTTGTTCACTTTCATCATCACTGTCATCACAAATTATCTCAATATTGTCAAATTTGAGGTTTTCATGGAAACCTCCATCTTCTAGTCCTTCAATCTTCTTATCATCAATCATAACATGTACAGATTCCATAACAATGTTGGTTCTAAGAATGTAGACTATGTATGCTTTTCCAACTGCATACCCAACCAAAATACCTTCATCTGCTTTAGCATTAAACTTTCCATGTTACTCAATTTGATTACTTAGGATATAGCATTTGCAGCCAAGACTTGAAGAAAGTTTAATGTTGGCTTCATGTTCTTGAACAATTGGTAAGGAGTCATGCATTTTTCTTGATTGACCAAAGAAATATTCTGAGTGTAGCATGCAGTATTTACAGCTTCTTTTTCTCAGAATTGGCTTTATGCATTCATTTGCAAAATGGCAACTCAAGCCACATTTGAAACACTTGAATTTGGATTTATCCACCATAATTCTATTTTTCTTGGCTGCTCCAAAATTATTTTTGAATTTGAGCTTGGAAAATCTTCTTGACCTAGATGTTTATCTATGTCTTCCATTTCATCTTGACTAAGATGATCTTCAAGTTCAGCTACTAGTCCTTTTCCTTTGCATTCACAAACTCTGGAGTTTGGTGCAGATTCCACAACTTCAACCTTCATCTTTTTTCCTCTCTTATGTTCAGCTACCGGTGCTTTAGATCCTCCTTTCGTCCTTTCTTTCTCCATTTGTTCATCTTGTTCTAGCTTAAGTTCATAAGTCTTTAGAATCTGATACAGTCTCTCCAAGGTAAACTCCTTGTAATCTTGTGAGTTTCTGAGCGAGACAGTCATAGGCTTTCATTCCTTTGGTAGAGATCTAAGGAACTTCAGGTTCAAATATTTTGTTTGATAGACCATTCCATGCAGTTTTAGTGCATTTAGTAGTTTTTGAAATCTACTAAATATGTCACTTAAAGATTCACTGTCTTCACAATGAAAGTGTTCATATTGCTGGATTAAGAGTTGCATTTTCTTTCCCTCACTTGTTCAGTTCCATCACATATGATCTGAATTATATCCCATATATCTTTAACAGTCTTCTAGTTAATGATATTGTCAAACATATCTCCATCAAGACCATTGGAAAAAATGTTCTAAGCCTTCTTGTCTTTGTGTACTTGCTCAATATCTTCATCTTTCCATTCTTCTTGTGGCTTTGGAACAGTTTGCTTATCACCTACAGCTCTTTCATTTCCTATAGCAGCTTTTCTAGGGACGTGAGGGCCTTTCTCAATGCAATCCATATAACTTTCATCTTGAGAGAGAAGATGCAGGTGCATTTTCACCTTCCAGTGGTGATAGTTGTCTTTGTTCAGAAATGGAATCTTTACCCCAACATCTTTTCTGCTCATCTTGTTAGTTGTTGTGATCTTTAAACTCTTTGTACTTCAAGAGCTTGCTCTGATACCAATTGTTATTCCCAAACAATCTAACAAGGAATTACAGAAGGGGGTTGAATATAATTCTGGTTTCTTCTTGATTTCAAGATTGACTCTATCTCCAATGTATATATGGCAGTGTTTGATCAAGCAAAATGTGGAATGAAAAGTATTAATGTAATGAAACATAAAGTAATTAAATACAAATATTTAAAAAACTTTCCGGTAGATTGAACTTTTCCATCAGAGATATATATAAATTTGAGAACTCTGTGATGCAAAGTTTGCACACAGCTGCTTACAAGTAGAATTACAAGAACAAATAAATTCTTCATAGATACAGCTTTTTCTATTTCTCTAGCTGATTGCTTACTTACCTAATTATTTTCTACTTGCTGCTCTTGGTTTATATATCACCTAGTTACATTATAAAAAGACAAATTAATAAGACAAAAATGTCTTGGTATAATTACATGCTTCTTCATTTCTCCATCCAGCATCTTTGAATATCTTCAAGTTAGCATGGAAATGGAAATGGTTCTTTGTTCTATATAACCTGTAAATAGGCTGCCACATTCCATTTGCATCTAATCAACCCATGTGACTGTCAAGTCACTATCAACTCTAATTTGAATTAGAACATCCGTTGAAACTTTATTGGATCATCCGTTAAAATTGTGTTGAATCATTTGTCGAAGATTCATTAGATCATCCGTTGAATGGGACTTGGGTCATCCGTTGAAACCTTGTAGAATCATCCGTTGAAAGTCTTCCATAACAGTTAACTCCATTTCATTTATGCAAAATTACAAGGCATCTAATATATACAATTAGCCAACCTATTTTGCATATCAAACTAGTAGTCAACATGACTTTGAATATCCTAAAACTTCCAGATATCTAAGGTATTGTAGTATGCAGGAATATGTTACAAAACTTATTAATATATAAGCTACACTCTCAACGGATATTAAAGTGATCATCCGTTGAAAGCTACAAAAACACTAAATTAAATCTACCAAGGTGTTTTGGTGAACTTATCATCAAGCATATGACATATTTCTAACAATTCTAAGTCATTTCAGTTCTCAAAACATTTATAGATGAGAGAGGTTAAGTCCAATTAGGATTTCTGTCAGTCTAACAAAATACCATAGAGGGAGAGAATGTTAATGTAAATACTAGATGGTTGATGCCTAGAAAATGTGTAATAAAGTGTAATGTGCATAGCTTCTTCTCATAAGAAGCTCTGCCAAATGATAACCATTATGGTATTGGTACTGTGTTCAGGGATGATGTAGGTGTTATTCTTCACATAATTATGGGCTCTCTGGGATTTGAGGATCAGAGAGAAAATGAGTTTAATGCTTTGTTAGAGGGTTTAAAGGAGACATACCATAAGAGTTACAAGAATATTATTCTGGAGACTGACCATATAGATGCCTATTGGGAGCTGTTTAACTCTACAGTGGTGGGGGTGTCCTCAGTAGGCACATGTTATGTAGAAACTTAATCAGCGCAAGGCTGATAAGAACTATTTATGTGAATTAAGGCTTGTTGACAGGGAAGCTAATGAATTGGAAGCTTACTTAGCTGAGTATGATGCAAATCATTGGGAGCAAATGGTGATCATTGAGGAGGATTTTGGTAGAATAGAATAGTTATAGTACTTGGATATGGGATTAGGAAGTGTTAAGTAGAGGTTTAGAGCCGTAAGGCAAGGAGAGATTGAGCCGGCTTTACTTGAAGATGAAATTTTTGATCCTCAGGAGGAGGACTCGCCTCAGGAAGCAGAAGACAATGATGTTTAGGGTTTAGGTTTGCAGGAAAATGTCGCTGTGGATGAAGTTGTTGTGGATGATAACGAAGATGTTGAAGAGTTTGCTGAGCTCAAGGTTGTGGTTGGTCTCCCAGCTGCTATGGCTGTGGAAGGGAATGGTGCACTGCAAGGGGTTGAAAAGGTTATGGAGCTCCGATTTAAGCTGGCAGCAATGAGAAGAAGTAGTGCAGTAAAGCTGGGTTGGGGAATCCCAATAGACTTTTAGTTTAATTAATTAAGTTTTTGTTTTAGAAAATGAAGTTTTAGTTGGCCCATTTGATGGTTATTTGTCGTTGAGTTTCGTATGATAAGTTTGGATTCTCTCTAGCCCATTTTCTAATTGGGCTAGTATAATGTAATGGTGGCTGGGTTGGGTTTAGTGTGTATGATAATTTGTTGAACCAATTTCGAGGCACTTGTCGAAGTCCGTAAAGAGATTTTAACTTACACACTATGGTAGGCTTAGAAGAAGAGAATTCCCCTTGATTTAAAGTCACTCTGAAAATGGTAGGGTCTCATTTAGAGGTTGAGGATGACAGAAGACATGTAAACTTTGGTGTGATAGACTGAGATGGTATTGAAAGATTAATAGAGGGGTTGGGAAAAGATTTGGTGATATAAGACTCCTTAAAAACTGGTGGCTTATAAGGTCTAGTTGTTCTTCTAGGAGGTGTGGGTTCATTATCTTGGTTATAATCAGACGCAGGTGTGTTGGTGACTGGAGAATCTGAGGTATCAAGCTTAGTTGTGTTTTTAGAATGCGTATTAGTATTTTGAGAGTCCACACCAGAAGCAACAACGATAGGAGGTTGTGTGACTTGAAAAATATCATCATCATAATAAGATCTGGGTTGTGTACTAGGAATAACAATTGATAAGGGATGCATATATGGGTTTGATGTGGTTGAAATTTTAGGAAATATAAGCTTACTGAAAGTTATATCTCAAGACACAGAAGGTTTCATAGTTCTGAGATCAAGCAATCTATATGCCTTTTGAGTAGGGGGTATCCTATAAAAACGCAGGGCACACCTCGAGATGCCAATTTATCAGACGTGTGATCAAGATTGAAAGAAAAGGCTAAATTACCAAAAGACCTAAACTTATTATAATCAATAGGCTTATCATATAAGAGCTCATAAGGAAGTTTCTTGTCAAGAACATAGGGCATTTTTAGACCGAACAACGGCAATGAAGGCATTAAATTATCTTTGAGAACAATTAAAGGACAGTTTCAGTGAATGCAAACACTCTGACTTGTGTTGAAAGCATAAATTGTCCATTATTGTAAGAAAGTATTTGATCTTTTGTCTTGTAACCACCTTGTAGGGGCCCTAGATATCCGTATGAATAACCAAAAAGGCCTGTAATGCACATGATTCACTTAACTAACATGGAAGTTTTGTAAAATTTGGCATGTGACATGTTAGACAAACTGTTCCAGAGGCATGAACACAATGTTTGACACAATCAATGAATTTCAATTTCGACACTGTGGCATGTCCAAATCGATTGTGCCATATAGTGTACTAATCAGACAAAGTTGGAGTGGTGACATTCAAACATTCCATATTAGAAGTAGCAGAATGAGCAGTATTAGACATGTTGTGTAATCCATTTTCAACAATTTTACTCTTATTGTGTGTGTCTCAGTATCAATAATATTGCAGAATTTAGGACTAAAAACAACATAACAAGCATTATCCTCAAACAATTTTTGAATAGATGGTAAATTATGAGTGAAGTAGCGAACACACAACACCTTTAGTAGTCTCAGTCCATTCTTCAATTGCAAATCACTATTATGAATGACTGCAGCTTTAGAGCCAGTGCACAAATTGACTATCAAGTTGGGTAGTGCAACTTTAATGTTCCTAAGAAGACTCAAATTCGAGGTCAGATGATTGCTGAAAC
This sequence comes from Apium graveolens, assembly GCF_009905375.1. NCBI lineage: Eukaryota > Viridiplantae > Streptophyta > Magnoliopsida > Apiales > Apiaceae > Apium > Apium graveolens. The sequence continues at coordinate 69,852,139 of NC_133656.1, read as the reverse complement.
CTTTGTCCACAATCCTATCTTTATAGACAGTTTGAACAATCTGCACATTATCACACATAATCATGCCAGAAAATGGTGAGTCCAACACATCATCTGCAGCTTCATAGCTCACAGATCGAGTATGTGTTGGCATGAGTTGCAGCAATTATTGAAGTTGCTGAGGATTGAAGGATATATGTTGAGCTGATGTAGTAGTATCGATAGTCACATTGGATGTCACAGGACCTTTTGAAGTATTTCTAGGATTACGCCATTTTCCAGCAGGAGAGTTGCCTTCATGATTGACATTAGCCGGTCCTCTTGGTGGTTTAATACTTATAGTGCCATATGGGATAGCCAATGATATTCCAACAGTTGTTATTAGTATGACATTTTCCACCACACACCTCCACATGTAACATATTTGTCAGAATTCACAGCCATTTTAGTAAACATAGCAGACATTTTATTTTCATTAGAATAAGAGTTATAAAGAATCTCTTTTTGTGATTCCTCCTACTGAATAGCAGAACAAGCAGCTTCAACACTGGGCAGAAGAATCAGCATAATCAACTGACTACGTTGAGGATAGTACATATCATAAGACCGTTGAGAAATTAAAATAACTTAGCCTCATCTTGATGGGCATTAATGGCTCTGAACAGAGCAGTAACATCGTCAATTACAGTTTTAACAGATGGCAAGAGATTCATGGACTCGAGTTACTCCCATATGCTACTAAAAGATGTAAAGTAATCAACCATAGTGCTACTATTTTGCTTAAGACCAAACAACTCTTTGCTTAGTTTATACTTACGAGACCCATTAGCAGATGTAATATACAAGACAAATTTTTAAATTGACTCAGAAATATTATTGTGTATCCAAGAGATTACCATACTATCGTAAGTCTCCCATTGAACTGCTTATGTCGCATCAGATGTGTTTTTGACCTCCGTACCATCTACAAATCCAAGCTTCCGCTTCAAGGAAAGCTAAATTTCCATGGATCGTTTCTAAAAGCGATAATCACCCGCTGCTTCGAGGTTCGTAACACTGATGGAAAGAAAGTTGTCTGATGGATGAAGAAACAGTGGGTTTTGCATATCAGAGAAAGAAAATTTACTTCCTGATGTCATGATTAAAGTATAAAGACGAGCATAACTCATTCTTTAATCACAATACTTTTGGATTACAGAGGGAGCTTTAGATCTTAGCAAATAACTACAATATGAATCAAAGAAGATTACAATGACTACAATAATTCACTCAAGTTTCATTTGCGGTTCTGATACCATGATAGTTTTATAAAGATAGTAGCAAAATATAAGATATGAGCAAGAAAATTGTAGAGCTAAACTTCATTCATATATTGCTCAAAAGTAGATCTAGAAAAGCTGACCAACACAACACCTACATCATCATGGGAATGACACCGGGACTAACATAAAAATTCTTTTTGGAATAAAAACGTCTAAGATACCCTCCTGATTATTATTACATTACAGACAAATGTGCTATCACACATGAAAAAATGTAGTGAAAAAATAGGCAAATAGTAAATGGGTGACCGGTTCCATTAATATATACAGGGGATTCCCAATCAGAATTTAGTTTTAGAATACGGAAGGTAACACAAAGAATATAAATTTTAAGACTACCGGGAATGTTAAACTATCAGCTGGGATAAAAATAATGCACGGGACTGACCGGAAGCTGCTATGCACTATTATAAATGACAAAATGCAAAAAAGGATTTAAAGGATGTGTTGTTGCTGGAAGTTACCATATTATATAACCTCAACAAACAAACTTTAGGAATAATAAAACTTGCAATACCATAGCTAGCAAATAATTAGAATAATTAGATATATCCAAGACAAAACAATTAAAAGCAAAAGTAAGATTAGCACGTTCAGCAATACAATGTCTATGCATCACTTAATCTCTAGGAACTTTAATGCTATCGAATACAACCCTTCCACATACGAGGCACTTCATACGACCAGCTTTTCCTTGCTTGGAGACTATTCTTTTTTGGGAAGAGTTCTCATTCAACTGCTTGACGAACCTGGAATATGCACAATGCACCCGCTCCTTGAATTCCTCAGAATTTTCACGCGGCTCAACATTGGCAAAAATCAGATCAACAAGTACGCATCTTTTGGAAGAACATGAAGTTGATTGGCCTACTAAACTTCTACATCGTAGTACTTGTTATATCTCCATATATTCTTTGTATCTGTGTGTGACTTATTTATTAATATTTTTAATTTCTTTTTCGGGTAAGTTCAGTAAATATATGATAATAACAAATCTAAAACATTAGACACCCCTGTCCATTTCTCAATTAAGAATTTGTTCAAGTTGATTAGCCTACTAAACTTCTAAATCGTAGTACTTAATACATGGTTGATGAACGTGCTCTTCAAATTTATTTTTACAACCTGATAGACTTGTGGATGCATCTAAAATATAATAAGTTTAAGAAAAACAAGTGCTACTATGTACTAAGTAAATATCGTTTTAGTTATGCAACGGAATCATATTAATGTATTTGCAAATTTGTGTATATAAGTGTTTTGCCAAGAATTTCTGCCTCCACCAATACCTCAAAAATACTTCCCAGATTTATGAGGCCGGTGGATGATGATATAGTTTGCCAAAGTGTTCTGTTGCATGGAATGTATAACAATTTTATTATTATTATTATTTGTTGACAGGTATTATCTCTTCGAATTTTCTTCATCTCTTCGTCTAATAAGTATTTTAGAAGAAAATATGGGTATTTGTTAAAGTATATTGTTTGTGTTTGCACTATAAGAAAAACGGTCATTTTCTATCAGCGTTTTGGTAGGAAATTGCACAAATCTGGTAGGAAAAGGGGTCAATTCCTACCAACGACTTTGGTGGGAATTGCTCCTTGGTAAGAATTGGTGCTTATATCTCAAATGGCCCCTACCACGCCACACAAATGGGGACATGGTTGATGAGTTGGCTTGTCGACCCAGCCACCTGTCCTGCCATGTCATGTCATGCCACGTGGCAATTTACACATTCAAGTCTTTTTTCCTACCAGAATTGGTAGGTTTTGATTGAGTATTTTCTATCGGAATCGGTAGGTTTTGATTGAGTATTTCTTACCAATCATTTCCTATCACCGTAGGTTGAATGCGGGTGAAAATGTTGGACTGTTTTTAAAAAAAAAATGTTTTGTTGCTATAAATATAAAATAAATTATACATAATTAACATCACCAAATGTTTTGTCGGTGCAAAAAAACTTTTTATTCTTCTTATCTATTGAAAATGGCGTAACTAAATTGACCAGGTTCTGAACAAACTTGCGGTAATATTCCAATAATTTTATTAAACTTCTGAATCCTACCAGTGTCCTTACTCTCTCCAAATCCATAATAACTTTGATTTCAAATCTGAAAGTCGCATTGAAAAATAACTTAATCTAATTGGAATCGATTACCATATAACTGACCATCAGTTGATAAAATTAATCAACTAACTCCCTTTAGTTGATCAATTGAACCAAGTAATGACTAGCTAGATGAAATTAAATGCCAATTATATGAAGTCAGTTTAGTTATAGAAACCTTTTTGACAAACCAAATCGCAATCATTAGGAGTATCAAACAGGAATGTTAATAACACATAGAAATGCACTTCTTGTTTTAAAAGTATAAGTGATAGGGCGTAAAATAAACCCTGATTGCGTAACTAATATCGCATTGATTATACCCGGATTGAGCTGACCCATTTTAAAGGGGCCCAAAATCCTGAATATTAATTAATTTCATAATTAATTAATATGGGTAAAACACAGTTGATAAATAAAGCCCAAATAAGGATACAACTCATGAAGATTGGTCTCCCAGAAATCTCATATGATAAGGAATTAATTTCCTGCGTTATAGGACTCCAAAGTCCACTCTAAATCTGAGACTTGCCCACCAAGTCTCCTAACCCTAACCAAATTCAAAGGCATCCCATGCCTATATAAGGGGTCTCACCCCACAAATCAGAACTACGTTTTTTGACTTGATCCTCTGCAAACAGCAAGGTATGTAGGAATCTTATGAAAGGCAGATTGAGTCACGAGACACAAGAGCAGTCAAATCGATCCTCAAAGCTCACGAACCCTATCAATAAATACACCCTAAGTTTTTACCCATGACATTTGACGCCGTCTGTGGGAAAGCATAACAACAACCACGGTGAACACATGGAGCAGAAACAATGCCCCTGAAGGTACACCAGCGGGGACAACCCAACCAATTTCGTTAGTGCTAGAGATACCCCCGCATTCAACCTACGCCTCCACCTAAGGAGGAACCCTGCTGGGAGCAACTGAGCCTCGGCCACAAGAGATGAATCCCCCAGCTCCTCAAGGGAGGAATTCTCTATTTCAGCAGCTACATGCACCTGTGAACCCTCAACCTGTTGGGTATGAATATATTCAACTATTGTGACTACTAACCCCTTTACGGGATGCCCCTATACCCCAAGGTTGGAAGAAGTGGACACTCCAATCGGAGTGAAGCATAAGGGCAGACACCCCACTACATACGCGGTTTGGCTCCTATTTCGGAAGACCAAGAATTCTCCGGACCTTATACTGAAAGAGACTCCGAATCTTTGGATGATGATGTGGCTCCGAGAAGGAGGCGTTCTGGTAAAGAACCAATGCCTGATGTTAACCAGCGCCTAGAAGCACCCGAAGGATGAATCCTCAAGAAGTAGAGGAGAGGATCAGGGCTCAAGAAGCTGAGATCCAAAGGGTGAAGCGTGACCTGGAGGCACACCTGACCCCAAGATCCCCACTTCCTCCAAGGCGGAGAGATCCTCCTCCAATCATACACCTGGATGGTCCAATACCAAGAAGGGCTGTTGTCCCAAGGGCTGACCCAAGTGATCTTATGCCCCTAGGAGATCCTGATGATCCAACTCCACCATTCACTAAAGAAATAATGAATGCCCCACATCTCAAGGAAGTTTAAGATGCCCACTATCAAAGCATATGGTGGTACTGTAGATCCCGCTAATCATGTCATAACATTCTCTAATGCATTTTTATTGCATCCCATGAATGATGTTATTAAGTTTCAGGCCTTTCCTCAAACCTTATCAGGAATGGCTCAAAGGTGGTACAGTCGCTTGCCTCCGAATTTAATTGGATCATTTGAAGACTTAAGTCAAGCTTTCATTAAGCAATTCATCAGTGGAAGAGTGCATTAGAAGAGTTCAACATCTCTCATGAGCATTGTACAAGGAGCAAAGGAGTATTTGAGGGATTATTTGAATCATTTCACGAAGGAAGCCTTGAAGGTCCCAAATCTTGACGACAAGGTGGCTATAATAACACTACAGCAAGGAATTAAGAATGAGTTCTCTAAGATGTCATTAGTTAAGCGTCCCCCTGAAAGTATGCTACAGCTCCAAGATAGGGTAGGGAAGTATATCAAGGTGGAGGAAAGCATGAGGAAGACAATAATGAACCACGAGCCTGCTGGTGGCAAGAAGCGAAAGACTGATTTGGAATATAATGCTAAGGAAAAGTATCCTAGAACCGAGAAAGACGTTGATCCAACCCCAAATAAGGGAGGAACTGGACAAAAGTTCACCTAATATGCTAAGTTGAATGCCCCTAGAAGCCAGATCTTAATGGAAATCGAGAGAGATATGGATGTTCGTTAGCCCAAGCCCTTGAAGGTTGATCCTTAGGGGTGAACGCGGGTCGAGTTGGGCGGGTTGGACCCCTAAAAATGACCCAACCCAATAGGTTTGGTTTGTAAAATTTTAACCCATTAAGTTAAAAATATTTTTTTAACCCAACCCTATTATCGATACATTGGGTTGGGTCGGGTCGGTTTGGGTTGGGTTTCAAACATGCAAATACAATAATATCAAATTATGCGAAGTTGCTAACTGCCTAACACAGTAAGTTGGTAACAAGTTGTCAACTAACAATAACCTGATAGTCTAACACAATAATACTTAAAATAGATATTAAGTTCAAATAGAAATATTACATCAGTCCACAAATCATTCCACAAATATATAGCAGCAGTTTAGTTTCAAAGTTCAAACTTCAAATAACATCAAAAATCTTAATAGAATTATCCGTAAATAACATCAAACGTCATCTTGAATCTTGACTGTGTCTTGCGCTGCCTTGTCCATGTTACCTACAGGTTCAAAGAATATAATATGAATGTAGATAACATTGTTAAACAAGACTATACTGGAAAAGTAAACAGGGTTAAACTAATTGATCAGATTTGTTTTACCTGCTTCTAGAAAGGAATATGACTGATTGTCATCCAAAAAATCCTTGGTTTTTATCCCACCACGCCCTTCCTTCAACCAACTTTGAGTGCACACTAGCATTTCCAACATACTAGGGCTTAAAGAACTACGGAACGGGTCTAGTATGCGCCCGCTAGTACTAAACGCAGATTCTGAAGCAACCGTAGACACCGGAACAACTAACACATCTCTAGCAACCAACGATAAAGTCTTGTACCTGCTTGAGTTATCCTTCCACCATAGTAGTATATCGAATGAAGATGTCATAGGACTGATAGGTTCTTCACTCAAGTACTTGTCAATATCATTTTTGTTCTCAAGTAATCTCATGTAAGCTACCAATTATGTAAGGTAACAATTCACTAACATATTATTCAACACTACGCCTGCTATTGAAGCTAATTATACACAATTATACAGCTGAAATCAATAAACACACAAAGAATCATACATAAAAATAAGAGAAAACAAATAGAAACAAGAAAAAAAACAAGTTAAATGGCTGGAAATTATCAAAACAATTATAATCTCAATTATACTCGAAGAGTGAGGTTAAGCATCTCGTAACATCCTAAATTAACAAACACAAACATATATGACATATATAAACATTAACAAACACAAACATATATGACATATATAAAAACTATCAGTGAAGCTAAGCATGAATAAACAATTAAAAGAGTTAAATTGGATTGGGGAAATTATGTACCCGAATAATTTGAAGGTATGAAGGTGAAGACGGAACTCGGAAGAGTGAGCGAGAGAGAGAGGCGGAACTGAAATTGGAATATAAGTTATAACCCTGACCTAGGTTAAATGACTGTAAATCTGGAATTAGACCGGGCTGAAATGAATAATATGTAATGGGCTAAAACTAATATATATTGGGCCTGTAGTTTAATTGTATGCGGGTTGGGTTGGGTTAGAGTTAAAATTGGTTAAACCCTGACCCAACCCAATATATTCGGGTTGTAAAAAATTTAAACCATTTAAACCTCGGTTTTTGGCGGGTCGGCTCGTGCGGCCGAAATAAGGGGCGGGTTGGGTCGGTTTATTCGGTTTGGTCAGTTTTTGTTCACCCCTATTGATCCTGCTAAGCTAGATAAGAGCACATATTGTAGATTTCAAAAGGATGCTGGTCATGACACTTATAACACCCTCCAAATCTGGGGTATAGTTTTGGGGCATTATTAACACTAACTACTCACTAAACCTATACAAGCAAGATATAAATAAAATAATTACCCCGAACTACTACTACTCAGGATCTTTTCCAGGTTAAGGATTGAAAACAAGAACGACAAATTAACTTTATTACAAACCAGTTTAAACCATCTGTCTCAAGAACTCTCTTTATTACAAAACATTATTTTATTCACATTTTAAACTAAACATCTTTTATTCAAACTATAACTATTATTCTTCCTGCTACACCTAATTTGGTAACTCAAAGCTCTCTTCTGGGATAGGGACAAACACCCTTGGTATAAGAGGGTCTCGCTGCTTGACTCGCTTCTTGACTACTCGGGTTCTGATGGGTTTCATTCTCTACCTAAACTGAAAAACAAGGTGAACAACAATACAAGGGGGTGAGCCAAAATTGCTCAACAAGCCTGCAACAATATATATAGTGTAAAGAGAGAAGAATTAATGAAATGGTAATCCGTTGGTTTGAACAACCATTTGTTTCTGTAAAGAATAATAACTTGTCATTACTGGCGAGTGCCAAATGAACAAGACTGGAAACAAGAACCAACATATGCACTATAACCTGTTGATCAGTCAGGATACAGTACATATCTATACCCAACTACATAGACCCAACCAACATAAGGGGTACCCAGGCAACTATGGCCTAATAATCAAGGGTCCGGTTAATACCTGGTACATTTCGTAACCATCAAGTCCATAGCTTAGCATCCAGAATAATCGGTATGCTTTTGATGTATCCCAACATCAGGATATATCAGAATATATGTAATAAGGGTATCAATATTGGAATATGAATAGAGGATTCAATAAATTGGGAGAAATCAAGAATCGAAATGAAATAAAAACAATGATCAATAATTGTATATCAGTGCACATGAACAAGAATTATCAAGGTGTAATTGATATAGAAAGTGGGGTATATTTCACTATTTTGAACTTAGAATAGGGGAAAAACTTGCCTAGTATGCACTTCACCTCGTATGATTTACTGCCTTCTATATCCTGCTTAATTTTACTTGTTGGTACTGAATCTATCACGGAAAGAAATTCGTTTAGATAACTTACTCCATACGCGTATCTTGAATTTATACCACGTAGCCCTAATCGTCTACCCATACGATTCTATCAGACTCGCATATACAATATAACACATAAGGTTCACATAATCACGTAAAACACATAACACATAAGGCACATAATTGATTTTAGACTCATAATTATTTTTAGAATCGATACTAGTATTGAACTCGCATTAACAAACACTATATGGTTAGATTTATCATTTTCGGGATTTATTAGACTCGATTCTACCCTAATAGGGCCTACAAGCAATTAACTACCACAAGACGACTCGCTTCCGAAAGAAATTATGATTATAATTATTTTTAATGAAATCTGTTCATTTTTCTGAGTCTAAATGTTTTCGTTTCACTTAAATCGGACCAACGGTTTAATTACTATGCATTAAACTAGATTTAATTAATTATAAATCAATTATAATTAATTAAACCTTAATTATATTTTTAAATATTTATTTAAGAATTATTGTATTTTAAAATAATTAATCCCTAATTTTTAGAATTAATTACAAATTATTACCAATTATACGATTAAATCGACTATTTACGAATAATTGTTCGATACGAATAACTATTATAACTCTTTTCGAATAAATAAACGACACTTGAATAATAATTCCAACTTATCGAACTATTACTCGTATAAATACGAGTTACTCGCATTATTCGGTTAATTATCGAATTATTAATCATATTATTCGATATATTTAATCTTATTTATTAATTAATTACTTAATTATTAAATAATAGATATTTAAATAAATAATTAGATAAATAATTAAATAATTAAATAAATAATCAATTTTGAATTTCTAAATTAATAAAATAATTTAGAAATTAATTATAATATTTTTCAGAATTTAAAACTAATTTTTATTTAGGTTTTTGAATTATTAAAAACTGATTTAAGGAAGGCATGATGTTCGCACAGATAAAAGAGTTTCATGCACGAGCGAACCTGTTCATGCAAGAGGCAGGGAAAGTGGCACACTCGTTTTAGCCCTTCTTGAACTTCCAGTGAGTGTTTGGGACACACAGTGTAGCAACAATCATGTCCAAGTCAAAATCCTCCCCGGTCTTCGTCACCCAATCCTCCTGAGCCGACTGTCTCTCGGGCTGGTTAATCACCCGATGAATAGCCTCCACAGTATAGTACACTGTCAACCCTCATACAACTGAGTACCCGTTCTTATCCGCTTTCATATTCGCGTAAAATTCACGAACTACACTCATGGGCACAACAATGGGTGCCTCACAAAAAGAGACCCAACCAATCTCTAGAATCATCTCCAAAAGCTTATCATCCCTCCCCGATGGTAGAAAACCCCTCTCCTTTGCTATGGGCTTCGATAGCAACCTCATATACTCCGCTTCAGCCTCCGAAGTAGCAAGTGAAAGAGATATGTCCTAAGTCCAATCATGTATGAGGATTTAGGAATAACTTTTATGTAATCTGTTTTGATTTCATTGATATTAATAAAAGACTTGTTTTGTTTTTATTGCGGGCTCTATCTATTTAAATGTTTAAATAAGATATACCACAGTTTAGAGTAAAGCTTTTTATGGATTGTGATGAGATCATAATAATGAGACCTAAAAGATGATAACTCTAAACTTAAATAGTTCCTGGTCGTAGGATTACTAACTGGTAATTAATAATCCGCAAAGATCGGTACATACTATGCTTGCTTCATTATGAAGGATGTCTGTTCCCATAGACATTTGTGTGGTGACACTATATCTAGTATGTAGGTGCTTATTATAGAATAAGTTCACTGAACATGACTTACACAGCTGAACAACTGATGGAGTTCACTCACGTGTCAGCAGTTGTTCACATAGTGATAGTTGTACAAGTTTCCTTAGACTTGAGGTCATCATAGTCATCTTGTGTACACTGAACTATGCTTTGGTTTAGTTCTTAGTCTCAAGGGACAATTATAAGGGCTCTACTGGGTATAGAAATTTGTACACGAAGATAGTGTATGATCAATAAAGGATCTACCCCTTCCAGTGTAGGAAGAGAATGTTCAATGCTGATCCACTTATGTTAGTTCAGGAATCTCTGGCCAGAGTGAATGAAATTAGAAAGGAGTTTCTAATTTACATTAAATAGAACTAAGCATAGTGAATGGGAAAGTAAATGATTAAATAAGATAGGCTTGACACAAGTTCCATGCCTTGTATTTAATCGTGACATTGCAGGGTAGAAGGAATTAATTGTACGGTAACTACTCACTGAATAGGTTCTTGGTATTCTAAGCAGTGAATTCGTATTATCCGGATAGTCGCGATATGCTGAGAAGTATCCCTCACGATGTAGAATAAATATGATTAATTAATTAATCATATTTAATGAATTAGAGAATTTATATAAATAATGATAAAATAGTTTTATTATTATTTATTTCTACTACCGACTTAATATTGAACCTACAGGGTCACACCATAAAAGAGAATGATTTAATGGTGGAGAAATTAATTAATAATGGCTGATAATTATTTATTTATGAAATAAATAATTAATTGGCAAATTTAATAATTGATTAAATGAGATTTAATTGATTATAAATTAATTAAGAAAAAGTTCTTAATATTATTAATTAAGAATTTAATTTTTGGAAATTAAATCAAGTGAGAGAATTATTTCTAAAGTGTTTAGAAAAAGGATTAATAATTAAAAGGTGTTTTAATTATTAGTGAGAATAATAAAGGGTTAATAATAATAATTTTTTATGGGAAAATTTTCAGTTGAAAATTTTGCCTATAAATATACTATTATAGACCCTATTTTTGCCTCAACCAAAAAGATTTATAAAACCCTAATTCTCTCCATCTCCTCCTCCTTCATTACATCGTTTTCTTGGTGGATACCGGTGGAGTGCTTCACACTTGAGGAGCAGCTGCTAAGGATCTCCGTTCATCATTTTTGGATCGCCATTAAAGACCTCCATCTTTCCATTAACGTAAAGTTTCTTAAGGTAAACATACTGAACTACGAATTAAATATTATTTTTCGAATGGATCCTGCGGAGGATTTCATTTTTTTAAGATTTAAATTTATGTTTTCGTTGCGTTTATGTGCTAAAAACCCTTCAATGGCATCAGAGCTACTTGTGAAAAGTTTTTAATTCGTTTATGTGTTTAACTGTTTTCGATATATGAGCATGTACGTGAGTCGCCATGATTTGATGTTGATATAATATGCTTATATATGTATGGTTTTGAATATATGATATTCATGTGAGTTGTATAATCATAATATGATTATGTAATCTGTATATATACTGATATATACATGATTTATGTTTGTTCTAATTATGAGAATCATATTAGATACGGATTCTGAATTGGCTGCTGCAGATTTGCTGAAATCTGGGTCTGGTGTCCGATTTACACAAACGAATACCCTATTCCATAGGTAAACAAGCGTCTGAACAAAACTGATAGGTAAAGCTATCAACAACTCAGTTGTAAGCCGTTTGACGTCGTTTACTGCCCGTAAACAGTGATTCTTGTTTTTTTGATTTGATTCTGATTTTTTTGATTTTTGTCATATTTTCTTTTTATGATTAGATCATGGATAATATGATATGTTAAGATCAGATTATGTGTTTTAACATGCTTTTATGTGTTTTATGAGCATGGTGGATGGTTATGGCCTTTCGACCTTAGTGTAATGGTTTTGGTTTTGGTTTTAAATACGACTTGCATGTCATCAATCTTTGTAATCATAAATCTCAAATGTAACTCGAGCTATTCTTGTAAGTTCATTAGATTAGTTTTACTTTCAATCATGTAATGTAATTGAAGACTCAAGAAGGCTATCCAATGGAGGTGATACAAAGAAGAAGACGAGGCATACAAGAAGTCTAAACAAAGAAGAAGACTTATGTAATAAGTAGTTGTATTTATTTCCATCACCATATTAGATTGACCTTGATCTTTATCATGAGCTTAATAAAGATCACATAGGATGGGGCCATAACCAAACACATTTACTTTATTGCACTTTACATTTACTTGTTTATTTAATTTTATATATAAGATATATGCCTATGTTTACCATGCGATGATAGATTTAAGTGAACTTAAATCAATATAAGGCGTGCTCTAGCAAATCTAGAATAGAAATTGTTTATTTCCTTAACAATAAATATTATGAATACGATCATGACATTCTTGTGTTTATGAAACACGTAATTGAATATAAATTTTCAATATTGAGAGAAAGGATGATTCTATCAACAACAGATTTCTATCTGTAAGAAAGGGTTATTAAGTGACATCTCTTGACAATGCTCCACCCGATCTGGGAATAATCTGATTATCGATTATTGATTTGAAATATTTAATTTAAAAGGAAGAATCTTTTTATAATATGATTATGATTGTAACGTAATATAATCCCTCTAAAATTAAATAATATCAAGTAATAATTGGCCAATGACACAACGGGCTTGTGTCGGTCATAGCCTTCCAACATGGTAGAAAGTGGTTCTTATTTTTAAATCATTGCCATTTCGTGCTACAGCCGAGGGCTTTGATTTCAAAATAAGAAATACTTGTCTATTACATAGAGATGTGTACATTGAATTAGAATCTAAAGGTCGGTACGTGCTACAGCCGTGGGCCGTTAGAGACTGATTCAATTGTACGAAATGTTAGGTTAGACTTGACTTAGAATATTGAGTTTGTCGTGCCACAGCCGTGACTCAATTATTCAAGAGGCTAAACTTATATTATGGAATAACATAAGATGTAATTGACAAGAGTTGTCTGCCTATTGAACATCACATGACGTTTCGTGCCACAGCCGAGGTTGTGTGATGGAATGTAGGATCCCTATTCCCACTAGCATTATGAATGCTTAATTTTCACTTAGGGGGTTGAAAAAAATTAGATAAACTAGTGGGAGACACTTATGAATAAAGACCCGATTCATATAGTGTTTTGAAATGAAATTGAATATTTGCTAAGTGTTGTTATGTGTTTATCATTTACAGATTTACTATATTCGTCATGTCTTCTGCACTATCACTCCGGAGCATACTAGATGCTCACAAGTTGACTGGTCCTAATTTAGCTGTTTGTTTTCACTGTAATAAGTTGGGGCACTGGAAGAGGAACTGCAAGGTTTACCTTGCAGAATTGAAGAAGAAGAAGGGTAGTAAGACTACCGCTTCTGATTCGGGCATGTTCATGATCGAAGTTAATATGTCACTAGGTCAAATTTCTACTTGGGTATTAGATACCACTTGTGGTTCTCATATTTGCAATTTGTTGCAAGGACTAAAGGGAAGTAGGACTCTTCAAAAAGATGAGGTGATTCTACGTATGGGCAATGGAGCAAGGGTTGCGGCCATATCTGTAGGATCATTTAGTTTACATATGCCTACGGGCAAGACTATTATTTTGAATAATTGTTATTACATTCCCTCTATTGTGAGGAATATTGTTTCTATTCCTATGTTGGATGTGGATGGTTTTTCATTTATTATTAAGAATAATGAATGTTCTATCCTTAGAGATAATGTTCTTTTTGGACGTGGCATTTTAAATAATGGTCTGTATGTATGTGACGTAGAGCATGATTTACTTCAGATTGAACAAACTAATAAAAGAAAACGAGATGATGAAAATCTGACCTATTTATGGTACTGTAGGCTAGGTCATATTAGTGAAAATAGACTGCGGACATTGCATAAGGAAGGTTTACTTGACCACTTTGATTTTGAAACATATCCTACATGCGAGTCTTGTCTATTGGGTAAAATGACCAAATCTCCATTTAGTGGACATGGAGAGAGGGCTGCAGATTTGCTAGGATTGGTACACACAGATGTATGTGGACCAATGTCTACACAAGCCATGGGTGGATTTTCGTACTTCATTACTTTCATAGATGATAGATCTAGATTCGGATATGTGTATTTGATGAAACACAAGTCTGAAGCCTTTGAAAAGTTCAAAGAATATAAACATGAAGTGGAGAAACAAACCAAACACAGTATTATAACTCTTCGATCAGATCGAGGTGGTGAATACTTGAATGGAGAGTTTCTAGATTATCTCAAAGAAAATGGTATAGTCTACCTGTGGACTCCTCCATATACTCCACAGTTAAATGGGGTATCTGAAAGGAGAAATTGAACTTTGTTAGACATGGTTCGGTCCATGATGAGCTATGCGAATCTTCCAGTATTCCTATGGGGTTATGCATTGGAAACCTCAGCATATTTACTGAATAAGGTGCCTTCCAAATCTGTTCCTCAAACACCATATGAGATATGGAAAGAAAGGAAACCGAGTCTTAAACACATTAAGATTTGGGGATGTCCAGCTTATGTCAAGAAAGTTGACCCAGATAAGCTGGAATCTCGATCCGTAAAATGTAATTTTGTGGGATATCCTAAAGAGACTTTGGGGTATTACTTTTACAACGATCATCGGGTGTTTGTCTCCAGACATGCTATCTTCTTGGAAAAGGAGTTTATCCTTGAAGGAAATAGTGGGAGCAAAATTGAACTTGATGAAGTTCAAGAAGCACAAACTACTACGGATCAAGTGGAAACACCTGTTCAGACTGAACAACCTTCTGTGGAACAGCCCATTCGTAGGACAGGGAGAGTGTCTCGCCAACCTGAGAGGCATTATGGCCTTGTCATTGAGAATGACAATGAGTTGTCAATCATTGATGATGACGACCCTGTGACCTATAATGAGGCTATGAGTAGTGTTGACTCAGAGAAATGGCATAGTGGCATGAAATCCAAAATGGAATCTATGTATACCAACAAAGTTTGGACTCTGGTTGAGGCGCCTGAAGGTGTTAAGTCTATTGGGTGCAAGTGGGTATACAAAAGAAAGATTGGAGCAGATGGCCAGGTGGAGACCTATAAGGCCAGGCTCGTGGAAAAAGGATTCAAACAAAGGCAAGGGATTGACTTTGATGAAACTTTTTCGTCTATAGCCCTGTTAAAATCAATTCGGATTTTGCTTGCGATTGCTGTTTACTACGACTATGAGATCTGGAAAATGGACGTGAAAACGGCTGTAATATCCGGGATATATCGTGTAAGTATTTTTGCTAATAAATAATTAATATATGTGTTCAGTATCTATTCTGTGAATTAATTGTTAAGTGTGTTTGGATGTTTAAAAATATTATTAATTGAGTATTTTAATTTTTATATGTCCAAAATAAAATATAGATAATTTTCATATCTTCTTAATTGTTTTTATGTTAATTAATGAATTTATAAGGATCATATGAAATTTATAAAATCTTTTTCCAAGTATTTAAAATCTATTTTATAAAAACGGGAACCAACCGACGTCATCCGTTGTTACGTTTTTGGAACCCGAAACTCTTTTGAGAACTCCTTCCTAACCTAATTGTAATATTCCGAGCATATTCCATGTTTCGTCTTTTTTGATCCGGCGTACAATATTCGTTTTGGTGAAACAATAAAACTCGTATTTTTGATAAACGGGAGCTTTTTATTAAACTATTCCAATTATCACCTCGTAGGACGTGTAACCAGGCGCTGAGACCAAGACCGCAGTACAAATTGTACTGGTTTGGATAATTATCCCGAAAACCGATACTGTTTGGATCAGTTTTTATAAATAAACGTACCGTTTTATATCAGGAATGATCCAACAGGATACTAATTTTCCGTAATTATAAATAGCCTTTACCGTATTTTATTTCGTATCAAAAATCATTTGCAGTCAGTAATTATATAAATTTCCAGAGAAAATTCATATATTCATAAACCTTTCTGAGAATCAAACCAACAATCGGAGGTGTTACTAGAGTCCGTTTGAAAAGCTCGCGTACTCAATCCAAAGGTCTTGAGGTGTTCAATCAGATTCTGTGTTCCAAATCACTGTAGAAATCAAGGTTTATTTTCTGAAAAATTATTTATTTTCGAATTAATTTTATTAAAAATATGAATTTTTGTTCGGATGATTGTTTGTATGATTTGATGCTTGCATGTTGTAGAGTTTGTTTTCCTAATGATTTTTATATGTCATACGTCTAATTTGGAGTTCAATAACATGCTCAAAAGTGGGTTTAATTCTCGAATTTTAAAATTAGGGTTTATAACCCGTATGAATGGTTTCAATTGAAATTTGGGGCTTTTTGATTTAGGGGTTATTTGCTGTTGATTTATAGTGGATTATGTTCCTTATGATCCTGAACGTCCAATGTTGTTAATGATCCTGTTTATTGTTTATTACTGTTTATTCTGTTATTATGGTAGAATTGGATTGTTTTTATAAAATTGTGGACCAGATTCGTGGTCAGACCATATAATGGTCAATTTAGGCCAATGTGTGCCTTGGATCCAGTAGTTAGAGCAGTGCTGTGTGCTTTGCTCGGGGTTAGTGCATGACTGATCAGCAACCTAACCTTGGATTTTAAAATGAAAATATAATATCTAATTCTAAATCATAATCCATTCTTCACTTGATATCATAACCATATTTCCCTGATGATCATTATTCTCAGTTTTGTCATTGTGACTTGCTGAGCTAGTTAGCTCATTTGTGCGATGTTGTTTATGTTCTTTTCCAGTTAAGAAGGAATCGGTTGGTACCGAGGATCCCCAGTCCAGCGCGAGAGCTAGGGGTTCAGGTTGATCGAGCTAAGCTAGTAGGCTTCTTTTGGAATAATTTTAAGTTTGTAAAAAGTTTGTAATAATGTTTAATACTCAGTTCTGAGTTGGATAGTTGGGATTTGAACGGTTTGTAATATAAGTAAGTGTGGTTGGCTTGTGTGCATACTTTAACCTGTTGCGATCCGTGGTAGTTGGTAAGTAGGGTCACTGCATATTATTATTATTATTATTAGTATTATTATTATTATTATTATTATTATTATTATTATTATTATTATTATTATTATTATATTTATTATTGTTATAAGCAGGTTATAAATAGTGTGTGTGTGGACCCCAAACTTCTGACCCGGGTTTGGAGGGCGCCACAACGGCCTTCCTCAATGGGGAACTTGAGGAGGAAGTGTATATGACACAGCCAGAGGGTTTTCTTTCCAAGGGAAATGAACACCTAGTGTGTAAGCTGCTACGAACCATATATGGTTTAAGGCAAGCTTCTCGTAGAAAGAACATCCGTTTTGATGAGACAATCAAAGAGTTTGGTTTTATCAAAGACATAGATGAACCATGTGTCTACAAGAAGGTTAGTGGGAGTGCGGTAACATTTCTTGTATTGTATGTGGATGACATACTTCTTATAGGAAATGATATACCGATGCTACAATCAGTCAAAGTATGGCTATCAAAGAACTTCACCATGAAGGACTTGGGGGAAGCATCCTACATTCTCGGTATGAAGATCTATAGAGATAGATCTAGAAGAATGATAGGTCTTACCCAGGGTACATAAATCCAGAAAGTGCTTAAAAGGTTTAGCATGGAAAACTCCAAAAGAGGTCTCATACCGATGAGCCATGGAGTGTCCCATTCCAAAAAAATGTCTCCTAAGACACCTGATGAAAGAGAGCGTATGAGTAAGATTCCTTATGCTTCAACAATAGGATCTATCATGTACGCGATATTGTGTACAAGGCCTGATGTTGCTTATTCAATTAGTGTAACGAGCAGATATCAGTCCAATCCAGGTGAAGACCACTGGAAAGCAGTGAAAAACATCCTTAAGTACTTGCGAAGGACTCAGGACATTTTTATTGTTTTTTGTGGTGAATCTGAGTTGAAAATAGAGGAGATGTCAACGTCGAGAGAGTTGACACACATAACAACGTAGCAGACCCACTCACAAAGCCACTTTCTCAAAGTCACTTTGATCGTCATAAAGACAAGATGGGTATTAGATACCAGAGTGATTGGCTTTAGTACAAGTGGGAGATTGAAAGAGATATGTTCTAAGTCCAATCTTGTATGAGGATTTAGGAATAACTTTTATATAATCTGTTTTGATTTCATTGATATTAATAAAAGACTTGTTTTGTTTTTATTGCGGGCTCTATCTATTTAAATGTTTAAATAAGATATACCACAGTTTAGAGTAAAGCTTTTTATGGATTGTGATGAGATCATAATAATGAGACCTAAAAGATGATAACTCTGAAATTAAATAGTTCCTGGTCGTAGGATTACTAACTGGTAATTAATAATCCGCAAAGATCGGTACTATGCTTGCTTCATTATGAAGGATGTCTGTTCTCATAGACATTTGTGTGGTGACACTATAGCTAGTATGTAGGTGCTTATTATAGAATAAGTTCACTGAACATGACTCACACAGCTGAACAACTGATGGAGTTCACTCACGTGTCAGCAGTTGTTCACATAGTGATAGTTGTACAAGTATCCTTAGACTTGAGGTCAGCATAGTCATCTTTTGTACACTAAACTATGCTTTGGTTTAGTTCTTAGTCTCAAGGGACAATTATAAGGGCTCTACTGGGTATAGGAATTTGTACACGAAGATAGTGTATGATCAATAAAGGATCTACCCCTTCCAGTGTAGGAAGAGAATGTTCAATACTGATCCACTTATATTAGTTCAGGAATCTCTGGCCAGAGTGAATGAAATTAGAAAAAAGTTTCTAATTTACATTAAATAGAACTAAGTATAGTGAATGGGAAAGCAAGTGATTAAATAAGATAGGCTTGACACAAGTTCCATGCCTTGTATTTAATCGTGACATTGCAAGATAGAAGGAATTAATTGTACGGTAACTACTCAGTGAATAGGTTCTTGGTATTCTAAGCAGTGAATTCGTATTATCCGGATAGTCGCGATATGCTGAGAAGTATCCATCATGATGTAGAATAAATATGATTAATTAATTAATCATATTTAATGAATTAGAGAATTTACATAAATAATGATAAAATAGTTTTATTATTATTTATGTTAGATATATTTGATTATGTCATGACTAATATGATTTATGTTTAGTTTTCAGATCTTTCTTAAACAGGGCAAATCAGTACTTAACTGAAATCAGCACTTATACTGAAGTCAGAACTTAAGTCACCAGTATTTAAGGTTCAGGAGATATTTATCAAAAGATAATATCAGGACTTAAAGGAAACGTTCAGATAAGGAAGGCGGCTGATTAAAGGAAGAGAAGATCGAGACAAACATAAGAAGAGATATGCATGAAGAAGGAATTTTATGTAGAATAGAATACTTGGAAGAAAAGATATCTGATTGATATATTTTAGGAAGCAGAATTATATTCCATATCAATTAGCGATTATCTTGTAACTGTGTAGTATAAAAACACAGACATAGGGT
The DNA here is from genome assembly GCF_009905375.1 of Apium graveolens. Taxonomy (NCBI): domain Eukaryota; kingdom Viridiplantae; phylum Streptophyta; class Magnoliopsida; order Apiales; family Apiaceae; genus Apium; species Apium graveolens. The sequence continues at coordinate 69,832,245 of NC_133656.1, read as the reverse complement.
TTACACTATAAGTGTTATCATTATCGAGAATATTATTCATTGTAACCCTAACAGCTCTCGTGATATTTGTTCATCACTGAGAGAGGACAGTTCCATACTGTAACAGAGTTTATTGCTTTGAATAAAGTCTGTTTTCTGTTACTTGTGTTATTAGAATTTGATTTGATTGTGCTATAAACTGTATTCACCCCCCTCTACAGTGTGTGTGACCTAACAAGTGGTATCAGAGCCTATCTGTTAACACACAAATAGTTTAAGATTAAAAAAACAATCATGTCTGAAGTAGAAACTCCAACTAAGCCCACCAAAACTGAAGAACCTCCAAAGACACAAATCCATAGTCGATATGAGACTATTAGAGTTCCCATTCTGAAGCCATCTGAATATCCTGTATGGAAGGTGAGGATGACCATGTTTCTGGAAGCAACTGATCCAGAATATCTTGACAGAATCAATGAAGGGCCTCACCAACCAACCAAGCTCGCTGTTGCAGTTGCAGGTGAAGCAGCAAAGTCAGTACCAAAGGAGAAGAGCGACTACACTGCTGAAGATATTGCTTCAATTGCTAAGGATGCTAAGGTACGCACTTACTGTATAGTGCCATTGATAATGTAATGTCAAACAGGGTAATTAACTGCAAGACTGCAAAGGAGATATGGGATGCCTTGGAAACAAGGTGTCAGGGAACTGATTCGATTAAGAAGAACAGGAAGACGATACTCACTCAAGAGTATGAACACTTTGACTCAAAGGCTAATGAGTCATTGACTGATTTATATGATAGATTTGTCAAAGTCTTGAACGATTTGTCACTGGTTGATAAGGAGTATGATCTTGAAGATTCAAACCTTAAATTCATGTTAGCTCTTCCTTAAAGCTGGGATTTGAAGGCAACAACTATAAGAGACAACTATAATCTTGATGAAACGACTCTTGATGAAATTTATGGGATGCTCAAGACTCATGAACTTGAGATGGAACAAAGAAGCAAGAGGAAAGGAGGAAAGTCAAGGACCGTTGCTCTTAAGGCTGAAGAAGAATCCCCCAAGGAAGCTACCTCAAGGAAAGGCAAGGGAAAAGCGCTCATCACAAAGTCTGATACTGAGTCATCAAGTTCTGATAGTGATGATGACTCAGAATCTGAAAGCTTTCCTGAGACGGATGCTGATGAAGAGATGATGAAGATGTGTGCTCTTATGGTGAAAGGAATCACAAAGATTGCATACAGGAAGTTCAGGAAGGGAAAGAAGTTTTCCAGGAAAGGTGCAAGTTCTGATAAGAAGAATTTCAGAAAATCTGAAGGCAAAGGAGGGAATTTTGATAGAGGAGATTACACAAATGTCAAATGCTACAATTATGGTGAGAAAGGCCACATATCTCCTGATTGCAAGAAAGTGAAGAGTGACAAAGGCAAGGCTCTTGTCACAAAGAAGACAAACTGGACAGATACCTCAGATTCTGAAAGTGAGGAGAATTATGCCTTGATGGCAAATGCTGATATGGCAAGTGCTGAAAGCAGTTCTTAAGCTGCTGAGTTAAAGGTACCTCAAACTACTTATGCCTTTCATACTGATGATATTAATGAGTTGAGAAGATATCTTAAAACCATGTTCATTAGCTATAGAGATCAAACTTTAACATGTGAAAGATTAACTTCTGAAAACCTTGCTTGTAAAAAGAGGAATGATTATTTAGAAAAAGAGTTAGTCATGTTCCATCAAACTCAGAAAGATAGAGATGATGCTTTCTATGTTAGGGATGAATTACTTAAAATGAATGAATCTTTAAAAACTAAGTTAGAGAAGGAAAGAGAGATTATCAGGACTTGGACTAACTCTAACAGAACAACTCAGAATTTGTTAAGTAGTGAAAACTGGAAAGAGGGCTTAGGTTATGGAGATGATAAGAATGATAAAGGAACTGTAGAAATTAAGCCTATAGTTGTTAAACAAAAATCAAAGTTAAAACATGTTAAGTTTGTAGCTTTAAAGTCTGATACTGAGAAATCAGAAGTTAAAAAGGAATTAACTTCTGACAAACTAAAACAGGAAAAGACAATTGAAGTAAACGTAGGCTTAATGACAAAGAAGCAGCTTAAGCATAAGCTGAAAGAAGTTAAGAATGCAAACAAGGTAAAATCACCTAGGAAAAATAGGAATGGAAAGGAAGGTGTGAATAAAAGCAATGATTATAAGCCTATTCCTGATGCTCCTAGAAAAATATGTCATAACTGTGGAAGTTCTAACCATCTGGCTTCTTTTTGCAGGAAGAATAAGAACATAAACTCCTTACCTTCAAAGTTAGAGGTTAAGAGTCAGTCTGTTAGATATAAGCCACAAAATCCTTGTTTTCATTGTGGTAGTTTATGGCATTCCATTTATACTTGTAAGGAATATCATAGTTTGTACTATGATTATTATCAATTAAAACCTTCTTTAAAGAAAGTTAACATTGTTCCTTCTAGTATAAGTTCTGATACAAAGTCTGATAGTGTAAATGCTGATAAGAAAAATGTTAACATAAACTCTGATGCTAAATCCGCTGTAAATGTTAACAAACTTAATAAGGCCACAGGATCCAAGCAAGTCTGGGTCCTTAAAACTAATCATTAGTGGTCGTTGTGATTGCAGGGCAACAGGAAAAACATCCTAGTTCTGGATATTAGATGTTCAGGACATATGACTGGAAATAAAGCCCTGCTATCAGACTTTGTGGAGAAGGCTGACCCAAGTGTTTCTTATGGAGATGGCAACATTGGAAAAACATTGGGATATGGCAATATCAATCTTGGGAATGTCATCATTAAAGAAGTAGCTCTGGTCTCAGGACTTAAACACAATCTGCTGAGTGTTAGTCAAATCTGTGACAGAGGTTATCATGTGGATTTCCTTGAAGAACATTGTGAAGTTGTAAGTAAATCTACAGGCAAAGTTGTTCTGCAAGGTTACATGCGTGGTAACATTTATGAAGCCAAGCTTTCAACAAGTACTGATGGTTCTGCAATCTGTCTGATGAGTAGAGCATCAATTGAAGAAAGCTGGAAATGGCACAAGAAACTCTCTCATTTAAGTTTCAACAATATAAATGAACTAGTCAAGAAAGATCTTGTGAGAGGACTGCCAAAGTCAGTATTTGCTCCTGATGGCCTTATGTGATTCTTGTCAGAAGGCTAAACAAAGGAAATCTTCATTCAAGAGCAAGACTGAATCATTAATTCTTAAGCCTTATCACCTACTACATGTTGATCTATTTGGTCTAGTGAATGTCATGTCTATTGCAAAGAAGAAATATGCAATGGTCATAGTGGATGAGTTCACCAGATACACATGGGTGCATTTTTTTGCACACTAAAAGTGAAACTCCATCTATCTTTATTGATCATGTCAAGCAACTGGATAAATTGGTCAAAGATTCTGTGAAGATAATAAGAAGTGATAACAGCACTGAGTTCAAGAATTTGATCATGGAAGAGTTCTGCAAAGACCATGGAATTAAGCAGAAATTCTCTGCTCCCGGAACTCCACAGCAAAATGGAGTTGCTGAAAGAAAGAATAGAACTCTCATTGAAGCTGCACGAACTATGCTTGATGAAGCAAAGTTCCAACCTATTTTTGGGCTGAAGCTTTGCAGACTGCTTGTTTTACTCAGAATGCAACACTCATTAACAAGCATGGAAAGACACCATATGAGATGGTAAAGAAAAAGAAGCCAAATCTGAAGTACTTTCATATATTTGGATGCAAATGTTTTATTCTTAAGACTCACCCTGAACAGCTATCCAAATTTGACTTAAAAGCCGATGAAGGAATTTTTGTTGGATATCCACTTTCCACAAAAGCCTTCAGAGTCTACAATTTAAGAACAAGGGTTGTCATGGAGTCTATCAATGTCTCTTTGGATGATAAGAAGATTACTGGACTTGAAGATTTCAATGATCATGATCAGCTGAGATTCAAAAATGAAGACTCAAATTCTGATACTGAAAATCCTGAAAGTCTAAATCCTGATAATGCAAACTCTGATGGATTAAACTCTGATGTTATTGAAACTGTGGTGACTACGTCAAAGGAAGATGCACCTGTGCAGGGGAACATACTGAAGATATATCCACATCTCAAGAAGCATCAGAACATACAACTGGCTCTTCAAGTTCTGATTCATCAAGTTCTAATAAGCCAAGTTCTGATAGTTCTGAAAACTTAAATTCTGAAGGATCCAACTCAGAGAGCATAGTTTCAGGGGGAGCATCAGAAAATGTTGATGAAGATAACATGGATCATGGGGGAGCATCCAGTTCTAGGGAAAACCTTCCATCTGCAAGGAAGTGGACTAAATCACATACATCTGACTTAATTATTGGAAATCCTGATGCAGGTGTTAGAAATAGAATAGCTACTTCAAGTGAATGTCTTTACAATTCTTTTCTTTCTCAGACTGAACCAAAGAAAGTGGAAGAAGCTCTTCAAGATGCTGATTGGGTGCAAGCAATGCAGGAAGAGTTGAATGAATTTGAAAGAAACAAAGTCTGGACCCTAGTGCCAAGACCAAAGAACAGATCTGTTGTTGGTACAAAGTGGGTATTCAGAAACAAAACTGATAGTGATGGCATAATTACAAGGAATAAAGCAAGGTTGGTTGCAAAAGGATATTCTCAACAAGAGGGAATTGATTATGATGAAACATTTGCACCAGTTGCTAGATTGGAAGCCATAAGGATATTGTTGGCTTATGCTGCTCACAAAAAGTTTACTGTCTTTCAAATGGATGTGAAAAGTGCTTTTCTTAATAGAGAATTGGAGGAGGAAGTATATGTGGAACAACCTCCAGGCTTTGTAGATCCCAAATATCCGGATCATGTCTACAGGCTTGATAAAGCACTTTATGGCCTTAAGCAAACTCCAAGAGCATGGTATGAGACTTTAACTCAGTTTCTTCTAGAAAGTGGATTTAACAGAGGAACTATAGACAAAGCATTTTTCTACCTCAACCATGGAAAGGATTTCTTCTGGTTTAGATATATGTTGATGATATCATCTTTGGTTCTACAAATGACAGACTTTGCAAAAAGTTTGCCAAACTGATGCAGTCAAGATATCAAATGAGTACGATGGGAGAACTTAGCTATTTTCTGGGCCTTCAAGTCAAGCAGAATGAAGAAGGGACTTTTATTTGTCGAACCAAGTACACCAGAAACTTGCTGAAGAAATTTGGAATGCAAGATTGTTCAAGTGCATCCACTCCCATGGCCACTGTAACAAAACTGGATAAGGATACTGGTAAATCAGTAGATATTACTGATTACAGAGGTATAATTGTCTCTTTACTTTATCTAACTGCTAGTAGACCTGATATCATGTATGCTACCTGTCTTTGTGCAAGATTTCAAGCAGATCCATGAGAACCTCACTTAACAGCTGTGAAAAGAATATTCAAGTATCTTAAGGGAACAGCTGATCTGGGATTGTGGTATCCCAGAGAATCAGATTTTAAACTAATAGGTTACTCAGATGCAGATTTTGTAGGTTGCAAAATTGACAGGAAAAGCACAAGTGGAAGCTGCCAATTTCTTGGAGGCAGATTGGTTTCTTGGTTTAGCAAGAAATAAAAGTCAATTTCCACATCAACTGCAGAAGCAGAATACATTGCTGTAGGAAGCTGCTGTGCACAAATTCTTTGGATGAAGAATCAGTTACTGGATTATGGGTTAACATATTTTAAAATCCCTATTTACTGTGATAATCAAAGTGCTATTGCTATGACAGGTAATCCAGTTCAACACTCAATGACAAAGCACATCAGCATTAGGTACCACTTCATAAGGGAACATGTGGATGAAGGTACAGTGGAATTGCATTTTTGTTCCAACAGATCAACAACTAGCAGATATCTTCACAAAACCACTATGTGAATCTACTTTTACAAGATTGGTAAATGAACTTGGAATGGTTTCAGGTTCTTTCTCTAAATCTGCTTAGCTTTTGTTTTGATGCATCAAACTTTATGATCAGTATTTACAGATATTACTCTATTTGTGTATTCTGTGCCTAATTGAAAATTGCTTAAGTACTGATTGTTGTCTGATGTGAATTTCTAAACTCTGATAGTGAAATGACTATTTCTGTGACTATTCAATCCTATGAGGATAACTGTGCTAGATGCTGACCAAGTAGTCTTTAATATACTAAAGATCCCATATTTGAAGTAATTATTTATGTGGAAATCTCTTAACACAAGCAAACTCTGATATTGAGCTTAGTTCAATTTACTTTGTGTATCTTATTACTAAGTCAAAAACTAGAATAGTGCTTCTTATCTGTTAAGTTCTGATGTTAGCAAATCTGATGGATGTACTAAGTGCTGATAAACCTTACTTATCAAAAAAAAGGAAAAGAAAAGGGAATAAAAATCAGGTACTCCTTTGAGATCTAGAGTAAAAAAAATGTGGAAGGGACAACCCAAGTGCATTGCTGGTATTAAGTAATATGCATCAGAAAAGCAAAAATAAATATTTTTCTTGGTGACTTTTCACACTCTATGATTACTGGAGAAATACTCTGATAATAGCATAAATTCTGATAAGCAGTCGTGACTCACTTACACTGAGAAGCCACTGTAAAATGGAATTTCAAAAGATGCATAAAATAAGCACAAAACAGTTGAGGTGGACTCATGCATGAACTCATTCAATAGTAGGCTTCAGAATAATGACAGATTTTAAGTAAAGTTCTTAGTTATGCCTTATTTCTAAGATGTCCTGAAGTTCAGACTTTACTCTTTGTCTGATATTTCACTTAATGCACACACTTACACTCCTTATGAATGATGAAATTTACTGTGGCGATCAATGTTGTTTTCGATGAACAGTTTATGTGTCAGATTGCATAAATTCTGAGGACAGGTTCTGATGGAAGTTCTGATGAATAAATTCTGAAGAACCTAAATCAGAATTTGTGTGAAGAATTACAGAACTAGGCATTCAACTTTTTGAGTTAAGAAATCATGTTCTGATGACTGTTAAAGTTCTGATTTAAGTCTAAGTGCTGATATTAAATTCTGATTCTTTACTTGACTTATTTGTGGTTAAAATCTGAAACAATCTTCTTTTAAATCAGAATATGTTTGGGTGGAATATTAACAGTCAATACAATTAGGGTTAGTGGTACACGTCCATGCACAGTAATATTTACACTTCCAATGGCTGTTTTTATTTTCCTCAGTCTAGGGAGATGAGGTAGAATTATTTCTACCTTTCAGCATTAAATTTTCCTTGTGTCTCCTGGAATTCTATTGCCTATATAAACCAACACTTCACTCCAGTCAGTACATCTCTCATTTACTCTCATTTTCTCTCAAACTCTCAAGCTCTCAATCTCATCTATTTCTCTCTCATCACAATCATGGTGAACTACAACTTAACTCTAAACTATGATACTTTCTCACACACCATGAGCTGTCCAGATTGGCAGCAGGAATGGCATGTTACTGCCATTCCTAATGAGGTTTGGGACTCTGTTCCCCAAGAGGTTCTGACAGACCTCTTGTTCTTTTATATGGATTACCATCGCCATGTTGAGCGACTGGAAGAAGAACGGTTGGAAGGTCTTCGACAACATGAGCGAATCATACGACTCACTATTCTCTTTGTTGAGAGCAGGAAGAAGAAATAGTTTCTGCTCCCTGTTTTTCTTCACCATTAGCTTTGTCAGGCTTCTTCGCTTAGGACAATAGTTTATGTTGATAGGATTTGTAGCTTAGGATAATCTTGTAATGTTGAGCTGTAATTTAAATTTCATGAATGTATTTTCTCAATATATTAATGAAATTTTCTATTTTTGCAAGATTTTGTCTCTGAGTTGTTTGAAATTCTGATATATTTTTAAATCCTGATTTATCCATATTCTGATGACCATTTTATTACTGATACAAATCAAGTTCTGATTCTGACGTGGCAGTACCTGTTCACTTGATTTATTTTTTGGTCATTCTCTCACTTGGTGTGTAAGTCATATGTCATAGCCTATTTGTATATTCGAGGATTCAACTCAACTCAAATAAGAATGTAATAAGTAAATAGTGGATCGACCGTCAGAGAGATCTCGCAAAGTAATATCTGTCAAAGGATTCAGAAACAAGGTTCATCTACAGACTTGAGGAGTTAATTCACTGGAAGAAGTTCAAGAAGTTGATCATGCCTCAGTGATATAAATCAAGATCGTGGATTTAATCAAGTGACAGAGATCTCGTCAGAGTATCATTAATTACAAGGATTTAATCTGAAGAAAATCAAAGTGTCAAAGTCAAGACATGAAGAAACGTCACGGAAGTTAGTCACTCATGAACCAGACAGTACATCGAGTGTCAACATTGAAGTGGTGGAATTGATTTATAATTTCAATGATTTTCAGAAGATATTCAGAAGATTGGTTGCTGCTCAGGATTAGTATTAATTCTCTATTAATTAATTAAGTCATATAATTTAATTAAGAAAATAAATTATATCTGCAAAGATTAATTTATTGATTAATTAAATTAATTGATTAATTAATTCTGAATTAATATTTAGAATTTTCAGAATTTTCAGAATTTTTAATTGGTTAAAATATGTTTTAATTCCAAAAAGACAACTGATTGTATTAGTATGACAATCGGTAGACAATCAATAGTCATACCGAAAGTCATGCTAATTCAGTTGATTGTCTTACCAGAGTTATTATTAGATTAAAATCACTTATTAATTCAGCAAAAACAATCTGCTTGAACTACTATGACAATCGGTATGACAATTGATTGTCATACCGAAAGTCTTGCTAGTTCATTCTGATTGTCTTGCTAGTTCTAAGGATAGTCCTACCGATTGTCTTGCTGAGCTCAGGATTGTCTTGCCAGGTCAATTCTATTCTGTTGATTAAAAAGAAGCAGACAAGCAGCAGTTCACTACATCTCAATCATACAGAAAATACAAGAACAAAGAAAAGAAAGCAGCCGCCTTGAAACATTTAATTTTCTTCTCTGCTTACATCAAGATCAAAATTCTAGTTTGTTAATGTTAAATCCAAACCACTAGAATTATTTATCTTGTTCTTGTGTAACAATCTAGCGGATCAAAATTCCTAGAACTTAATCTCAAATCGCGTTTAGCATTTGATTCTAATTATTGCAAAAATAGAAAAAGTTCATGTCAAATTTATTCTAGATTTGTGATAATTGATTTGAGATTAATACCTTGTAATCGATACAGTTGTTGTAACACCTTTCAAGTTTAATAATATTTTTATTTAACTTGAATTTTGTTTCACATTTTTTATTCCGCATTTATTCGATTATTTGGTAACGTTTGTATTCAACCCCCCGTTCTACAAACACATTGGGACCTAACAATTGGTATCAGAGCCTTCTGATTAACGAACAAATCAAGATCCTAGACTTTTGTGATTTTTCAACTCCTTGAATTTTTATTTATTCAAAAATTCATAATGACTTCACATAAAGTTGGAACCGTTAAAATTCCACAATTTGATAAAGAGAATTATATCATGTGGAAGAAGAAGATGCTATTATTTTTACAAGTTGCAAATCCCAAATATTCAAACTTGTTAAAGAATGATATAAAAACTCCGATGGTTATTGAACCGGAGGTAATAATAGATGGTGTGGTGACTACTGAAGCTAGAACCTATCCAAAAGAGCCTGAAGATTTTACTCCTGCTGAGAAGGAAGAAGCCTCCTTGGATGCCAGCCTTCAATTAATATTAATTGATTCCCTTGATCCCTTGATGAACAGACATGTGATGAACTGTAAAAATTCCAAACACATGTGGGAAACTATTGAGGTGATTAATGAAGGCACAGAGGAAGTTAGGGAGAACAAGTTGGAAATCCTAACCTCTGAATATGAACATTTCAAATCAAATCCAGGAGAAGGAATTACTGAAGTGTTTGAGAGGTACAATGCGTTGATCAACAACCTGAACATCAATGGAAAGTATTATTCAATCAGGGAGGTCAACAAAAAGTTCCTTTTAACACTGCCAGCTCATCTTGAACATAGAATCACTGCCATTAGAGAAGCTAGAGATCTGAGTGAGATTTCTTTGGACAGGCTCTATGGAGTGTTAAAAACTTATGAGTTGGAGCAGATTCAACAGAAGGAAGTCTACGGGAAGGATAGAATGGTCAGCACATCTAATGCACTTGTAGCTAAAGGTCAACAACAACAACAATCTCAACAGTTAGAAAGAATGGTACAGTTTTCCAAGGGTGAGGAAAATGAGTTAGTAGCAGAATATGATCCTCCTACTACAAATCAATCAAGTGATGATTTTTATTCCTTGGAAGAGCTTGAGCAATTGGAAGATGAATCAATGGCCCAAATTGTCAAGAGATTCTCCCATGTCAGATTCAGGAGGAATCCCAAGCTTAAGTACAAGTCCAACTACAACAAATTCCAGAAAGGTGGATCTTCATCCTCTAACACCAGCAGTGGTGGGTACAAAACAGGGATGGTTGATCGAAGCACCATTAGATGCTATAACTGCAATGAGTTGGGACACTTTGCCACAGAATGTAGGAAGCCAAAGCAAGTAAGAAAGAACTCTGAAAGGGCTTATCTGGCAAAGGGAAGAAGCTGGGATGATACTGACAGTGAAGATGAAGATGAAGGAAATCTTGCTCTTATGGCTATTGATGGAAAAGCTTCATCGTCAAGAATAGAGGTAAAACTTTCTGATGCTGAAATGGTTTATCATCTAAGAGGTAACTTAGATTGTGCACGTCGTGATAATGAACTGTTAAGTTTACTCATCACAGACCTTGAGAAAGAGGTCAATGAATTAAGACTTGTGCACATTAATCAAGACAAATTAAAAGAACAAGTATCTTTTCTAGAGAATAGAGTTGACTGTTATAGAAAACTCGAAACTATTCTCAAAGACAAGATCACCGGTCTTGAGACTAAGGTTAGAGCCTACTTCAATTCTTGTTCGAAGGCTAAAGAGTTCTACAGTAAGCAAGCTGTTAATCAAACATCTGGAATAGGTTATGATTACAATGCTGCTATTGGAGAATTAGGCATAAACTCCCCTCCTCATGTCTGTGCTAAAGGGAGGGAAGTACCACATGTGCTTAAGGGTGTTGATGAACCCCTCTATAAAGCATCAATTGCTGAACCATTTGATGCGACCTCTTCTGTTATTCATGAAGAAATATGTGCTGAAGATCATGCTAATGAGAAGATTGTTTCCAAGTCAAGTGAGTCGAAAGTTCCAGTCAAAGTTGTGAAAGCAACTGAGACTAACTCAGACACACATGAGTTGGATAACAATAATTCCATGTCTACCATGCATAAATTACCTGCTGTTAATCACTCTCATAAAGCATGTAGTGTTGCTAATTGTATGTCTTGTGCTTTTAATATGATGTATGCTTATTTTAATGGTAAGCATGTGTCTAATGATAAGAGTACTACTCGTCAGCATGTGAATAACAAGAAGCATGATAGGTCTAAGACTGCTAGTCCTTCTAAGGCTAGAAAGGAGACATTTGTGCCTAAGCTTAAACAGAAATTTGTTAAGGCTATTTACAAGGTCAAATGTTCAGTCATTGAGGATGTTGAGATCGTTAAAATTAAAAATGTTGTTTTGCCTGACAAAGGACAATTCTACAAGTATGCCGGGCCCAACCAAGTTTGGGTTCCGAAGAAGGTCTAATCCATTTGAAGTGCAGGGCATTAAACAGGTGTAACCGGTAGTGTGGATTCTTGACAGTGGATCATCAAGACATATGACCGGAGATAGAGCCCTGCTATCAAATGTGGATTGAGAAAGCTGGCCCCCTGGTTACCTTTAGAGATAACAGCAAAGGTTTATCTGAGGGATATGGCTGTTTGCAAGCTGGGAATGTTATCATTGTAATTTTGTATATTGTGCTAGGTTATTATCAGGAAGCAGTATCTAACATATAGCACCAGTGACGAGACTTGAGAATATTACGACATATCAGACACCTGCTGCACATTACACTTGGAATTGTACTCTAGTAAGATGTGTAAAAGTGTACTCCTGGTTGGTAAGTCAAAAGAGGAAGTCAATGCACCACAGTTCATGGACTTTGCAGCTGCAGATCTATTGGACTATGCAATTTCTTCTTCATAATCTCACTTCAGGTTGGTATGAACTAGTATACTGCTCAAGCAATCGTCAAGGACATGGTATGGCACTCTAACAGAAGTTATAATTTTATATGAATAAGTAGAATCGTCATATTAATAACTATCTTATCACTATGCACAATCATATTGTTTTATATGTGCAGTGATATATTGTTAATGCAACATAACAATTAGTATCTAAAGTACTTGACAAGTATCGGTCAATGATATGTTGTTAACATTATGTTGCAGATATTTGTAAGCTTTTGACATGAATGAGAATTACTTAGACTTTACCCTAAGTGATCAATGTTTTATCAAAAAACTCATTCATATTGAAAAACAAAATCAAACTTCTTTCTACATTAGTGATTTCTTATGTCATGTAAAATCTTTTGAAATCACTATTGTAAATCATTTTCTCTCTATTACCATATATTCTGTGTTACAGGTTCAGTCTCCAATGGCTTTCTTTCATTGACAGTCATGAGGTTGAAAATCCACAACGTCTATCCCAGACTGTAAAGACAAACACAGAAACAGAACCAACCAACACTCTCTTACCACTAAATGTAGTATGAATGAGCGTGAGGGAGATAGTGCCTAGTGCACCACATAAGGAAGGTTCTGTAGTCAACCCAGTAGCTCTGTCTCCTACATAGATGAGTAGTATTTAAACCGAGACAACTGCTAGCCCCTATACATCTTCTCAAAAAGATGTAATGGCTGAAAAGGCACAAAAACAGTTACTAGATTCATTCTCTCAACAGGGTGAGTCTATTGAATTTTGCCTGTCGGCCAAGGTATCCGATGTAGTGTCACCACTTCAAACATAAACAATTCTTGATGCACAAGGAGAGGTTACACACACAAAGGATGAGTTGATGGAAACAAGAGTTTCGACCATTTTAAGGTCAGATTCGATTGTTCAAGGTTCGTTAATGGACCAATTGCCTTTACAGGTGTTAGGAGAGGATACTGATCCAAAAGCCATAAGTCAGTGGTCAGTGTCTACCTCCCCAGGCTTAAATCCCCTGGATGCATCTGCGGATAGTGGATCTGACATAGGCGCAGATCAGCAACTTGTTGACAATGATTCAGATATTACCTGATGAGTCACAAGGAAATGTCTTCACAGACATTAGAAGGGAACTGTGATCTTTATGCTAAATTCTTTGGATCATTGTTTACCTTCCCAGAATTCAAATCTGGAACCCTAAAAGGGAAACTAGCAACTTGTAAATTATGACTCAGATTCATCTGACGAGTTTAACAAGGATGGGGATTTGTGAACTCCCATTGCACCACCTGTGACCTCCTTAAGGATGGCTAAGGTGATTTTCCTTGCAGGTACAGCTGGATTATGGAGCTATGAGAGAAGAGTGATACACTTGTGAGAATGAGTGTAAACACGAGTGGAGAGAAGAGTGAAACACATGTGAGGTACACTAAAACAGGATCACACACTCACAGTGAGGAAGAAAGAGAAACTACTTGTTATTTCTTTTCCAACCAAGTGAAATATGAGAACTCCTTCAGACGACGGCATACATTCCTTCTTTAAGGGGGAGATAAAAGCTTAAGAAATAGTTTGGAGGATTCCTCAACTAAGGGGGAGAAATAGCAGGGAGGAAGAAAAAGATCCTACATGTACAATACACCACACCATTGTTGTTTGTAACTACGGATCCTATTGTACGGGAGAGGTGGTAAACACAAGGTGATTTCCTAGTAAGGGAAGAAGCAGTTAGGGGAGTACCATTCGTTTTTATCTGCGGATCCTATTGTACGGGAGAGGTGGTAAAACGAAGGTGATTTCTTTAATCAGTTGATTCTCATAGGGGGAGAAGCAAGAGATATGGGCTTCTCAACAGGAAATGTGGTTGTACAAATGAAGATGGAACTACTTGAAGATATGTTCAGTCTAGAGGAACATCTACTTGGAATCTGGAAAATGTTAAATCTCATCCAGAACTTTTCTGCTATTTACTTTGCATGTATGTTTATATCTTTTTCTTATTTGTTAGTTGAGTTATCCTCTAGGTATTTGTGTGTTATTGTCTAACAAACAAATAGGGGGAGATTGTAAGTCATATGTCATAGCCTATTTGTATATTCGAGGATTCAACTCAACTCAAATAAGAATGTAATAAGTAAATAGTGGATCGACCGTCAGAGAGATCTCGCAAAGTAATATCTGTCAAAGGATTCAGAAACAAGGTTCATCTACAGACTTGAGGAGTTAATTCACTGGAAGAAGTTCAAGAAGTTGATCATGCCTCAGTGATATAAATCAAGATCGTGGATTTAATCAAGTGACAGAGATCTCGTCAGAGTATCATTAATTACAAGGATTTAATCTGAAGAAAATCAAAGTGTCAAAGTCAAGACATGAAGAAACGTCACGGAAGTTAGTCACTCATGAACCAGACAGTACATCGAGTGTCAACATTGAAGTGGTGGAATTGATTCATAATTTCAATGATTTTCAGAAGATATTCAGAAGATTGGTTGCTGCTCAGGATTAGTATTAATTCTCTATTAATTAATTAAGTCATATAATTTAATTAAGAAAATAAATTATATCTGCAAAGATTAATTTATTGATTAATTAAATTAATTGATTAATTAATTCTGAATTAATATTTAGAATATTTAGAATTTTTAATTGGTTAAAATCTGTTTTAATTCCAAAAAGACAACTGATTGTATTAGTATGACAATCGGTATGACAATCAATAGTCATACCGAAAGTCATGCTGATTCAGTTGATTGTCTTACCAGAGTTATTATTAGATTAAAATCACTTATTAATTCAGCAAAAACAATCTGCTTGAACTACTATGACAATCGGTATGACAATTGATTGTCATACCGAAAGTCTTGCTAGTTCATTCTGATTGTCTTGCTAGTTCTAAGGATAGTCCTACCGATTATCTTGCTGAGCTCAGGATTGTCTTGCCAGGTCAATTCTATTCTGTTGATTAAAAAGAAGCAGACAAGCAGCAGTTCACTACATCTCAATCATACAGAAAATACAAGAACAAAGAAAAGAAAGCAGCCGCCTTGAAACATTTAATTTTCTTCTCTGCTTACATCAAGATCAAAATTCTAGTTTGTTAATGTTAAATCCAAACCACTAGAATTATTTATCTTGTTCTTGTGTAACAATCTAGCGGATCAAAATCCCTAGAACTTAATCTCAAATCGCGTTTAGCATTTGATTCTAATTATTGCAAAAATAGAAAAAGTTCATGTCGAATTTATTCTAGATTTGTGATAATTGATTTGAGATTAATACCTTGTAATCGATACAGTTGTTGTAACACCTTTCAAGTTTAATAATATTTTTATTTAACTTGAATTTTGTTTCACATTTTTTATTCCGCATTTATTCGATTATTTGGTAATGTTTGTATTCAACCCCCCCTTCTACAAACAAATTGGGACCTAACATGGTGTATTTTTACAGAATATTGGTTTCGCAGTGAAAATGATTTAATAAGTGGGAACAGTTTAAATTTTAAATTAAAACTGAATTACCTTAATTAATGGGATTACTTGGTAAGTGGAACGGTTTTTCCGTAAAAAACTGCATGTGATAAGTAATGATTACTGTTTTCCCGTGCCCACTAATTCTTCTTTACTGCTGCATGTCTGACAGGTGTCCAACGGTTACTTTTTCTATCGTGTATAAGTAAAAGAGAGAGAAGATTTTAAAATTTTTTATATACTTTCACACTTTATCTCTCTTTCTTTACTTTTATTCTCTCTCATCTCCTGACGTTGTTTTTCATACAGACATTTTATCAAACACCTTACAGGCAACCTTAATTCTCAATTTTTCTTATGGCACCTAAGGATTTGATCATAGATGGAGCCAAGTTCGTTCCCAAAAACTATGCTGCAATCTTAAATCATGATGAAGCTCCATCTGAGTTGCACTTTGTGCAAGATCTTCTAGCACACAGTGAAATTGGGTATGCATTGACCCAACCTCAAGTCATTTCCAGCCAACAAGTTCAGACGTTTTGGCAGACTGGGCATTTTGACAATGGTGGTGCTACTGGTACTCCCAGTATTATTTTCGAAGTAAATGATGTTGAGCATCTGTTAATTCCTGGAGCAGTTCACAAAGCTCTACATTACCAGAAGGCTGCATTTTCTCAACAGCGGAGAAACCAATTTTACAGCAGCTCATGGCCAATTTGGGGTATGAGAAGAGTTTGGCCAAGCTTGGACAGTTGAAAAGAGCACATATCAGAAAGGAATGGAGTTTTTTCTTCGACTGCATCACTAAATCCTTCGGGAATAAGTGTTCCAACTTTGATGCCATTCCAATCATGAGTCAGCACATCGGGTATGCTATTATTCACCAAACTCATTTTAATTTTGCAAGTGTTGTGTTAGGCTTTATTGGGGATAGGATGACAGAGGATAATAATGTGGTTTACTTTGCTAGATTCTATCATGTTATATATACCTTTTGCTGTGATAATGAACCCCAACCAGCCAGTTCTTTATTTCCACCTTTTAAACTTGCAAAACGTGCCTTTAATGACTTGGTAAATGCTGACCTTAAGAAAAAGGTGGTTAGACCCTTACAGATACCTCAGTCTATAAAACAGATCTTGGTAAATGCTGATCCTCTAACCTACAGATTTGTTTACCCTGCTGTACAACCCACCACCACAACCCAGAAAACTCAACAACCATCAGAACATACCACACATACACCTCACTCTACTCAACCTTCTGTCTGATCACATCTCAAAACTTCACAGATACCTCAACCATCATCATCATCAGCACATACTGTGAAGCCTTCATCTTCCAAGCCCAAGAGGACAAAGACTGTACCTCAAACACCACAGAAGAGAAGGAGGATTGTTCTGAGAGATGAATCAGACAGTGAGGAACAGGTTCCTGTATCAGAACCTATCATGAAAGAAGCTGAGAAGGTCTCTTCTCAGAAGGATACTGGTATTGGGGGATCCAAGCTTCTCAAAAGGCTTAGAAGAATGTCTTATGCTGAAACTCCCAAAGAATCTCTATCTTCAAAGAGATACAAGAAACAGAGAGCTCACATTCCAGTTTCAGAGGATGAGGATGAAGTAGCTACGGAAGGAGATCAGGAATCTCTGATCTCGAAAGAGCTAGAAATTGCTACAGCTACTGCTTCTACACCTCCATTATCACCAACTCAGGAAGCTGCTACAGATAAAGCAACTACACCACCTGTGTCTCCTATTCATGAACCAGTATCTACTGCAAACCCAGGTACAAGTGCTGAGATTGATATTCACAACTTAATTGTGCCTGAGGTTCTTTACTTGGAAGCTCCAACAGCTCAGATACATCCATCAACAACACCACTTACTGATGCTAATGAAACACCAGAATTGTCTACAACACCTTCTCTGCATCTAGATACTGATGATCAGAATATAGGTGAGCATCAGACTATGGATGTTGATCAGAACTTGGAAGCAGATCAGCACTTAGAGGATGATGTTGATGCCTCAATAGCTTCTCATACTGTTCTTTTATCAGAAGATGCTGATTCTGTAAGTTCTGATGCTGCAAATGCTGATGATACTGGTGATGCTGCTATAAATACAGATGCTGATGAAGCTGGTCCTTCAGGACATGCACCTCAACAGACTGTTCCTAAATCTGAACTAGTTAAAAACTTTGTTCGAGGAGAAGCACCAGTACCTTGGAGTGAAACTCCTAGAGGACAGGAGTGGACTAAGGAATGGAACACAATTACTTTTGTTCCATCTGAAAAGATTCTTGTCGAGCATCTTGCAAACGCTGATGAGTTCTTAGTTAATGAAGATTTCAAGACACAACTAAGAGTTACTGCACTTACCACAAGGCACCTTCAAGGTCAACAGTCTGTTACTCAGGACAAGTTGAACAGGGTTCAAGAAATCTTAATGCAGCAAGATACACTTGTCAAGCTGGACAAGAAAAACTTTTTCAAACCTACCTTTGAAGAGTTGCTTACATTGAGAAGACCCAAGAGAAGCAACAGTCTCAGATTGATGAAATTTTGAAAAATCAAGCTTCTCGGCAATCTCAACTCAATGAAATCCAATCCTTAGTGGAATTGCTTGTCTCTCTTCTCTTACCTGCTGATGCCAAAAAGGGGGAGAAAATAATTAAGTCCAAATGCAAAACTGTTAAGACACTGAAGGGGAAGCATGATGAAAAAGATGACCAGGGAAACTCTGGAAAGGGTGGAGGTCATGGTCAAGGTAGTGGTTTCTCATGAAGAAGAGCTGAAGCTACAAGTCATAGAACAAGTTCTGATACTGGAAAAAGAATTACTTCTGATACTGGTAAAAGAATAAGTTATGATGAACTTTTGGATCTTGATGATGAAATATCAAGACAGTTGTTTTTGAAGGAAAATCCAGGAATGGACTTTGAGAGTCTGATGGAAGAAGAAGCTAGACTTAAGTCAGAAAAAGTCAATTCTAAATCTGAAGTTTCTGTTGGTAAAAGGAAACTTCCTAAGGCCAAAGGCACTGTGATAAGAGAAAGGATAAATGTTGAGACAACCAAGGCTAAATCACAATTGCAGATAGATCCAAGGTCCAAAGGCAAAGAAAAAGTTGGTGAACCTATAAAGGTTTATATGCCTCCTGTGGATGAAGAAATTACTGTTGAAGATGCTGATCTTACTCTGACTTCAAGGAAGATTTCTAAGACAACCTCTAACATGGCTCAAGTTGTTCAGAGTCAAGAGATAGTTAGTTCTGATATTACAAAGAAGCAAGTAACCTCTGACATAGCTCAAGTTGACTTGATATCAAAAGATAAGGAAAAGGAAACCTCTGACATTGCTCATGTTAAACTTTCAAAGATACTCCTACCAGGATTCACCAAAGCCAAATAGACTCAACCTTTGAAGACTGCATCAAGTGGTTTTGAAGCAAGAGTGGTTACTGGAAAGGAAGCAAGAGATAAATCTGGATTGGGTAGTGTTGATGAAAGAAGAGTACATAACACATCCAATGATCCAACTTCCTTAAGTGAACCAGGTATTGGAGCAACTCCTGAAAGATTGAATCAACTAGAATCTGTACAGATGGTTTACCATACCTACTTGAAAGAACACATCTTGTTGTACTTCATGACAGATGGTAGGGTTTACCATATAAGGGAAAATGCTATTCCACTGAAGTACTTTGAAGAATTGGAACATGTTTTATTTTTACTTCAAGTGAATGACAGAATAACAGAAAGTGCTGCAAACTATTTGAAGACTCAAATTCAGAGACAGAAAAGGCTTTATTCTGTAAAATCCGACAGCACATATCTTCCAAAGTACAGAGATCACAAGGGTGATATTGTTGAGATGAAGCCTAACTATGCTAAGATTATAACTACTTTTCTGGGTTACAAGGCTGTAGAATTCAATCTTGAGTCTGACAAGGCATATTTGATCAAACTGGATCAGGACATAAGGAAAGCTAGAATTAATGATCTCAGGGCTGCTATCTTCCAAACCGGTGAAGATTCTGCAGAGCTTAAGGATGCTAAAAGGAGGATGATTGATGAACTCAGATATGCTGAGAGATGTTTGTTAAAGAACTATCTCAGAACAACTCCTGACATCAGAGAGATCAGAAGGTGAAGCCAAGTCAAGATCTACAACTGCTCAAATTCTGATATCTGTACAGACTGAAGTTGTTATCAAAAGTTAAAGTTGGTAAAGCTTTAAGGACTGTAAGTTGTAGTTATCTAGTCAAATTCTCATGCATTTGTACTTAATGTTTTTGACATCATCAAATATCTGTTAAACTTGTATATTATGCTAATTTATAAGTTGGGGGAGATTGTTAGATATATTTGATAATGTCATGACTAATATGATTTATGTTTAGTTTTCAGATCTTACTTAAACAGGATAAATCAGTACTTAACTGAAATCAGCACTTATATTGAAGTCAGAACTTAAGTCACCGGTACTTAAGGTTCAGGAGATATTTATCAGAAGATAATATCAGGATATAAAGGAAACGTTTAGATAAGGAAGGCGGTTGATTAAAGGAAGAGAAGATCGAGACAAACGTAAGAAGGAATATGCATGAAGAAGGAATTCTATGAAGAATAGAATACTTGGAAGAAAATATATCTGATTGATATATTTTAGGAAGCAGAATTATATTCCATATAAATTAGCGATTATCTTGTAACTGTGTAGTATATAAACACAGACATAGGGTTTACACTATAAGTGTTATCATTATCGAGAATATTATTCATTGTAACCCTAGCAGCTCTCGTGATATTTGTTCATCACTGAGAGAGGACAGTTCCATACTGTAACAGAGTTTATTACTTTGAATAAAGTCTGTTTTCTGTTACTTGTGTTATTAGAATTCGATTTGATTGTGTTATACACTGTATTCACCCCCTCTACAGTGTGTGTGACCTAACAATTTATTTCTACTACCGGCTTAATATTGAACCTACAGGGTCACACCATAAAAGAGAATGATTTAATGGTGGAGAAATTAATTAATAATGGCTGATAATTATTTATTTATAAAATAAATAATTAATTGGCAAATTTAATAATTGATTAAATGATATTTAATTGATTATAAATTAATTAAGAAAAAGTTCTTAATATTATTAATTAAGAATTTAATTTTTGGAAATTAAATCAAGTGAGAGAATTATTTGTAAAGTGTTTAGAAAAAGGATTAATAATTAAAAGGTGTTTTAATTATTAGTGAGAATAATAAAGGGATAATAATAATAATATTTTATGGGAAAATTTTCAGCTGAAAATTTTGCCTATAAATATACTATTATAGACCCTATTTTTGCCTCAACCAAAAAGATTTACAAAACCCTAATTCTCTCCATCTCCTCCTCCTTCATTACATCGTTTTCTTGGTGGATACCGGTGGAGTGCTTCACACTTGAGGAGCAGCTGCTAAGGATCTCCGTTCATCATTTTTGGATCGCCATTAAAGACCTCCATCTTTCCATTAACGTAAAGCTTCTTAAGGTAAACATACTGAACTACGAATTAAATATTATTTTTCGTATGGATCATGCGGAGGGTTTCATTTTATTTAAGATTTAAATTTATGTTTTCGTTCCATTTATGTGCTAAAAATCCTTCAGCAAGCCTAGGCCTCACACCCCCAACACTCAAAGAATCAGTGGTGGTGCTGCTAACTTGAGTCCTTTGTCACTTGGGTTCCATTGGATTTGAATAAGTTGATAAAAGAGAAGTGTATAAGAGAGATTTAGGTTTTAGATTGAAAAATATGGTGAGGAATGGATGTGGGTAAGTGTATTTATATATAAATAATGAAGAATTAGTTTTGGAATAGAAGTGGGAATTGATTATGGGAATAGTGGGAGTAATGAGGTGATTAGAATTGATTTGAAGGAGGAATTATAGTAGTGGAAGGAGGGAATTTCGGCTGGGGGTAATGTTTTTTTTTTAATTTTTGAGTTTTTTATTTTTTTTTCCAGGGGGTCAGCGTGGCCGCCCTTCCACGTAGCGCGGGCACGTTGTATGTCTGTCAAACCAGCATGACCGCCCCGCTTCCCAGCGCGGGCGCGCCGTGCTTCTATACTTTCAGCGCGGGGGCGCCGTGCTTCTGTCAAAACACCCTGCTTTTTTTGTTTTCCTAATTTTTTATGTTTTCTTATGCTTTTTTCTCCCTTCTAACTTCTTTTCTTCCTACTAATGTACAACAAGCTTGGGTTGCCTCCCAAGAAGCGCTTGGTTTACATTGCTAGCTTGACGTAGAAACCCGAGATCAAGTGGACAATATAACAACACTAACCACCTCACGATTTGCCGTATTTCCATAGTAATGCTTCAGACACTATCTATTTACTTTGAATGACTGGCCTGGATCATTCTAAAAAATCTCCAACGCTCCATGTGGAAACACAGTTTTGATAACAAACGGCCCTAACCTGCTCGACTTCAATTTCCCAGGAAAAAGACGGAGACGAGAGTTGAACAAAAGAACTTGTTGCCCCGACACAAATGATTTGAGCACTAGACCCCTATCGTGCCACCTCTTGACTTTCTCCTTATACATTTTATTTTTCTCACATGCTTGAAGTCGAAACTCATCGAGTTCATTCAATTGAAGCATACTTTTCTTACCAGCTGCATCTATATCAAGGTTCAATTTCTTCAAAGCCCAATACGCCTTGTGGTCTAGCTCCACAGGCAAATGACAACCCTTACCATAAACCAATTGAAATGGAGACATGCCTAGCACAGTCTTGTATGTCATTCGCGAAGCTCAAACAGCTTCATCCATATTCAAAGACCAGTCTTTCCTCGATGGACATACAACCTTCTCTAGAATACGCTTTATCTCTCTGTTAGATACCTCAACTTGACCATTAGTCTGAGGATGGTAGGCTGTAGCAATGCGATGATGCACATTAAATCTTTGCATCATAGCAGTGAATGTAACACCCCCAGATCCGGGGTCGGGGATCCGGGTCGTCACGGTCTTTCTTTCCACAATATCACTTCACTTAATTAATAATAATTAACCTTATGTTGTGACCCCACACTAACACACACCACAACCCGTTATAGTCTCAGAGATGAAATTTAAATAAGTACAAGTCTTTGAATCCACAATTTAAAAGTTATTACAACCCAAAATGATTACTTAATAAGTTTACAATTAATTGCCATTACCTGCCACAAGTTATAATTATACATAATTGATTCTCAAAAGTAGATGGTCTGATCTACAATAGATCTACCTCTGCAGCTATAGCAGCTACAACATCAACGGGAAGACGCGGGACGCTTCCCACGCGCTTGCGCTGGGTCTTCTTGAGTCTGGCCATCCTTCCTAACTGTTGTTGTGTGATGAAGAAATAAAGCAAGAGTGAGCATTACAGCTCGCAAGATAATATATAGTGTAATCAATAATGCAAGTATCTAATAGATAACTTACTGAAAACCTTTATCAAAAGTAAGATAATTACTTACTAGATATAAGCTTAAAGGAAGATGAAGTTACCAAATACTTCACTATACTTATATCATTTATAAGGCTACTTGAACTACCACTGTTCAAAGTATTATAGGTTTTTAAAAAAAGTCATCCCATAGATGAGACCACAAGTTAAGACTTGAATAGATTCAATCTTTGAAATATTATTGAATGAAATAAAGTTACGAGATACTTTATTTAGTCCCGATATATATCCACATATATATCTCTTAAACATTTCCTGGAACCTCTGTTATGTAAAGTATGAATAGAGTTTGTAACATCCAATGAATTTTTGGAAAGGAAAAGAATTTTGGCATAAACCCGATATCTTGCTGATCAGGCAAAGATACCAATAAGTAACCTTTTCTACTAGTAGATGGATGAATCCCCCACCGGTCATCACCCTGGCCACATAAGGACCTTGTGCTGGACCGCCACCCGGCCTCTTACGCGTTGATGGACTGCCACCCAGCCACTTACACTTTGATAGACCGTACCCCGGCCTGTCGCTTATGCCGACTCAATTAGATGGGCTTACTTCCCGAACGTTGGGTAAGTAATCAATTCATTTGTTTTCTCAAAACAGCAACCACGTTGCGAATGTAAAATGCACCACAGAGCTGGATCCCCCAGGTTTTGAGCGAGTATTTAAATCCCCTTTGAAAGGAAGATCTTAAATATAAAAAAATGAGTTTCGGGGTCCACTCTAACTTTAAAAATCATTTTGAAGACTCGAAAACACTTTAAAGAGTGTTTGGAGTACTGCTGATTTATTAAAATAAATCAGTCCCAATATTTTAGAAAATATCTGAATATTATTATTTAAATAATATTCTCAGAAAGATAATCCTTATAAAAATAATCGAAGTAGAAGTTTTAAAACTTATACTTGAAATGGATATTAAATAACCAAAGATATACTTATACGAAAGTAATATCTTATTTGAATAATCTAAAATAAGTTTGATTATCGAAACATTATTCTTTAATAAAATAAAGAATATATTTCAGTAATAAGCGGAGTCATAATACCTCGAATGAATATTATAAATAATATTCATTAAATAAAATAAAGGAGTCATACATCCTCAAATAAATATTCAAATAAAATTCATTAAATAATATAACTGAGTCATAAGCCCTCGAATGAATATTCGAAATAATCTTCAATTAATAAAATAAAAGGAGTCATAAGTCCTCGGATGAATATTCAAGTAATATTCATTAAATAATATAAAGTTATCGAATAAACTTTATTCGATTAATAGTTGTGAAAACTATAACCATATATATATAAATATATAAATATATAAAATCTACTTCGGATCCTCGACTCCCGGTTTTAGAAAACGTTTTCACCTTTGGGTCCCTATACTAAGGGTATATGCAAATTACCGCTATCCTCTAGCATAGGTATTATCAACTGAACCAACAGATATATATGGCAAGAATACGAAACAGGCATGCATATATATACCATATCAGCATGCTTCAATATATCGCAACATTTGCTAATTAACCAACATGCATCTATCGCAAGATAATGCATATACAAATATACATCACAACAACAGTATAACGGGTAGAAAACTTGCCTGAGCGACTGGGGGTGATAAAAGGCTCGGGACGAGTCTGGTAACCTATAAACAACAAGTAAGTTGGAATTAAACCAAAGTCACTTGTAAATCTATACTCTAACCAAATTAGACTCTGACGCTCGCTTTGCGCTTACTGATTCTCTTAAGTCACTCGAGTACCCTCGGCTCCACCATTTTTAATAAATTAGCCATTACGAGTTTTAAGGCGATTCTTTCGCGAGTGGCTTACCAACTGCCTAACACACTTACCATAATTGTTTCATACATTAATTAACAATTTTTGGTCTTTAACCTATGTTTCAAAGTAAGGCGAGGGGAAAAGTTTCGTTCGCAAAACGCCGTTACTTGAAACGGTCGTTTCTCCTAAACCGTGCATCAGAATCGAACGAACTACATATCAAAACGAAGATCGTAACATGAGCTATCTAAAAATGGCAATGGTCAAAATCTAGCAGGGGGTTCTCGGGTCCTAATGTTATGAACAAAAGCAGTCTAAAGTAAATCGGACATCACGACGGCTATGTTTACGCGATTTCCCAAATTTAAACCATTCAAAAACCAACACAATTCAACCTCAACCCATTCATACAACCAAAGTCCATCCTTATCTCATCATAACAGCCCCAATCAATTCAATATTAACATTTATACTTATGCCTAAGCTTGAATTTAACTATACTTAAGTTCTTTTAACCAAAACAACAAGATTTACCATTCCATTTCACTACCACTCCAACCCAAACTCTAAACCACAAGCATTAAGCTACTATATCACCATAATAATCAAAATCATCTTATTATACATAGGAATCTAGGGTTTGGAGATGATATACCTTCCTTGAAGTGGTGGGAGTAGCTAGGAAGCCTTAAGAAGCTTTGAGAAGTCTCATGGATGCTTGGATCTTAAAGGAAAACAAGAAAAAATTCAAGTTAAAACCTTGAAAACACTATTCATTGTCTTCTTCATTGATTTATTGAAGAAGATTGAGAAAGAATTGAAGGCTTAAACTCATGATATAGCCATAACTATGCATAAGGATGATTAGGGAATTAACTCACCAATTTAGGAAGCTTGGATCTTGGATTTTGAAAATTCTTGCCTTTAAAATGTGAAAAGGCCAAGAGCAAATGAAGAAATAATGCCTTGGTTCCTTTTTGTTTTGATGAAGAATGAATTATTTGGCATGGTTGGTTGGTTTTGTTTTTGTTTTAGTTAATTACCTATTTAACCTTGGATTTTGTGTGGTTCTCATTCAACCACACCTCCTTCCTTCCCATGTCATGCTTGTGTCATGCTATGATGTCATCTTTCCCTCCTTGTCCTCTTCTCATTGGTTGGGTGACATCATCCCCACTAATCTCTTTGATTAACTTCCTAATTGTTTGCCTAATGACCGCTGATCTGTTATACGGTTCGCTTAACTTTCGTTTTCCTTTATCGTTTGAGGGATCATACCCGGGATCTTATTACTTAGGTTCCCTTAACCTTTCTCAATATATCATATTCCTTTTATGATCCTCTCTTATAATCCTTTAATTTAAATCCTTTTTATCCTGTTACCTTATACTCAAATCTTTCCGTATCTAGTGGATTTCCGGGAAAAATCAAAGTGTTCGGAATTGGGTTCTGGCGATCTTTACATACACTTATATACCATATAGAGTACTAATAAAATCTCAGAATATCCATAACAGTACCCCTACATAGTGTGGCATGAAAAGTTTTCTCATTCAGCAAAAACACTATTCACAAGGGTTACAAAAAGTTGAAAATTTTGGGGGTTATTACAGTGAACTTGTGATTGCAGAAATGCGATCCCTCGTCACTGATTATGACTCTTGGAGTCCTAAATCTTGTGAATATTTGCTCGTGAAGAAAATTAAGCACTACCTTTGCATCATTTTTTGGCAAAGCCTTCACTTCCACCCATTCTGACATATAATCAACGGCCAACAAGATATATTGATTATTGCAAGATGAGACAAATGGCCTCATAAAGTCAATTCCCCAAACATCGAAGACTTCAACCTCGAGTAGCACATTAAGAGGCATCTCATCCCTCTTAGACATATTACCAACATGCTGGCAGCGATCACACTTCAAAATGAACTGATGTGCATCCTTAAACAATGTAAGCCAGAAGAATCCTGCTTGAAATATACGAGCTGTTGTCTTTACTCCACCATAGTGGCCTCCATAAATAGTCAAATGAAAGTCTCGCAAGATACCCTTCGTCTCGCTGTACAGAATACATCTTCTGATGATTTGGTCAGCTCCTTGCTGAAATAAAAATGGCTCATCCCACATGTACCACTTCACCTCGTAAAGAAACTTCTTTCTTTGAGCAGAAGACAAGTCTTGAGGCATAATGTTGCTCACAAGGTAGTTCAAAATGTCTGCGAACCACGGTTCTTCTTCTTGCACCCCAAACAATTGCTCATCAGGAAAAGACTCATTTTTCAATGTCTTATCCCGTGAAGTACTTGAATCTTCCAAACAAGAGAGATGATCAGCGACTTGACTCTCAGTACCTTTCCTATCCTTGATCTCCAATTCAAACTCTTGAAGTAAAATAACCCATTGAATCAATCTAGGCTTCGAGTCCTTCTTCGAGATGAGATAGCGAATAACAGCGTGATCAGTGAAAACTGTCACCTTCGACCTAAGTAAATAAGATCGAAATTTCTCAAAACCGTAGACAATGGCTAAGAGTTCCTTCTCAGTAGTAGTATAGTTCAGTTGAGCACCATTGAGGGTTTTAATAGCATAGTAGACCACATGAAATATATTGTTCTTCCTTTGCCCAAGAAATGCTCCAACTGCTTAGTCACTTGCATCGTACATCATTTCAAAAGGCTAGTTACAATCAGGTACAGTTATGACAGGTGTCGTAATCAAACTCTTCTTTAAGCTCTCAAAAGCAGCTAGACACCCATCATCAAACTTGAAAGGGACATCTTTCTCCAATAAATTGCACAAAGGTTTAGAGATTTTAGAGAAGTCCTTGATGATCCGCCTATAGAAGCCCGCATGACCAAGAAAACTGCGAATCCCCTTAAGAGAAATTGGTGGAGGAAGGTTTTCAATGACCCCCACCTTGGCTTTGTCCACCTCAAGACCTTTACTAGAGACCTTGTTCCCAAGAATCATGCCCTGTTGCACCATGAAGTGACATTTCTCCTAGTTGAGAACTAGATTGATCTCAACACACCTTTTAAGAACCGCGCCAAGATTTTGCAAGCACTCGTCGAAAGAATCCCCGAACAAAAAAAATCATCCATGAATACCTCCATATTCTGACCAATCATGTTAGAGAAGATAACCATCATGTATCTTTAAAATGTAGCAGGTGCACCACACAACCCAAAAGAAACTCTTCTGAAGGCAAAAGTGCCAAATGGACAGGTGAAGGTAGTATTTTCCTAATCTTCTGGAGCGATGCAAATCTAATTTTAACCCGAATAGCCATCCAAAAGACAATAGTATTTATGCCCAGCCAAAATATCAAGCATCTGATCAATGAAAGGAAGAGGGACGTGAACCTTCCTCGTGGCCTTTTTTAGCTTCCTATAATCCATGCAAACTCTCCACCGCGTGACTATTCGAATAGGAATGAGCTCATTCTTCTCATTAGCGACCAAAGTGATACCTCCTTTCTTCGGCACACACTGACCTGGACTTACCTAAGAAATGTCAGAAATAGGATAGATGATCCCTGCATCTAGCCACTTGAGAATTTCCTTCTTCACAACCTCTTTCATTATCGGATTTAGCCTTCTCTGTTGCTCAACTGTTGGCTTGCTTCCTTCCTCTAGCAGAATTTTGTGAATGCAATAAGAATGGCTAAAATACTTGATATATGCTCTAGTCCATCCAATTACCGATTTGAACTCTCTCAGAATTCTCAAGAGCTTTTCTTCATCACTACCTGAAAGGTCAGATGTAATAATAACATGCAAAGTAGATTCATCACCTAAAAATGCATACCTGAAATGTTCAGGCAATGGTTTAAGCTCAAGTGTAGGAGCTTCCTCAATAGATGGCTTGGGACGCCCCTCAGCATTTTTGAGTTCTGACATTTCAAAAGATTCAAAAGGCATATCCAGCCTTCGCTTCCAAGGAAAAGAATTCAAATACTGCAACTGCTCATCACCTTCATCATCTTCACTGTCTGAATTCCCCAACAAGGCCTTCTCTAAGACATTAGACCTAATATTTGATCAAGTTCTGAAGTAACCACATAATTGACCAATTCCACTTTTAAGCACTCCTCATTATCAGTAGGGAATTTCATAGCATTGAAAACATTAAAAGTCACATCCTGATCCAGTACTCGCATAGTGAGCTCACCCTTCTATACATCAATCAAGGTTCGGCCAGTAGCCAGGAATGGTCTTCCCAAGATTATGGGAATATTTTTATCCTCCTCGAAATCAAGAATTACGAATTCAGCAGGAAAGATGAGTTTGTCCACCTTGACCAAGATATCCTCCACAATGTCTCGTGGATATATGATAAAACGATCGGCCAACTGCAAGGACATATACGTTGGCTTTGGATCAGGTAAATCCAACTTCTTAAAGATAGACAAAGGCATCAGATTGATGCTAGCTCCAAAATCACATAAATACTTGTCGAACGACAAGTTTCCGATGGTTCAAGGAATAGTGAAGATTCCAGGATCTTTAAGCTTCAAAGACAACTTCTGTTATAGCAGAGCACTGCATTCCTCCGTTAGAAAAACGGTCTCTAAGTTATCGAGCTTCACTTTCTTTGAGAGAATACCTTTCATAAACTTCGTATAGCTAGGCATTTGTTCAAGAGCTT